>NC_044063.1:8312347-8457347 GCF_902167405.1 Gadus morhua
CTTGAGGTGCTGGTCTAGCCATAGATCAGGGCCCGTCCAACCGACACCAGCGGCGCGGTTGCCGGTGCGGTTTGGGGCTGCATGGACCCCCAGAGAACCACCACAGGCACTGTTGTCAGCGTATAAACACCCAACCTCAAGTCTCTCCAGTTCCTCTTAAGGAAGATTTAGGCGGTGAAAGTGAACCAGCGAGGACTATGTTTAGAGCCAGGCCGGTGTTGTCCATGTGGGCCTGGGGGTGAGGGGGGGTTATCCCGCTTGATTTCAGTTTTCATTTTTTTTGGAAAACCCAGCGAGTACACGCAATGGTTGAATTGGATGTTATTGTGAATTCACGACGAGTATACTCCATCTAGGAACATTGCAGTACAGTCCCCCGGTCCACGTGTGGCCAACTGGGCTCTGCTGGCAGAGTGTCTGACTGCATGCTGCAGTGCGTGTTATAATCTGGTTATATGCGTCTACCAGTTTCTCGTTGGTGACTGTCTATTGGTGGGCACTGCGCTTTTAGACACTACACGATTGTAAACAAAGTCCGCAGACGCGTATTTTATCGAGTCACCTGTGCGCAGAGTGCAGACCACCACATATGATTGGTTCCACGCATGCGCCGTGGGAAGTAAGACGCAGGACAACAAACATCCCTTATTACCACAAAATAAAAGGGCAAGAATAGTATTACATTCACTTAGGGGCCATCCCTAGGTGTTTAGACTTGCCTACCAGACACAATTTCTGAACTACATATTATCAGTACTAGGTCATATTTGTTTCAACAGTACACACACCTTAAAAGGGCTTGGTCTAGCAGACTATGTAATGAAGTCATTACATTAATCAATAAGCTGACAAACTACAGTGTTATCACTCTCAAACCTGAATTCATATTTGCACTTTGCATCTTTGTCACAAGTAGCCCGCTAATCATAATTACCATACAGACTAATGCAAGTTTTAATGTCAGCTTAACAACAACGATATTTGCCTCATATATATATATATATATATATATATATATAATAATATTGGTAAATGAGACAAATCATAAATGATCGGGAAAGGAAACTAGGACCAGCTCCATAATATCTTAAATTGAAGGAAGTTGTGGAAAACCTTACCTGGGAAGTAGATTCCACCATTCATAATAGAGCCCAACTTTTCTGTCACTCTGAGATATCTTAGTCTGTCGTACCTCCACCCTTTGGCATGACTGGCCAACGCTAGAGGAAATGTACATGTCATGAACCACGAGTAAATCCGGAGAATAAACCAAAGACTAGGTCTGCTCCGCTGAAAAATGTGTTGAAAAAGCAACATCAATGTGATAAAGCCGTTGTCAACGTGTATTTATGTGTCCAGACCTCGCAGGGACGCGCCCAGCGGGGCCTCCCGTAAGAAGGATTTGCCGACGGACCCTCCGTTCACGGCCTACGTGGGCAACCTTCCCTTCAAGACGGTGCAGGGGGACATCGACAACATATTCAAGGACCTCAGCGTCCGCAGCGTTCGCCTGGTCAGAGACAAAGAGACGGACAAGTTCAAAGGTACAAACCCTTTGAATACGTGTAACGCTCGGTACTATATATATATATGTATGCATGCATGTATGTTTGTATGTTTGTATGGCATCAAATGCTCTCTAAAAATAACTGTAATGGCAACGTTAAATAATCATAATGGGAGTAAGTGGTTCCATAGGTTGTTTGGACTTTAACGTTTCAATGTTGAGCGACCGTACAATAAATCGTTATGTATTGCCTTCCCAGTGTCCACATGATTTGGTTATCATCTTATAAAAGTGTATTTGGTTCTGTTATATAATGGCTACTTATATCTGTACTTTAAAAGCCAATTCCTTAAAGCATTTTTTTTTAAATCCCATATTTTCCCCTGCGACTATGAGCAGCACACCCAGACCTTTTAGTTACTTCCTTGTAAGGAGAGTTGGTAGGTTAGCTAGTTGATATGTTGAGCCCAAACCAGCTAAACTACCCTGGCGCTGTCCAGCGATAAGCAGACCTTATCTGTGACACTAATTGTTACTGGCTGTGTGTATAGTTGTATAATAAAGTCCTGCTTAGATAAATTATTACTGGTTATAGTTATAAAAAATATCGTACGGTACGGTTGATGGACTCTTAACGTCACGAACAAACACACTTCTCACTTGATTCACAAACTAACACACACTTGCATACAAACACACACACTTTCCACACACGCGCATGCTATTTGGAGTCTGATTGTGTGTATGTGTGTTGCAGGTTTTTGTTACGTGGAGTTTGAGGACTTGGAGTCACTGAAGGAAGCCCTTGCATATGATGGAGCGGTGAGTGTCTCTAGGCATATAATTAAGGCTATTATTCAAGTACATATGATGCCCTCACTGACCTTTAACCTTTGACTCTTGCAGCTCCTGGAAGACAGGTCGCTCAGGGTGGACATTGCCGAGGGCCGGAGGCAGGAGAGAGGAGCCGGCGGCTTTGGCTTCAGGAAAGACGACAGAGGTGAGATCTAATTGGCTAGCTAACAAGCAGCTAGCAGCTAGCAGCCTTTCTTCCAGCTAGCAGTCATCCTCTAGCTAGGGGCTAGGCAGCCTCTAGCTAGGGGCCAGGCAGCCTCTAGCTAGCGGCCAGGCAGCCTCTAGCTAGGGGCTAGGCAGCACCCAGCCTGTCGATAACGGCCTCTTTCCAGCGGCTACAACCCTGCTACTAATAGCTCTACTAGCCGCTAGCCTCCTCTCAGCTAGTGGTCTCTTGCTAGCAGCTAGAGGCCTTTAACTAACCCTTGTTTTTCTTCTTCAGCTTGTCTATCCGTTCAGTAATGGCTACTATGAAGTCTAACTGCACACCTTCATCTTCACCTCATCTTCACTCCACCGTCCCCTCAGCTCCCCTTCCCACCCCTTGTAATATTGTAGTGCCTACACACACCTACACAGTGGTGGAGGTGCTATGGTCAGCTGAAGCCTTCTGTAATGTAGGGCCTACACTCCCGGCGTAGGGCTGGTATGGTGCTGTGAAAGAATGCATGAGCTCTTCTAACTTAACCATGGCTCTCTTTTCAGCCCTCTCCCCTTAACCTCCGTATATATAGTGCTCGTGGTTTGCTTGTTTTCTTCTTCTTTCTTCATCTCCCCGCCTCGTCTCCCCCCCCCCCCCGCTGCGTTTCCCCTCCTTCTCTCCCTCCTCTGCGTCTCTCCTCCCCGATCTGTTTAACTAAAGCTATTCCCTGCAGGAGGAGGTGGCGGAGGAGGAGGAGGTGGAGGCTCACGAGGACCGCCGAGAGGAGGCCGGGACGACTTTGAGAACTCAGGAGGAGGTGCGGTCAGGGCGGGGCAACAGCAGCTATTGGCCATTCAGGGTCCAATAGGACACCTGGCTTGGGCCACTCAAAACGAAGCTGTATAGACAGTGTTATCATCGGGTGGTTGTAGGGGTCCCTCAGTTTGCCTAATGGATTGGCAGTGAATGAGTTCATGAGGCTTGCAGCGGAGCGGCGGTCTCTGTCCTGCATCCCGTCTGGAGCCACGTCGGGACGGGAGGAGTTGCCACACGTTCTGCAGGCTCCCCCCCTCATCACCCCCCTCACCCCATGACATCATCATTCTACAGGAGCCGTCCAGGGTTCTCGCTGAACAAGGGTTCAGACGGCTAACGTGTGTGTGTGTGTGTGTGTGTGTGTGTGTGTGTGTGTGTGTGTGTGTGTGTGTGTAGGCTTTAGAGAGGACAACTTCATGGGGGAGCGGGGTCGAGGAGCCGGTGGCCCCGGTGACCGGAGGGGAGGAGCAGCACCCGGTGGGGGCATGGGTCGCTTTAGAGACGGACCTCCTCGCGGAGGACCCCCAACAGACGACTTCAGAGAACCTTCAGATGGTGAGAGACGACACACGCACAAACAAAATAAATATATATATATAGCGCTGTTGGTGTAAAGGCTCAGTTACAGTTCCACGTCCTAGCAATGACAACGCAGAGATGCTTCGACGCAGGCCTGAACTTGTTTTGGAGCTGCGTCGGGTTTTAGTGAGCGGACCAGCCCTTGCTGCTGCGTCGTCTCGATGTAAGGATACAATTATTGGGAGGCGTGCGTCAGGCCCTTGCGGTGGAAGTTTGAAGGGTCGGCAAGGACGTAATGGGTCCGTAAACCCTCTAGCATTGCATCAACATGGAACCATAACCGAGGCCCCGTCCACACGGAGCCGTTTTATTTTTTTGGGTGGAACCGCATAACCACCCTCGGAGGTGGTTTCAAATCTATCCGGACCTCTGCGGTTTCGTGTTAGGATTCGTGTGGACGCCTGAAACGCAAACGATGACGTCATTAGCCCCCCACCAGCTGGGGGACGTCAGAGTTGCGTTGAATTTATTTATTATTTTATTTGTATTTTTTTTTTAGCTTAAAATAAAGCCCCTTGAGGAATTTAAGTACGAACTGTACATTAACAAGTAATTCTGCTCAATTTTAAAAGGTTGAATCTCCTCGTGACTGAATGTTTGTGTACAGCGCGTAGGCTGTATGCACGCAGGATTGATGCGCTCCACTTTTTTTTCGGTGGAAAACCAGCGCCTTGAATATTTACTACAGCGTTTCCTCAGCTCGATGCGGTTTCGCAATGACTCCGACTTTACGGAGATAATCCGTGAACCGCATTAAACGAAACCGGATCTTTTTCGCACGTTCCGGCTCCGTGTGGACGGGGCCTGAGCCTTCAGGGACATTAGCACACTGCAGCAGTGTGTCGAGGTCACGTGACGATTCCGGCGCCGGGCTGTGGTTTGCCTGTTGCTGTGTCCCCAGCATGCAGACCACATGTCTGTGTTGTGTGTTTTGTTTTTGTCGTGTATTAAAGTGTCTTGTTGTGTGTCCACAGAGGAGCGTGCTCAGAGGCCCCGCCTCCAGCTGAAGCCGCGCACCGTGGCTGGCCCGCTGAACCAGGTGGCCAACCCCCACTCAGCCATCTTCGGCGGGGCCAAGCCCAGAGAGGAGGTAACCGCCCAAGAGAAGGCGTAGGGAGAGAGACTGGCTGGGGGAGAGAAAGGGGGGAGGACCTATGTTAGCATGGCAACTAGAACTTTCGGTCAACCATGAAGCCTTCTTCTCGTTGCCCTCGGCTAAATATTCGCACGCACACATAGACACTCTCTTTTCCAACAACACACCAGCTTCTGAATGCATGCTCACAGCTACCTGTGTGCTCTGAGTGTCTGGGTCACATCAGGGGGTTCAATAGGACTGCCCTACAGTCAGACCTAAAGCTGGTCTGACTGTTTCCTACTGGTGTAGCCTGGGTGAAAGGATGTTGGTTAGCCAGCAGCCTTTAGGGGGAGGGTCATGATGTAAAGCATGTTGTAATTGTTGTGTCGCTCTGGACTCCGCCTAGGGCGTGGGTGCATGGGGTGCATGATGTGCTCCATTTGCCTAATCAACAATGTCATATCTTGGGTTACTTGTCAATCATGGAACTTCGAGCCCACTTGTCGTTGTTGTGACTTATTAAAGCTGTAGGATGTTGACTGCAGAGCTGCCGTGTCCAATGTGCTGGCTTTTTCTAACTCTGGCCTTGCTTGTGCTTCCTTAGGCTGACGAATAACCTTCATTATTCTGGAAGCAAGCCCGGATCCACTTCTCCACAACAAAAATCTTTCAAAGAGTCCACTCCCCCCCCCCCCCCTCCTTCCCCCCCACTCCCTCTCCCCCCCCCCCTTAAAAAGAGAGCTGGCTGGCTCGGTCAGCCATTGGTCCCCCTCCTCCATGTGGCTTTATTCCAAGCAGCTGATTGGTTAAAGCTGCTGTAGGGGGTGGGTCTTCAGCGAGGCCCTGCCCAGAGTTACCAGCTCCTCTGTTTGAAAGATTTTTGAGCTCGGGTGTCCTGGCTTCCTGGAATAATGTGGTGTCACTGTGAGGGCGCCTAGCAGCAGCCACCACAGGCACACCTCTCTCCACCAACAGATGCTCCGCTGGCCTCACTAACGACCAGCATCACGCTCCCCCATAGACCAACTCTAGATGCTTTCTGAACATTTTGTGTGTTGCAAGAACCATTTTTATTTGACGTTTTACTGGAAACGAGATTGGGAACGTGAAACCTTTTCTTACTGTACTATAGAAAGAACAGCTGTTTTTATTATTTTGGGTTAAGTTGTTTCCTACACGGTTTATGGCAATAAAAATGTACCATCTGACATTATTAAGAATGTGTTTACATTTTGGGAAGCGTTGACGTTGTATGAAGTTTCCTTCAAAATGAAGCGGAAGTCGAGAATAAAGTTTTTCTGTACATCAGTTTGACTGCACCGCCCCATGGCCTGGTTTAAAACTATTCTGTTAAGTAATGTTTAAAACATGTTCAGGCATCATGGCAGAGGAAGCCGTCTCTGAGAAGGCTCAACCACGGGTACAGGACGTGACTTATTTACACGCATACACATAACACGCATACATACACGTACGCTCCAGTACCTGTTCCTCAGCCCGCTACTTTCACTTTGTGGTGGGGGGGGATTCTGACCTCATAGCTACTCCATTTAATTTTCTATATTAGTATTATTGCTATTATTTCTTGTATGGACACATGAAGTCTACAATAGATGATCAAATGTGTCTAGATTTCTCACTCTAATGTACATCTTGTGATGTTTGGTTTAAATGTAGTCTGAACCCCCCCCCCCCAATGCATACTGAGTGGTAATAGCTATATGAGGTCCTTATTATCCATCCGTCATTCTCATTCTTAATGAACTAGTGTAATTAAGCATTTACATTTTTCTTAATTATGACAGATTACAATTGTGTTGGTTCACAAGCAAAAGGATTGAGGGTCTAGGAGAGAAAGAATCTCCATTTACTCTGATTCAGAAGAGCTCTGGTTGGTAAACTGTATATATTTAACTATTATAGTCTGACTAGTTCTATGGGTATCGACATACTTAGGTTAACAGTTGTCTTGGTAACTTGTATATTATTATATAGTTCATGACTAATGTAGGAAGGCTGTAAGGTGAATATCGTAACTAGTTATAGATAATTGTTAATACCTATTTTAACTATTATAGGTAGGTGACTAGTCTAAAATTAATTAAGTTAACTAGTCCCAACTAAATAACTATCGAGGTTACTAGTTATATAGTTCTAGATGAATATACATATCCGTATATAGTGGGATCTAGAAAACTCTTAGTAACTATAGGTGAACTACAGGTAACTGATCCAGGTCCGGGAAGTAAATCTAGGTAACTATAGGGGAACTATACGTCACTGCCCCTAGGTCAGGACTCAGGAGGATACTCTAGATAACAGTTTCTAGGTCACTAGCTGGGAAGCTACATCAACTGTCGCTGGGTTAGTGAACCACTAGCTAGTGAACTACAGGTTACTGACGATAGCTCAGGAGGGGAACTAGTAAGGGAACCACGGGCGACTAGGTAATCAAGGCTGCTTGTGTCAACCGCCAGGGGGCAGGTCCACGGGAGGAGGAGGAGTCTCGTCCAGGAGTCTCTTCCTGGTTGAACCTAACAACAGAGATGTCGCTTTTTAAAAAGTTTGATTAACTTTAATCCGCTGTCGTTTAAAATACATATAGTTTACATCATTATATGTACGGAACTAGTTTATGAAGTTTCGTTGACTAGTCGAGTAAGGTTAACTTTCGACCACCGGTTGAAGAAGAGGCTGACGAGCTTCCAGTCCGACTTGTTGTCGTCTCTTCAGGTAAGACTACTGCTTTTAACTTCTCTTATCGTGTATTTATACCACAGTACCAATTGTTCTCCTCTGATCACTTTTGAGCTTTTAATACCCCTTGACACATAATGTCGAACTTTGTTTAACTTTCACTTTCTCATAATGTTGTACTTTATTATCCAAACCATTCATCATCATTTACATTCAAATCTAAAAAATCATTACGTTATAGTACTTCTCCCATCTAGGTGTACTATGTGACCTGTCTACCTAATAAATCACATTTAACTATCAATTCATTTTAAATACTACATCCAATCTATCTGTACTATGTTATCTTCTCCCCCTATAATGTGCATTTAAATATAAATACATCTATAAATAGAACTCCCATTTAGCTCTATGTTACCTGTCCACCTATTATGTAAATTTAAATATAAATACATCTAGAAATACTACTCCCATTTAGCCTTACTATGTTATCTGTCCAAACTGCATTTGGTTAAAACTAAATTGACAATTTCCACACTTGCATCCCTACATTTCCATGGACTTGGTATTATTTCCATGTGCTTTATATTCAGTGACTGGCTAGAGTTCTTAAAGGGAAGATACAGTGACATATATTTTGATCTGGACAGTTGGTCTGAACTCCTAGCATTACGAGACACGTTGACATTATTCCTGAGAAGTAATTTAGACACTCCTCTTTCTGAGTATTAGTATTGTCTTCTGTGTATGTTTATACTGTCTTGTATATAGTGGTCAACTGTTAGGTATTCACTAACTCTTTTTGCTTAAACAGGACCTCTGCAGATTAACACAGTATTACTGAGCGTACTCCCCTATTGCAGCAGCCCAGAAAGTACTCACCTGGTACCACATTGCTATTCTAGTACTGCAGTACTGACAGTAATCCCGTAGTACCATATTACTGACCTAGTACCACAGTACTGAGACAGTACCACATTAATGCTGACAAAGTGTACTCACCTAGTACCCCAGTACTCGCCTAGTACCGCAGTACTCACCAAGTACCGCAATACTCCCCTAGTACTAAGGAACTTACAAGGTATCACAGTTCTAACTCACGTTTTTTGTACGTGTCGTAGCGATGACACAGTTGTAACATCGTGCCACAGGTAGCCGGTCGGATATAGGATGTCACTTGGCTAATGCTTTAAATTAATCATTAGTCCGCAGCCTCTCACACACTCACAAATAATGTTAGCACCTATTCATAGTAATTGTCCTTATTTTCTACAGTCTATGTTAGGACACATATTATCCGCATGCAGTATGTGTGTCACTATTATTTAGGAGTAAGACATTTATAATAGTGATTGTGTGTGTGTGTGTGTGTGTGTGTGTGTGTGTGTGTGTGTGTGTGTGTGTTAGACCCATGTGGTCGTGCTGCAGCTGGTTGTGTGTGGACGACGTTCCGTCGGAGGAGCCGGCGCGCAGGGGGCACTGCCAGCAGGCCTACACCAACTCTGGCTACAGCAGCCAGCCCTCGGCCAATCAGCAGCCCCGCTGTAAGGCCTGTGGTGATGGGTTCCACACCCTTGCCCGCAAGGTAACCATGGACACCACTGACCCTGACTTGTTAACATTCATGCATTAACCAACCCTATAGTCAACCCTCTATTACAGCTTAGTAGTTAATCATGCATTAACCAACCCTATATATGTCAACCGTCTGTTACCGACTGGCAGGAGACTCAAAATTTCAAAATTCACCGAATTACCAGAGTCCTTTCCACTCTGACTGGAGTTGGCAGACTGGGTGAAGGGAACCAGTGTAGCTCGGCTGGCTGGGTGGTGTGAGTGGGAGGGGCCTAGGAGGGTTGAAAGTAATATTCTTGTAAACAAAGACAGCGGTACGGGCTGCCCAGCATTCTTTATATGCCGAAATGATCAGTTACAGGATGTGATTTCTATTGATTGCTAAATGTCAGTTGAAATGTTCAACATTGCAACTTGAATTACGTATTGACAAATAAATATCCGGGTCTCAGAACTAGGCTAACAGCTAGTTATCCCATTAATGTAGAACATTATCTACACATCACAGCTACTGGTGATGTGTAGGGACATTGAACTGGTTGAAGCAATCTCAATACCTTGGACAAGTTTACTATACTGCTGTTTGGCTACGGGCTCTTTGACACTTCCCCATTATTCACCGAGTAACCTTTATACTTTTCTACCACCCAGTAACATCACTGGCCAATGTATCACTGAAACCATATCTAGTAGGGCTGGGACAAAATAACAATACGGCGATATATCGTCGCCCTTCTTCGTGCGACACAAGAACCGATAAACTGGTGCCAAATCTTGATTTTTCTTAATACTTGTAGATACCTGTTTGATACCTGTCTGTCTGTCTCTCGAACTGTGTGTCCGTCTCTCTCTAACTGTGTGTCTTTCTCTCTAACTGTGTGTCTATGTCTCTCTCTGCCTGTGTCGGTCTCTCTCTAACTGTGTGTCTGTCTCTCTCTCACTGTGTGTCTGTCTCTCTCTCTGTGTGTCGGTCTCTCTCTAACTGTGTGTCTGTCTCTCTCTCACTGTGTGTCTGTCTCTCTCTCTGTGTGTCGGTCTCTCTCTCACTGTGTGTCTATCTCTCTCTAACTGTGTGTGTCTGTCTCTCTCTCACTGTGTGTCTATCACTCTCTCTAACTGTGTGTGTCTGTCTCTCTCTCACTGTGTGTCTATCTCTCTCTAACTGTGTGTGTCTGTCTCTCTCTCACTGTTTGTCTATCACTCTCTCTAACTGTGTGTGTCTGTCTCTCTCTCACTGTGTGTCTATCACTCTCTCCAACTGTGTGTCTGTCTCTCTCTCACTGTGTGTCTATCTCTCTCTCTAACTGTACGTGTCTGTCTCTCTCTCACTGTGTGTGTGTCTATCTCTCTCTAACTGTGTGTGTCTGTCTCTCTCTAACTGTGTGTCTGTCTCTCTCTCACTGTGTGTCTGTCTCTCTCTCACTGTGTGTCTATCACTCTCTCTAACTGTGTGTCTGTCTCTCTCTCACTGTGTGTCTGTCTCTCTCTCACTGTGTGTCTATCACTCTCTCTAACTGTGTGTGTCTGTCTCTCTCTCACTGTGTGTCTGTCTCTCTCTCACTGTGTGTCTGTCTCTCTCTCACTGTGTGTCTGTCTCTCTCTCACTGTGTGTCTATCACTCTCTCTAACTGTGTGTGTCTGTCTCTCTCTCACTGTGTGTCTGTCTCTCTCTCACTGTGTGTCTGTCTCTCTCTCACTGTGTGTCTGTCTCTCTCTCACTGTGTGTCTATCACTCTCTCTAACTGTGTGTGTCTGTCTCTCTCTCACTGTGTGTCTGTCTCTCTCTCACTGTGTGTTTATGCCTCTCTCCCGTTGTGCCTCCTTCTCTCCCCAGCATGTGTGTGTTGACTGTAAGAAGGACTACTGCAGCAGCTGCTCCGCCGAGGCAGATCCCAGGCCCCGCCTCTGCCACACCTGCCAGCGTTTCTACGGTAACCTGCTGGAGCCGGCTGAACTAATGAAGCTGAAGGTGAAGGACCTCCGAGACTACCTCCACCTGCACGAAGTCCCCACCCAGCTCTGCAGAGAGAAGGTACTATGGGTGGAGAGGCTTGATAACTAGAAGAGAGGTTTGAGGACTACAAGAGAGGCTTGATATCTACAGGAGAGGCTGTATAACTAGAGGAGAGGCTGTATAACTAGAGGAGAGGCTGTATAACTAGAGGAGAGGCTGTATAACTAGAGGAGAGGCTGTATAACTAGAGGAGAGGCTTGATGACTAGAGGAGAGGCTGTATAACTAGAGGAGAGGCTGTATAACTAGAGGAGAGGCTGTATAACTAGAGGAGAGGCTGTATAACTAGAGGAGAGGCTGTATAACTAGAGGAGAGGCTGTATAACTAGAGGAGAGGCTGTATAACTAGAGAAGAGGCTTGATGACTAGAGGAGAGGCTTGATGACTAGAGGAGAGGCTTGATGACTAGAGAAGAGGCTTGATGACTAGAGGAGAGGCTTGATGACTAAAGGAGAGGCTGTATATCTACAGGCGAGGCTTGATAACTCTTGAGGACGTAGCGTGGTCAGACGGCGTGGCGGTGTTTCTGAAGCGACGACGCCTGTGTTGTGGTTCTCTAGGAGGAGCTGGTGGAGTTGGTCTTAGGTCAGCAGACCCCGTCACCCGGTAGCACCAGCCCGCTCACGTCCAGCTTCGAGCTGCCCCCCTTCCCCCCGGACCAACACACTACACCCACACACACGGCGCCCTCAGACTCTGCACACACAACGCACACGGACACGACGCACGCACACGCACACACGGAGCCCGCCCATGCAGCGGCCCCGGCCTCGGCACACACCGCCTCTACGGAAACATTCCCCGACGAGACGTTACCCGTCCACACGGACCCCGCCGCGGCCCCAACCCCTACAGATACTGCACCCGGTGGGACGGCCCCCCCACAGGGGACCGAAGAGGTGAGGACCCCTGTTGTACGGCACATGTGTTGTCCAGCCAGCGTGTTTGATTGAACTGCATTGATCCAAGCATTGTGTTTGTTTGTGTGTGTGTGTGTGTGTGTGTGTGTGTGTGTGTGTGTGTGTGTGTGTGTGTGTGTGGAGGTGGAGGTGGAGGTTTCTGACTCCGAGAGCCTCACTGGGCCGCAGTTGGAGGTACACACACATACACTCGCGCACAGACACCTTTGACGTCCGCAGACATCGTCTAGAGTAGACGAAATGCTAGAGCTCTGGAATAGAGCTCTACACCAGAGCCCTATGAAAGAGCCCTAGACTAGAGCTCTACCCCAGAGCCCTGTGCTAGAGCTCTACATTAGAGATCTTCACTAGGGATCGACCGATACAGATTTTTTAGGGCCGATACGATACCGATATTTTTTCATCAGCCTTAGCCGATACGCCGATACGCCGATACCGATATTTAGAGCCGATACTACTTTTTTTTTTTCTTTTTTTCTTTTTTTTGCTCCCTCAATCATAAAAATTACACTGATAACAAATGTTACAAGTCTCAATTTAAAAAAAGGAACATTTATTGAACTTCAATATAAAAAACTATATTTAACAAATAGTAATAACAGGTGAGGTAGAACTAGTAAAAAAAAAATAAAAAAAATAAAAAAAAGTGGCGAAAAAAAGTATCGGCGAAAATCGGCCGCGTATCGGCCGATACCGATACACGTAAAGACCGCGAATATCGGCCGACCGATATATCGGTCGATCCCTAATCTTCACTAGAGCTCTAGTGTAGAGCTCTAGCGCTAGCTCTACACTATAGCACTAAACTAGAGCTTTTCACTAGAGCTCTACACTAGAGCTGTAGCCCAGAGCCCTGTACTAGAGCTCTTCACTAGAGCTCTTCACTAGAGCCCTACACTAGAGCTCTTCACTAGAGCTCTAGTGAAGAGCTCTAGTGAAGGGCTCTAGTGTAGGGCTCTAGTGTAGGGCTCTAGTGAAGAGCTCTAGTGTAGGGCTCTACACTAGAGCTCTTCACTAGAGCTCTACACTAGAGCTCTACACTAGAGCCCTACAATAGAGCCCTTCACTAGAGCTCTTCACTCGAGCCCTACACTAGAGCTCTTCACTCGAGCCCTACACTAGAGCTCTTCACTCGAGCTCTACGCTGGAGTTCTCCACCTGCCCCCTGGTGTATATCCATTCAGCTGTGTGTCTCCCTGCAGTGGTCGGACTCTGAGGAGGTGGCGGTCCCGGGGCGCAGGGCCTCCCTCTCCGACCTGTCCTCGCTGGAGGACATCGAGCAGCTTAGCGTCCGCCAGCTCAAGGAGATCCTGGCCCGCAACTTTGTCAACTACAAAGGATGCTGCGAAAAGTGGGAGCTGATGGAGAGAGTGACCCGGCTCTACCAGAACGACCTGGAGCTGCATAACCAGGGTCAGTAGGCTGCTTAGTGACTCACCTGGACCTCCAACCTTAACATATTTATTTGTAATATTGTGTGTGTGTGTGTGTGTGTGTGTGTGTGTGTGTGTGTGTGTGTGTGTGTGTGTGTGTGTGTGTGTGTGTGTGTGTGTGTGTGTGTGTGTGTGTGTGTGTGTGTGTGTGTGCGTGTTTTTTTCTGGGTTTTAAAAGGAATACGCTGAGATATTGATAAATAGTTTTACCCAGATTCTGAGAAGTTGTTTAATTCCCAATTCCTCATTATCTGTCAAGAAGGGGTGTTTGCTGGGGTAGCTGTGTGTGTGTGTGTGTGTGTGTGTGTGTGTGTGTGTGTGTGTGTGTGTGTGTGTGTGTGTGTGTGTGTGTGTGTGTGTGTGTGTGTGTGTGTGTGTGTGTGTGTGCGTTTCCCCTGTAATGGTTGAAGCAGCAGCAGAGGACATCCTGTGTGTATTATATTGTGTGTATCATACTTTCATATTGTGTGTCCCAGGCCTGGGGGATTCCACTGCAGCGGGTGAGGACCTTCTGTGCAGGGTGTGCATGGACTCTCCCATCGACTGCGTCCTGCTGGAGTGCGGCCACATGGTCACGTGCACTAAGTGTGGAAAGAGGATGTCGGAGTGTCCAATCTGTCGGCAGTATGTGGTCCGGGCCGTGCACGTGTTCCGTTCCTGAGGCAATAAAGGTACACACACAATATATGATTGTGTCTGCTTTATTAAACACGCACGCACGCACGCACGCACGCACGCACACACACACACACACACACACACACACACACACACACACACACACACACACACACACACACACACACACACACACACACACACACACACACACACACACTATGTTATCTGCTGGGTTGACCACATAGACACACACTATATATTCTCCCTGCTTTACTACACAACACAGCCTATACATCTGATATATCTAATGTATGTCTTGGTTTCAACAGGACTGTGTTCCATCCCATAATGATCTGAAGTATCTATTGTGTTCTTATATCTTGGCTTCAACAGAACAAGACCAGGACTTACTGTGAAGAACGGTTCAGTTTTTTTACCTAGGGACTTTTAGAGTCCGTCCCATGTCCAAGGAAACTAGACCCAAACCTGAAGGATCCTAAGAAGTGTCCTTGATAGTGGACTCCCCCCTCCTGATTCTTACAATGTTGAGATTTTCTTAAGCTTTGGTCCTGAATGACCTCAAGACACTTTGAATTATGTGCTGAAAGCATACGGCATTAACTACAAAACACAATTAAACAATAGTTTCTCTGTAACAACGTCACGCCCTCTCTGGCCCAGAAGGGGCGGGTCTTATCCTGCTGCTTGGGAATGCAGCCATGTTGGCTTGTGGGTGAGTAGTTCTGGGGTGTTTTTTTTTTAAAATATATTTCAATTAACTCTTTCATCTTTTAAACCAAAGAGCTCTTTAATGCAGGGCATTCTGTTCACATTTAAAATAAAAACGTTTCTATATTGTTTTGTCCATCTTATATTATGTGTTTGTGACGTATACTGCTACCGATAGCGATTAGCCAAGATAACCCTGGGCCTCAAAAGGCCACTCAACCAATCACATGGTCTCTCCAGGTCAGGTCTCTGTCTGCAACCAATCAAATGGTCTGTCTAGGTCAGGTGTTCGTCTGCAACCAATCACACTGTCTCAGGGAGAGGAGGGTCGGATTCCTCTTTCATTAAGATGTATATCATTTAATATTACTATGGGGTGTACCGTACGGTATCAGTGCTAAAACGATCTCACGCTCTAATGATGACGTCTAGTCTCTAATGATGTAAATTATTGTTGACTGACGTCTTCAACTGTATAATAATCTCATCTAGCATCTACTGACGTCTTCCACTGTCCCTAATGTCATCGATACCCCTAATGAGGTCATCTACTTTTTTCTAATGACGTCATCTAGTATTTCTAATGATGCCATCTACTGTCCCTAATAATGTCATCTACTGCCCATAATGATGACATCTACTGTCCCTAATGATGCCATCTACTGTCCCTGAGGATGTCATCTACTGTCCCTAATGATGTCGTCTACTGTCCCTGATGTCATTACTGTCCCTAATGATGTCATCTACTGTCCCTAATGATGTCATCTACTATCCCTAATGATGTCATTACTGTCCCTAATAATACATTGTTTTTGTGTAGTGCTTTTCTCACACTCAAAGCGCTTTACAGAGGATACAATGATTTACATTTACATTTAGGGCAAGTAGCAGACGCTTTTATCCAAAGCGACCTACAGTAAGTACATTTGCCATAAGAAATGACTACTAACAATCGCTAGGCTAACCCATTCCCCTTATACAGCAGTGATAACAGCTTCTGCAGATGCTACACAATTAAGTACTATGAATAAGTACAACGTACAATAAGTGCCAGGACGTACAACATACAATGGTTGGTGGAAGGGACTGGATGGCTATGCAGTGTCTTGGTGAACTCTGAACAGGTGAGCTTTGAGTCTTTTGCGAAAGCTGGTGAGCGACTCTGCGATCCTGACATTGGCAGGGAGCTCGGTCCACCACTGAGGTCCCAAAACAGAAGAGTTGTGACTTCGCTGATCTATCTTTGCTTGCTCTAAGCGATGGCGGTAGTACCAGACGTCCAGCTGAGGTAGTTGAGCGGAGGGATCGAGCTGGGGTGTGTGGCTTGACCAAATCATTGAGGAAGGCAGTAGGCAAGGTTGAACACAAGGCACGCTGCAGAGTTCTAGATACGCTGTAAAGGTTTAATCGTAGAGGCAGGGAGTCCAGCCAGGAGCGAGTTGCAGTAGTTAAGGCGGGAGATGACCATCGCTTGGAATAGCAGCTGAGCTGCTTCCCTTGTGAGGAAGGGCCGGATCCCGCGGATGTTGTAAATTGCAAATCTGCAGAATCGGGCAACTGCGGTGATGTTTGCTGTGCAGCACAACTGATTGTCCAGTTCAACACAAGGTTTCTGGCAGTTGGAGAGGGAGATAAAGTGATGTTCTCAGCAGTGACCAGTAAGTCCATGTGTGGGCAATCTTTCCCTGGCATTATGAGGAGCTCAGTCTTGTTGAGGTTAAGGCCTCAGGTGGTGGGCAGTTCTCCAAGTGCTGACGTCTGCCAGACATATGCGTAGACATGCGTCGCAGTGATAGGAAAAGCCGTTTAATGTAATTACAGAGCCCAGAGATCTGGTATAGAGGGAGAACAGAAGGGGCCCCAGTACAGAGCCTTGAGGGACACCATTGTCAAGCGGCCAAGGTTTGGACAAAGCCATTCCATGGTACCTGATAGGTGCGATTCGTCGGGTAGGATGTGAACTAGGAAAGGGCAGATTCAGCAATGCAAAGTTCAGCGAGAGTGGCAAGGAGGATCTGGTGGGTCACTGTGTCAAATGCTGCAGACAGGTCATTGAGCATGAGAACCGATGAGAGGGACGAGGCTCTGGAAGCAGGGAGGGACTCACCGCGAGGAGAGCCGTCATCTTGGAGTGTACCTTCTTGAAGCCTGACTAGTGAGGGTCAAGCAGGTTGTTAGATGAGAGATAGGAAGACAGTTGGTTAGCCATGGCACGTCTCAGTGTTTTAGAGAGGAATGAAAGAAGAGATACCAGTCTGTAGTTCTGGATGTCGGAGGTGGAAAGGGTCGGTTTTTTGAGGAGAGGCTTTATTCTGGAACGTCTTGAAAGACGCTGGAACAACGCCTGCAGTGAGGGAGGAGTTGATAATCGCGGTGAGAAATGGCAGGATGTCGCTCGAGACGGCCTGGAGGAGTGAGGAAGGGATAGGGTCAAGGGGGCCGGTGGTGGCATGGTTAGCCTTAACTATTCTTTTGACTTCTTCGGAGGTGAGAGGGATAAATTGGGTAAAAACAGGTGGGGATGGGAGAAGGGGGGATGGTGGCAGGGATAGAAGAGGAGCTAATGTCCTTCACCTTCTGGGTAAAGTAGGTAACTAAGTCATCAGCAGTGAGGCAGGAAGGAGGTGGAGGGGAGGGAGGGGTGAGGATGGAAGAGAACATGGAAATCAGTTTCCTGTGGTTTGAGGCGGAGAAGTTGATTTTGGTCCAGTAGAAGGCAGATTTGGCTGTTGACACAGTGGAGGAGAAATCTGGGAGAAGGTGAAGATAGTGAGATAGATCATTAGGACAGTCTGATCTCTTCCATTTCCCCAAAGATGCCCGCAACTCTGCTCTATAAGTCTGCAGAGATTCGGACAGCCAAGAAGGGGGGGGGGGGGGGTGAGGATCGCGCATGTCTGGAGTGGAAGGGACAGAGGGAGTCCAAAGAGGAGGAGAGGGAGGATAGCAGAGTGTCTGTGGATAGTTGAGAGAATCGTTCGACAGAAGGTAGTGAAGACAGAACAGTTGAGGCAAACGTGAGGGAGAGCGAGATTTCAGGTCACGGCGGGTGGTGACAACGTGAGGAGTAGAGAGGAGGGAGGGAGAGGACTTCAAGGGGGGAGAAAAATTAAAGTGATGGTCAGACACAGGGAGCGCGGGGTAACCGAGAGAGCGGAGGTGCTCTAGGACCTCGTGACTATCAGGTCAAGTTGGTTCCCGGCCCTGTGTGGCAGGAGAATGGATCACTGGGATCAGTGTTCTGTTGGCTGACTGCAACACAACCAGAGCCAGCATCCACACAAGGTCTAACCCCTACCTGCTCCTTACTGAGCTGTCTCTGAACTGTCCAACCCCAACGTGCTCCTTACTGAGCTGTCTCTGAACTGTCCAACCCCTACCTGCTCCTTACTGAGCTGTCTCTGAACTGTCCAACCCCTACCTGCTCCTTACTGAGCTGTCTCTGAACTGTCCAACCCCAACGTGCTCCAGTCCTTACTGAGCTGTCTCTGAACTGTCCAACCCCTACATTCTCCTTACTGAGCCGTCTCTACTGTCTAACCCCTACATGCTCCTTACTTAACCGCGAGTGAGAGTGAGAGACACTAGCACAAAGGCCTGCAGGCACACAAACATGCATGCAGTTAGTCTGTTTCTCTATTACGGTCTCACTCTCTACCGGTTTTCCTGTCTTGTCCGTCTGTCTGTTTCGGTGTCTTTCTCCAGGTAGGTTTCCCTAACCGTCTGTGTCTACCTGTGTCTTACCTATTGGTCTAGCTTTATGTCTGTCCACCGGTCTTTCTCCTGTTTGTCTACTTGTCTGTCTGGTGTCTCCCTGTCTGCGTACCTACATTGCTGAGCACGGCCAGGTGAGAGATGAACTAAGTAATTCAGTCAATTCAAGTCTGTAATGCAAAGCTTTTAGGAGAATAGTTAGTATGAAATAAAATACAAGTGAACAATGCAACAATTTTCTTGCGTTGTTTATTTTTCAAGAAATTGTCTTCAGTATATAACAAATGTTGTACAAACAAATCCTCTACCCTGAAACTCTGCAGTAGGTACGAAGAGAAACAAACCAAATCAGGGTTTCTGCTCAGGGCCACTGGAACCCCTGGTTTCTGACCTGTGAGGATCTGGACCCATGTCCCAGGAGGCGAGTTGAGGTTCCTTCTGTCTGTGACGATACCAGTGACAGTATCGTCATACTGCGGGAATAACCCTTGAAAAAAATGTCCAATTCGTGAAATGTACGCTCAAATAGGATCAACGAGCAGGTTGGAAGCTCTTGGAGAACGGACTGTTTTAGCGGCGAGCCGGTTTGGGCATGATGAGGACTTTGACGCTCTTGCTGAAGGGGATCGTTCCTTCTATGGCGCCCTCCGGTGGTGGGAGGCTGTCTGTGCTGTCGGCCCAGCTTGGCTTGGAGGAGGTGGAGGAGCTGTATGCAAGGAGGAGGCTTACCTCCACGTGACCAGGGTCTACAAAAAGAGGGAAAAGGAGGACAGATCAGACTCAGAAGACAGGGTTCAGGGTTTTGTAATAATGGGATGAAACATCTGTGTTGTTGCTCTTTTCTGCGCCATGTTTACAAGTGCCGTTCTACTATCACCAGCTGTGTGTGTGTGTGTGAGAGAGTGTGAGTGATTGATTGTACACACACCTGTCCATGCAGAGTGGGACAGGTACACCTGGGTGATGAGTCGGTGCCGGTCAGGGCCTGGTTTCCTGAAGTCTCCTGGTTTGGGGGTGATCACATGTGCCTGTCCGTCGGGATACAGAACCTGGGCCGAGCACACGGTGATCATATCACTACAATGGAAAGCTAAAAACGCATCAACAAAAACTATATATTTCTGGGGCATATTTTAATCATCCGGGTGATAAATGGCTCTTTGCTTAAAGGATTTAAGACATAATATACAACCAGGTGCGAGTGTGATTAGCCGTTACAAGCCGTTTTAGAAATCGGCCTCTTCTGACATCACCAGTGGGCGTGTCCAAATAGATGTGTGCTGGACAGTCTACAAGCATACCCAGTGGACCCTAGCAAACGTTGCTCATCTATCCTTCTTACATCTAGGTGGACACTAGGGGTGGGAATCTCTTGGCACCTCACGATTCGATTTGATTCCGATTATGAGGTCACCGATTCGATTCTGAAGCGATTATCGATGCAACAATTTTTTTTATGTACATTTGCTAATCACTTCCTACTTTTGTGACAGATGAATTAACTTATCTAATATTTCATAAGAGAGAAAGCTTTTGTCACAAATATGACTTTCTATTAACGATGCAATATTCAATGCAGCTTGCATTATAACAAAATATGGAAGCATGCAAAAAATAGGTTCCAGTTTTATTTTCTTTCTAATCTTTCTTTTCTATGTCATTAAAGAAAAAGCGGCTCTTGAATTAGAAGGAGTTCTTGTGTCTAGCTTTTAGTTTGTGCGCATGCTATGTGTAGGCTGAATCGCAGATAGATTAAATGAAGATAAATTAAATAATTTTAAAATTACAAAAATTATCCTTCTCTGGCGAACAAAATGTTGCAGCAGGCAAAAAATAAATAAAAATATAATATATAGATTATTTTTCCCACCCCTAGTGGACACGCCCACTTGTGATGTCAGAAGAGGCAGATCTTCAAAGCTAAGATAATCACACTCTCACACCTTAAGACGGCAGTAAAACAGGGCGTTACGGGGGCAAAGGACCGCCACCCACCTGGACCTTGACCCGGCTCTGGGGGTCCTGGACGTGCTCCAGCGTGGCGTCGATGTCCAGCGCCACCACCAGGCCCGTGGTGAACTTCAGCGGGTTGTCCGACTCCCCCGTCGGCTCGATGATGGTGGCCGTGGCACGGTGCAGCTGTCGGCCAATAGGAGACGGCCGTTGAGGCTATGATATAAGTCTTGGCATGCATCGTCTAATCGATGTTTCATTTTGTTATTGTTTTAACTAAACTTCTCCTCAGAAGTGCTTTTCAGGGTATTAAATTGTATTTATATATTTTATAAGACAAGCCAAGGTCCATGCTTTTCATATATTTTGTTTACCTTTTGTGCATCGTGTATGGATATGCTAACAGTCTGCTGTGTGTTTTGGTGTGCTTTCCTGTTGGGGCAGGGGTTGGCGGTAGCATGCTAGCGTGTGTGTTGTGTTTCCAGATGCTAAATCCGTTGAGGCCAGTTTAGCGATAGTGTTTGTGTTGTATATCTGTGTGCAAAACTGTTGGGGGGAAAGGTAAGAAAATGTATGTGTGTACTGTGTATCTTTATGATGACCTTGTTGAGGCAAGGTTAGCGGTAGCAAGCTAGTGTGTACTGGCCGGGTATCTGTGGTCTAACCTGTATAGGTGGGGTTAGCGGTAGCATGCTAGTGTGTGTACTGGCCGGGTATCTGTGGTCTAACCTGTATAGGTGGGGTTAGCGGTAGCATGCTAGTGTGTGTACTGGCCGGGTATCTGTGGTCTAACTTGCATAGGTGGGGTTAGCGGTAGCATGCTAGTGTGTGTACTGGCAGGGTACCTGTTGTCTAACTTGCATAGGTGGGGTTAGCGGTAGCATGCTAGTGTGTGTACTGGCAGGGTATCTTGTCTAACTTGCATAGGTGGGGTTAGCGGTAGCATGCTAGTGTGTGTACTGGCAGGGTACCTGTTGTCCAACTTGCATAGGTGGGGTTAGCGGTAGCATGCTAGTGTGTGTACTGGCAGGGTATCTGTTGTCTAACTTGCATAGGTGGGGTTAGCGGTAGCATGCTAGTGTGTGTACTGGCAGGGTATCTGTTGTCCAACTTGCATAGGTGGGGTTAGCGGTAGCATGCTAGTGTGTGTACTGGCAGGGTACCTGTTGTCCAACTTGCATAGGTGGGGTTAGCGGTAATATGCTAGTGTGTGTACTGGCCGTGTATCTAGTCTAACCTGTATAGGCGGGGTTAGCAGTAGCAGGCAAGTGTGTGTATTGTATATCTGCATGCTAACCTGATTAGAGCAGGGTTAGCGGTATTCATGCTAGAGTCTATCGTATATCGTTATGCTAACCTGTTGGGGCAGCGTTAGCGGTAGCATGCTGCTCTGTCGCAGAGTGCTCTGTAGGATCTTTATGAGCTCCACCGTCTTGCAGGAGGAGAGTCGGGGCATCAGCTCAAGCAGCTTCCCCACAAAGCTCTCCTGGAAGTGGGGCAGCTCGGTGAGGAACTGCCTGGGGGGGACCAGAGAGGCAGTCAGCACTGTAGGCCAACTCGATCAACTTTATATGCTACTGGGAATTTACTTTCAGTAGAAGGAGGCCCAATCCCATATCTACCCCTTACCCCTCCCCCTTGTTTGAAGGGGTAAGGGGCAAGGGGAAGGCGTAAGGGGTAGAAACGAGATTGGGCCTAAGGCCCAATCTCATTTCTACCCCTTACCCCTTCAAAACAAGGGGGAGGGGTAAGGGTAAGGGGTAGAAATGGGATTGGGCCTTTGACTTACCTCTGAAAGGAATCTACTTCCTGGAGAAACTTGTCACAGCTGCTGACGAGAGGTTCTAACCTGAAAGGTAATGTGTGAAACAAACGTTTAGTAACACAGACAAGTCAGACAACACACTCACTTGCGGTAAATAAAAAAAATTACAGTCACAAAGTCTAAATACACGGAGAGAGGACCGAGCATGAGGATACCCTTTGCGTGTGCGTGCCGTCAGCACCAGCTGCAGGGCCCTGGCCTGCAGTCTGACGTGATGGACCGTGGCCACCTGTCTGCGCTCCAGACCGCTGTATACAAATTCAAGCTTGTAGGTCTCCTCCAGGATCTATACACGCAAACACACACACTGAATACATATTCACAAATCAACCTGTACTTTGCATACTGGGCAGTGCGGTGTGTGTGTGTGTGTGTGTGTGTGTGTGTGTGTGTGTGTGTGTGTGTGTGTGTGTGTGTGTGTGTGTGTGTGTGTGTGTGTGTGTGTGTGTGTGTGTGTGTGTGTGTGTGTGTGTGTGTGTGTGTGTACCCCACCTGCCGAGCAGCCGCCGTTGCCATGACGTTCTGTTTTAGGCAGAGGGGGACAGCCATGTTCCAGAACTTCTCCTGCAGGGCCTGGCACGGAGGGGTTAAAGGTCAAAATCTCCATTGTCCTTTTACTTTATGTGGCATACATTTGAATCTAAACGAGATGACCCAAATACTTCAGTTGCGGCGTGTTCAATGTGTATTGATGATGAACGTAAGGATGATGCAGTGTGTATTGCATGGCTGTTGATTCATGGCTGTGTGCCGGAGGTCATGGGTGCTTTGGTTTCTCCACCTTCATCAGCAGTAGCTGGCAGCGGAGGTAAGTGGCACAGAAGTCTGCAGCACCAGCCAGCTCCGTCTGGAGTTCCCCCAACCTCTGGAGGTCCCTACACACACACACGCACACACACACACACACACACCTAGTTCTTCAAAGAGGTTTGCATGCATGTTCTTTCATATCATCTTCACATTATATATGCCAACAGATATGACCGTCCAAGTGACTTTAGGCAGACTGCGCTCAGAGACACAGAACCATAAATCGGACGTTGGCCCCGTTTGGTCCGTACCGTATGGTGAAGTCCAGCAGGTCCTGGCTCCCGGGGGCCTCCAGGCTGTGGATGGTGTTGGTCCGGTTCAGGCTGTCCTGGAGGAAGACCTGGGCCGACTCCACCGACCCGGGGCCGGCCGCCGAGCCCACCAGCTCCACCCCGCGCCCCGCCAGCTAGGGGGACAGAGGGGTCAGCGCTGTGTGTGGGTGGAAGTGTGTGTGTGATGGTGTGTGTGTGTGTGTGTGTGTGTGTGTGTGTGTGTGTGTGTGTGTGTGTGTGTGTGTGTGTGTGTGTGTGTGTGTGTGTGTGTGTGTGTGTGTGTGTGTGTGTGTGTGTGTGTGTGTGTGTGTGTGGTGGTAGGGCTTTGACTCTGAACTACGTTATAGAATATAATTAGAATATCAAAAAATAAATCAATATTTAAGCTAATATTAGGCAGCCCGTAATATTCAAACCTGTTATGGGCATTATTTTTTTTAAATGCCTTTGCTTGGGCGCCGTTTTCAATTCAGCTTCCGAGGCTTTGTGAAATCGGTGAAGTTGTGAATCGCGTGCTCATTAGCAAGGCTATTATTGGTCATCTAGGCTCCTGTAGGGGGCGTTGCGTCCTGGTTTGCCAATGTAGTATTTTATAGCAACCCCGACAGCAGCCCCCGAGGAGGAGATCGAAATTTACACTCCTGACCATTTCAAAAGCAAAGTGTGGCGCTACTTTGTGTTTGAAAAAATACAGGGGGAAATAACCGGTAAGGATAAAGTAATATGTAGAATATATAGGACCAAACTGCTGGTTGTACCACGGGACAACCAGCAACTTGAGAGCCCACCTGTCTACACTACATCCCGGCAAGCTACAGTGAACTGATACACTGCCCTCTGGTGGACAAAACATATACAACTTAAGTTTTATACCAGGTCTTACTGAAGGCATTTAATTGTCAAAATATTATTACTAAATATTCGAATATTATTAAAAAAAAACGAACTTCGAATATGATTTTTGGGCAAAAGTCAAAGCCCTAGTTTGTGTGTGTGTGTGTGTGTGTGTGTGTGTGTGTGTGTGTGTGTGTGTGTGTGTGTGTGTGTGTGTGTGTGTGTGTGTGTGTGTGTGTGTGTGCGCGCGTGTGCGTGTGTGTGTGTTCCTCACCCGGAGTGCTGGGACCAGGTGGGACAGGCTGTCCCGGAGGTAGGCGTAGTGTCTGAAGGTGTGGTCGGAGAACAGGGAGGACATGGTGGGACAGGCCTGGGCTGCATTGAACACCAGCACCAGCACTGCAATATCTGGACACAGCGGAGGTCAAGGAACACACACACACACACACCGGTGGGAGAGAGACCCTCAACCCAGAGAACAGAGCCCGTGTCCCATTACGGGCCCTACCCCCTACCACAAGGTTTTGAACACTCACGGGGGGGTGTCCCAATGTTACCTGGGTATTGAAGTAGGTCTGTTTTACCTCTGCAGAAGGCCCTAGGAACTGAGAGAATCAGTTGCTGGCTCCGCGAGGGAGGTGTATAGAAGTATCCCAGAATGCATTGCGATTTTCCTTTGAACAATGGCCGCCAATGCGAAGAGCGCAAATAAACATAATCTTAATCCGTAACCAAACATGAACTATGTCTGCATAAGCCGTTGACATGTGTCAGTCTCGCTCCATATGCCGGGGCCGTTAGAGGACTGGGTGGGAGAGTATTCTGGAGGATACAAGCCGGGTCGTCCATGTCGGGTTCGGGCGTGTCGAAGTAGGGGTGTGTGCTGAGCAGCTCTGGGACCAGAGGCAGAACGAGCGTGGGATGTCTGGAGCCCAGGAACTTCAGACACCTGGGAGGGAAAACAGCACATCCGGTCAGAAAGACGGACGTGGGTCAAGAGAGAAACTGCTGCCTAGGCCAGGGTGAGTTCGTACTTCCAGACAGAGTTGCGGTCGGTGGGGTACTTGTTGAGGTTCTTCAGGAGCTCCAGCAGAGCCAGCTGGACACACTCTTTATTCGACACGTTGGTGTAGCAGATCAGCTCATGGAGCGCCTCTCTGATGTCCCGGGATTTGTCCTACACAAACACACACCTCTTCAGTATTTACGTGTGTGTGTGTGTTTACGTGTGTTAACGTGTGTGTGAGTGTGTGTTTACGTGTGTGTGTGTGTGTTTACGTGTGTTTGTGTGTGTGTGTGTGTGTGTGTTTACGTTTGTGTGTGTGTGTGTGTGTTTACGTGTGTGTGTGTGCGTGCGTGTGTGTGTTTACGCGCGTGTGTGTGTGTGTGTGTTAACGTCTGTGTGTCTGTTTGTGTTCACATGTGTGTGTGTGTGTATGTGCGTGCGTGTGTGTGCGTGCGTACCTCCAGCACGGCGAGCACTGTGTCCAGCTGGTCCTCCCGGAGGATGATGTTGGTGGAGATCTCCCGCAGCACGTGGATGGACTGCAGCCGGACCTCCTCGATCTCGTCGTTGAACATGTCCACCAGGAAGTCCAGGCACTTCTCCGCGAAGCTGGGGGACGACTGGGCCAGCAGGCTGAGCGCCTCCACCGCCGCGATGCGCACCTCTGCACCCGCCCGCCAATTGGAGAGGGACCAAGTCATGATAGTGTTATTTTAAACCTTAAACAAATCAAAATCAGACACACACACACACACGGATGCACTAACTGACAAACACACTTAGACGCTAACACTTAGAGAGACACACACACACACACACACACACACACACACACACACACACACACACACACACACACACACACACACACACACACACACACACACACACACACACACACACACGTTTGTGTGCTTGCAGGGATTCCTGCGAGGGTTCAGCTCCTCCTCCCGGGCTCAACGACAGCTGGACTAGCGATGGCAGTCTCACTGGACATGTCAAATCCACACTCTCCTGTGCCTCCCTCCTCCCACACCACTGGCCAATCACACCGCCTCTAAAGTCTCCCACACAGACAGACAGACAGACAGATCCGTACCGTACATCTCGTCCTCCAGGCCGTGCACGAAGGCCCCGCAGGCCCCTGAGGCGATCAGGTTGACGGCGTTGGTGTCAAGCCTCTCCTTGGGGGCGTCGTCCGCCCACTTCCTGCCGGAGGAGAACTCTCCGGACGCGTACAGCTCTTTGGCGCGCTCGTGGGCTGTGCGCTTCCTCTGTGGTGGGGAATGGGGGGGGGGGGGATTAGTCAGCCTGCACAGCCATAACTTGATCTTTGAAGTTTTCTTAGGACGCTCAGGATTTGCGTTTGTATTCGAGAGCATTTTTTTAAAAGATTTGTAAGAAAAGTTCAGTTCCCTTTGTGGGGAGATACTGGAATGTGCTACGGTGTTGTTGTTGTTGTTGTTGTTGTTGTTGAGGTCGGGAACGCTCACCCTCAGATCTGACATCAGCTTCTTGTCCAGCGTCTGTTCCAGGAAGTAATGGCTGACCTGCAGCATGGAGCCCTGAGAACACAGAGAAGATCAACCACCACGGAGCAAGCCGACCCTGGTCCTTAACGACCCATAACTGGGTTCAATGTCCACGCCCCACCTTCTCCTCAATGCCCTGTATTCACTGTCTAACCCCCACATGCTCCTCAATGCCCTGTATTCACTGTCTAACCCCTACATGCTCCTCAATGCCCTGTATTCACTGTCTAACCCCTACATGCTCCTCAATGCCCTGTATTCACTGTCTAACCCCCACATGCTCCTCAATGCCCTGTATTCACTGTCTAACCCCCACATGCTCCTCAATGCCCTGTATTCACTGTCTAACCCCGACTTGTACCATTGACTGTCTCACCAGTGTTTTTGCGGCCTGCACCCGGACCATCCAGGATCCGTCGTTGACCATGTGACTGATCTTCCCGAACGAGTCGTCTACCAGTCGGACCTCCTCATTGGACGATGGGATTGGCACAATGCTGGTTGGATGACGGCAAAGCAAAGCAATGAATCTGAAGCATTAAAACAGGGAGTACCATCTGTGGGACAGGGAGCATCGGGGCACTTACCTCTCTGGATACAGCTGGCTGAGGACCCACACCATCTGCACCGCAGCTGATCGCACCTGCTCGTAGTCATCAGACAGCAAGCGACAGGCCTGCACAGACACACACACACACACACACACATATGAATACACACACCGTAACACACACACACACACATTAACACGCACACAATGAATAACACATGCAAACATGAATACGAATACAGAGACACAGACCTGCTCGTATATAATCTGATTAATCTTCATTCCTCTCTCGTGGAGCTGCAGCTGAAAACAGAGCACAAACAATACGTCTTGTTAGGGCTCTTCCACATCTATAGTTGGGTAGACTCAGGGGTGAAGTGGATACTTTCTGTCATGTGGTTCAGTTAGCCCCCACACCGGACGTGGTTCGGCGAACAAAACATAGCATACAAATGCCTCACGGCCAACATATTAAATTAATATTTAATAATTGTATATGTTTTACCAGTGATCACGAGCAATCTATTTGCATAGTCATCCAACCATTTCAACGTGGGCTTTCACCTCCTCATCGAGGAAGTGTAAACTTATACCTGCCTATAACCTGGCTGAATTTTTTTTATTATTTCGAGTTCGCCAAACTGAACCGTAATATTTTGGGAACACTATTAAAACGGACCAAGCAGCTCAGGTGTGAAAACAGCCTCAGAGTATAACCAGTATAACCGGGGCCCAGTAGGCCGGAGGCGGGGATTACCATGGCCTTAATGGCTGCTGTGCGTACTCGGGGCTCCTGGTCACCAAAGTAGTCACTGATGACACTCTGGACATCCCTCAGCCCTGCCGACCAATTAGACGACAGAGATTAACAGACGACATCATACGTATAACACACCACACATACAGATCAGTAATTCACACTTTCCAACACACTCTGATACCCTCAACACCCCGACTGTATAACAGGCTGCTCGTAACACATTTCCGTTGATACACAGCTATGAACCCAAAACAACGTGAAGCACCGTAGCATGTGATTCACTGTAAATAGCATGCGTATGGCAAACAGCTTGGAATTGACTAATAACACAGCTTTGAACACACAAAAATTAAATCACAACCACAACTTAACGCCACACAGCAGGGTTGAGCGATTAATCGAATTTCAATCCCGATTTCTATTTTAGCGTCAAATGATCACAAAACTAATATAAATCAAGTCTTAGATTTTTATTTTTGTTTATTAAATGTATTATAGAAAGAACAGCTGGATACATATCTACATTATTATTAAATTTTTAAAAAAATATTTTGGACCATTTTGTGTATTTTTTTAAGTCGAAATTTTAAAGCTCTCAGTTACAAAGTATTTTTTGGGAGAGATATGCTGAATAAATCTATCATGTTTTCAAACTAATAATAATCGTGATTTCATTTTGACCAAAATAATCGTGATGATGATTTTTCCCATAATCAAGCAGCCCTACCACACAGCGAAATAACATGCAGCCATGTAAGGACCAGCGGAACAACGGCAGTGTGCGAGCGTACCACTCAGAGACGGGTGGGCCTCTCCGTCTCGGCTCAGAGGGGAGTCTACGGTGCCGAGGTGGCCCAGAACCTCCAGACACTTGTTCCTCACCCCAAAGTACGTGTCAGCCAGGTGCTGCTCACACATGGAGACAGAGACAGAGTGTGTTGAGTCTTAGGCCCAATCCCATTTCTACCCCTTACCCCTTCCCCTTACCCCTCCCCCTTGTTTTGAAGGGGTAAGGGGAAGGGGTAAGGGTTAGAAATGGGATTGGGCCTTAAATGATTGACCCAGTTTATGAAGTGAGCAGGTAAGTATGACCTTGATTGGTATGGGGGTGTCTTTACCTTGCAGGCCATCTCTATTAGCCTCTGTCTGACTGACAGGTTGTCAGGCAGACGAGAACCAATCACCAGCAGCGTGTCCATCAGCTGGGCGAGAACCTGGTGGGACTCTATGTGTGTCCACACACACACACACACACACACACACACACACACACACACACACACACACACACACACACACACACACACACACACACACACACACACTTAGAATTGCGTTGTTGTTGTATTTTTAACCTCAAGTAGCAGCAGAAGGAGGCGTGTCTTACTCTCTGTGGTGAGGGCATTGATGGCATCGTCTACAATACAGTCGGGGCTGAAGCCCTTGGTCTTGGAGAGGAGACCCAGCAGGGAGACGATTTTTAGCCTCACAGAGTTGTCCGTTTCCTGGGAGGGCAGAGCAGTTCAGTTAGCTCCAAATCACCACAAGATAACCAGGATCATGGCATTCAATGGCAATCTTCATCCTGCCCAACAGTTGTTTACGGCTCCTTCGTTTCTTCCTCATCATGTCTATTATTAAAGTAAAGTAGATTAAGCCACTCAAATCAAGGTGCCGTGTCAGTCATCAATTATTTGAAACCAGGTAGACACGTGAGGCTTCTTGCCTTGTAGTAGTGTTCCAGCAGGATTCGGATCACTCCCTCCACGCTGTCTGCCTCCACGGACTTGCGGGCGAACTGCAGCAGGTACTGCAATGCCTCGGTGGAGCCGGAGGCTTTGCACAGGTCGATGTGCAGAGCCGCGGACTTACTGGGCTTGGAGAGACGGAGCTTTTTCTGCGGCGCTTCCTCTGGGGGAATCTGACGACAAAAAAACACATCCACCCGAGGCCCAATATGTAAACACACACTCGAAATGCATATCCAAATGTTACGTGCGTTGTCCACAAATGTGTTTTAATTGCACTATAAACATGTCATAAAAGTCATTTTGGTCATTCTGAAGATATGACGTTCGCAGATACACCATGGTCTTCCTTAAGGTCTTCCTATCACACTTGCAAAGGGTAATTGATCTGAACAGATGATAGCGTAGTGATAAGCTGAAAGCCACAAAACAAATGTGTCATCATCATATGTATACATTCATAACACATTCATAACAAGTGGAACCACCACTAGAAATTCGCAAGAACCGAATACCTGTTTGTGGGAAGGGATCTTTCACACATGCTAACTATAACTACGAGTTTCCAATGAGTGGACTAAAACATTACTGTTAGTACTGTCTACTGCAGTTCGAGCCTTGTGTGACTATCAACTATATTATTGTTGGTAACTTCTGTTTTAATAAGTGACATGAGTATAAGAAGCATAGGAACAACGAGACGTTCAGCGATAGCTAGTGCAGTGTGGTTTGAACGTAAACCTATTGAAAACACGAATGACGAATGATGTAAAGGCCTTTAAAAAGGTTGCTACCTGAATCACTTTGGAATATTCCTCATAAACGCGCTTTTTTAGGTGCGCTGCCATGTCCAAAGCGGCAGAGACAAAACAAAGCTAAGCTAATTGGAGGGGCATATGTCCCTCTTCACGATCCGTAAGGACAAGTCTTCTTCTTCTTTTGAGTTTATTTGGCGGATGGCAAACCAATATGGTGCATTACCGCCACCTACTGTTTGTTTTAGAGCTTCGATGGAGGTTATACGTTATAAACTATGCAAAAGAACAAAAGTAAATAAACAAAATCATATAGATAGAAAACAACAGATTAAATTATAATCTGTCAAATAAACCTGTTGCTTTTAGATAACTCAATACATGTTTCCATGCTGGTGGTCTCAAGGACAAAGTCGAACATCTTCTCGCCGATATATTTCGCAGTGTGTTGCATTTGCGCCCTCTGCTGGGTTTAATTATTTGTTATATTTATCATTCTGAAGGAATATCAACCAGACATGTTCAGTTGTTTACCGATCCAAATTTACATTATCTCGATTAGACATGCCTCAATCAATCATAAACTATTTGAACTAATATACTTGTTAAATGTGCAACACTCTCAGCCAATCAAACGGTCATAATGACCGGTCAAGAGTGTGTAGGGTCAGTATCCTATCACAACGCTCCAGTGTCAGCAGCTACACAGACGCTCGAACAGTGCACTGCCGTTTCGCTCTTCCTGTGTCCTTCGAGAATATGAGAATGTAGAATGCTTATTTGCTGTAAGTGGGGGATTGAGTGTGAGATTCATCCTGACATTTGCTTAAATGGCCTCCCATTCAAGTTACGCGTCTACGAAGAGGACGACGTGTGTGCGGGTCACAAGGCCACGATTGTCGCGTTGCACGATGGGAAGACAACACAGTTATAGAAAACATTGTCTTCCAGTTTAACTTGTCCTGCTGACTTGGTTGATCTTTTTAAATTAAACTCAAAGTTCATTTGTGGTAAAAGGCGAAATGATTTTAACTATGATGGCATGGCAGTCGAAATGCTATGCAACCCGTCACTCACATGAGCACACGTGGGAGTGTGTGGACCGCCCTGCCCGTGTACAACTCATACTTACCTGGCAAGGGAGATACCATGATCAACAAGGTGGTTCACCCATAGCGAGGCTCAGTCATTGCACTTCGGCTGTGCTGACCCGTGCGAATTCCCCAAATGTGGGAATCTCGATTGCATAATTTGTGGTAGTGGGGGACTGCGTTCGCGCTCTCCCCTGATAAGAATGTAAAAAACAAACTATTATGTGTGAGATCGGCGTATCTGTGTGCGTTATTCACAAACAGCGTTTCTTTTTGTGAAACGCTCCTGAAGGTATTCTCCAAATGTGCAACACTCTCAGCCAATCAAACGCTCATAATTAGCGGTCAAGAGTGTGTAGAGTCAGTAGCCTATCACAACGCTCCAGTGTCTGCAGCTACACAGACGCTCAAACAGTGCACTGCCGTTTCGCTCTTCCTGTGTCCTTCGAGAATGTGAGAATGTAGAATGCTTATTTGCTGGAAGTGGGGGATTGAGTGTGAGATTCATCCTGACATTTGCTTAAATGGCCTCCCATTCCAGTTACACGTCTACGAAGAGGACGACGCCACGCACTTGACGCTCTCCGAGCGAGTTCAGCCGAATGGAAAAAGGTAAAAACATAAAAGTCACCACCGTTTCACCCGGTAAGAGTCGCATTCCTACTAATATTACTAACTAATATGTTCGGCTTGTGCTTCTCGTTCTCACCGAGTGCTTTTCATTCATCATATCTGTCGTACCTAGCTTATTAATGTATTTTTGCCCCTTTTTTCTTCCTACTCACTGCGGAGGCTACTTTGCCCTCATACAACCAGCCTCGTTCGCTTCATGTCAACAACTTAGCCATACAAAACTATGTTTTTTAAGGTAGGTTTATTAAATTACTTTTTCCGTGAATGAACTTGTTTATCTTTGGGTTTATTCATATGTTAATGTGCTGCCGATTTTTACTGTTGTGCTTGCTGTGTTCTTTGTATATATTTAGCAGATGCAATCATTCTTTTTCCAGTTCATGACATATCTTTATGCACCTTCTTGGAAACTACTTACTAATTACTTCCTTAATGTGCAAATCACCAATGTCACAACTCATCAAAATCTTGTTTTGTGTGTATATATATAGGCTATATGCACTCGTTACCTCTGTCACAGGCATAATAATTCTCTTGCACTACGAGCTTGATGCCTTTCACATTGATCTCCAGGACAAGGCTTTATATTCTATAATGTATATTTAATCTTTATCTTGGTTGTCATTGCTGTTTTAGATTTATATTTTAAGCTAATATTACAATTATTTATGTTTTTTTACACCTGTGTTTATAAACCTGTGACAACCTATTTTATTATTGAAAATGTGAGTTATTAAAAAAACCAAAATTGCACTCCAATAAACCTCTCTGACCTTTATTTTCATACAACAATTAACAGAATATAAAAAATCATAAACATGACAAGATAAGCCAGTCAATTCCTCATCCAGAACATTCCCCTATTACAGTAGCAACAACCATAAAGGTGATAAGCTGTACTTAAGCTCTGCTAAGGCACTTTTAATGTAAACAGATCCACACCAGTGATAGCTTTCCATACAGGTTGTTTTGCCTTTTTCAAACCTTTCAATGTGGAGTTTGCATGAGGGCAAAGGTTAAACTACTTTGTTTGTGTGGGGGGGGGGGGGTTGTAGCCGATAAGATTTTTTATTTATTTTTTTGGACGCACTATTTTGCGCTCCCCCTCTAGATGGCGCTCTAGGCGGCCGCCTAACCCGCCTGTAGGGAAGGCCGCCCCTGTATACAATATAAATATGAAAACAGATACAGACAGTCGATACAAATACAGCTCACCAGTCACACACAGTCATGATCAGATTCTGCCAATAGAGGGAGGTGTTTGATTGACAGGTGTCCGGTCTGCAATCTCTCCCATTGAAACTCTGCAAAGATGAGAAAAGTACTTATAATCCAATTTCAAAACTCATTAAACACATGCAAGGAAACCTGCTACAGTTCTAACGTAAACTATCATGGTTTCAGGCTTCAAATTTCTTTTTTCTTCTACATTAAGCAAATCATTGTCATTAATGTAGAAGAAAAAGAAATGTAGACAACGGCGGCCGCCCATTGGCTCGGAGTCTACACTCTTCTACACTTGCCGGCCGCTCATTGGCCAGGAGTCTACACTCTCCTCCGAAGTGTAGACAATGGCGGCCTCCCATTGGCGCGGGGTCTACAGTTCCCTAGAGCCTTCCCCCTCCCCGACGTTGGCACTTGACGCTCTCCGAGCGAGTTCAGCCGAATGGAAAAAGGTAAAAAGTCACCACCGTTTCACCCGGTAAGAGTCGCATTCCTACTAATATTACTAACTAATATGTTCGGCTTGTGCTTCTCGTTCCCACGACGTGTGTGCGGGTCACAAGGCCACGATTGTCGCGTTGCACGATGGGAAGACAACACGGTTATAGAATACATTGTCTTCCAGTTTAACTTGTCCTGCTGACTTGTTTGATCTTTTTAAATTAACCTCAAAGTTCATTTGTGGTAAAAGGCGAAATGATTTTAACTATGATCGCATGGCAGTCGAAATGCTATGCAACCCGTCACTCAAATGAGCACACGTGGGAGTGTGTGGACCGCCCTGCCCGTGTACAACTCATACTTACCTGGCAAGGGAGATACCATGATCAACAAGGTGGTTCACCCATAGCGAGGCTCAGCCATTGCACTTCGGCTGTGCTGACCCGTGCGAATTCCCCAAATGTGGGAATCTCGATTGCATAATTTGTGGTAGTGGGGGACTGCGTTCGCGCTCTCCCCTGATAAGAATGTAAAAAACAAACTATTATGTGTGAGATCGGCGTATCTGTGTGCGTTATTCACAAACAGCGATTCTTTTTGTGAAACGCTCCTGAACGTATTCTCCAAATGTGCAACACTCTCAGCCAATCAAACGCTCATAATTAGCGGTCAAGAGTGTGTAGAGTCAGTAGCCTATCACAACGCACCAGTGTCTGCAGCTACACAGACGCTCAAACAGTGCACTGCCGTTTCGCTCTTCCTGTGTCCTTCGAGAATGTGAGAATGTAGAATGCTTATTTGCTGGAAGTGGGGGATTGAGTGTGAGATTCATCCTGACATTTGCTTAAATGGCCTCCCATTCCAGTTACACGTCTACGAAGAGGACGACGCCACGCACTTGACGCTCTCCGAGCGAGTTCAGCCGAATGGAAAAAGGTAAAAAGTCACCACCGATTCACCCGGTAAGAGTCGCATTCCTACTAATATTACTAAGTAATATGTTCGGCTTGTGCTTCTCGTTCCCACCGAGTGCTTTTCATTCATCATATCTGTCGTACCTAGCTTATTAATGTATTTTTGCCCCTTTTTTCTTCCCACTCACTGCGGAGGCTAGTTTGCCCTAATACAACCAGCCTCGTTCGCTTCATGTCAACAACTTAGCCATACAAAACTATGTTTTTTAAGGTAGGTTTATTAAATTACTTTTTCCGTGAATGAACTTGTTTATCTTTGGGTTTATTCATATGTTAATGTGCTGCCGATTTTTACTGTTGTGCTTGCTGTGTTCTTTGTATATATTTAGCAGATGCAATCATTCTTTTTCCAGTTCATGACATATCTTTATGCACCTTCTTGGAAACTACTTACTAATTACTTCCTTAATGTGCAAATCACAAATGTCACAACTCATCAAAATCTTGTTTTGTGTGTATATATATAGGCTATATGCACTCGTTACCTCTGTCACAGGCATAATAATTCTCTTGCACTACGAGCTTGATGCCTTTCACATTGATCTCCAGGACAAGGCTTTATATTCTATAATGTATATTTAATCTTTATCTTGGTTGTCATTGCTGTTTTAGATTTATATTTTAAGCTAATATTACAATTATTTATGTTTTTTTACACCTGTGTTTATAAACCTGTGACAACCTATTTTATTATTGAAAATGTGAGTTATTAAAAAAACAAAAATTGCACTCCAATAAACCTCTCTGACCTTTATTTTCATACAACAATTAACAGAATATAAAAAATCATAAACATGACAAGATAAGCCAGTCAATTCCTCATCCAGAACATTCCCCTATTACAGTAGCAACAAACATAACGGTGATAAGCTGTACTTAAGCTCTGCTAAGGCACTTTTAATGTAAACAGATCCACACCAGTGATAGCTTTCCATACAGGTTGTTTTGCCTTTTTTAAACCTTTCAATGTGGAGTTTGCATGAGGGCAAAGGTTAAACTACTTTGCTTGTGTGGTGTTCAGAAAACAATATGGCTTTGAACACCACAAAAACAAAGTAAATCTGTATCATGCAGGATACAGATATTACAAAAGACAGGCAATTACACAGTATAATTGCAACCATAATTCTAAGTGAGTATACAGAAGATATGTACATATATACAGGTTTAATAAATAATATACAATATAAATATGAAAACAGATACAGACAGTCGATACAAATACAGCTCACCAGTCACACACAGTCATGATCAGATTCTGCCAATAGAGGGAGGTGTTTGATTGACAGGTGTCCGGTCTGCAATCTCTCCCATTGAAACTCTGCAAAGATGAGAAAAGTACCTATAATCCATTTTCAAAACTCATTAAACACATGCAAGGAAACCTGCTACAGTTCTAACGTAAACTATCATGGTTTCAGGCTTCAAATTTATTTTTTCTTCTACATTAAGCAAATCATTGTCATTAATGTAGAAGAAAAAGAAATGTAGACAACGGCGGCTGCCCATTGGCTCGGAGTCTACACTCTTCTACACATGCCGGCCGCTCATTGGCCAGGAGTCTACACTCTCCTCCGAAGTGTAGACAATGGCGGCCTCCCATTGGCGCGGAGTCTACAGTTCCCTAGAGCCTTCCCCCTCCCCGACGTTGGCAATTGACGCTCTCCGAGCGAGTTCAGCCGAATGGAAAAAGGTAAAAAGTCACCACCGTTTCACCCGGTGAGAGTCGCATTCCTACTAATATTACTAACTAATATGTTCGGCTTGTGCTTCTCGTTCCCACGACGTGTGTGCGGGTCACAAGGCCACGATTGTCGCGTTGCACGATGGGAAGACAACACGGTTATAGAAAACATTGTCCTCCAGTTTAACTTGTCCTGCTGACTTGGTTGATCTTTTTAAATTAACCTCAAAGTTCATTTGTGGTAAAAGGCGAAATGATTTTAACTATGATGGCATGGCAGTCGAAATGCTATGCAACCCGTCACTCACATGAGCACACGTGGGAGTGTGTGGACCGCCCTGCCCGTGTACAACTCATACTTACCTGGCAAGGGAGATACCATGATCAACAAGGTGGTTCACCCATAGCGAGGCTCAGCCATTGCACTTCGGCTGTGCTGACCCGTGCGAATTCCCCAAATGTGGGAATCTCGATTGCATAATTTGTGGTAGTGGGGGACTGCGTTCGCGCTCTCCCCTGGTAAGAATGTGAAAAACAAACTATTATGTGTGAGATCGGCGTATCTGTGTGCGTTATTCACAAACAGCGATTCTTTTTGTGAAACGCTCCTGAACGTATTCTCCAAATGTGCAACACTCTCAGCCAATCAAACGCTCATAATTAGCGGTCAAGAGTGTGTAGAGTCAGTAGCCTATCACAACGCTCCAGTGTCTGCAGCTACACAGACGCTCAAACAGTGCATTGCCGTTTCGCTCTTCCTGTGTCCTTCGAGAATGTGAGAATGTAGAATGCTTATTTGCTGGAAGTGGGGGATTGAGTGTGAGATTCATCCTGACATTTGCTTAAATGGCCTCCCATTCCAGTTACACGTCTACGAAGAGGACGACGCCACGCACTTGACGCTCTCCGAGCGAGTTCAGCCGAATGGAAAAAGGTAAAAAGTCACCACCGATTCACCCGGTAAGAGTCGCATTCCTACTAATATTACTAAGTAATATGTTCGGCTTGTGCTTCTCGTTCCCACCGAGTGCTTTTCATTCATCATAACTGTCGTACCTAGCTTATTAATGTATTTTTGCCCCTTTTTTCTTCCCACTCACTGCGGAGGCTATTTTGCCCTAATACAACCAGCCTCGTTCGCTTCATGTCAACAACTTAGCCATACAAAACTATGTTTTTTAAGGTAGGTTTATTAAATTACTTTTTCCGTGAATTAACTTGTTTATCTTTGGGTTTATTCATATGTTAATGTGTTGCCGATTTTTACTGTTGTGCTTGCTGTGTTCTTTGTATATATTTAGCAGATGCAATCATTCTTTTTCCAGTTCATGACATATCTTTATGCACCTTCTTGGAAACTACTTACTAATTACTTCCTTAATGTGCAAATCACAAATGTCACAACTCATCAAAATCTTGTTTTGTGTGTATATATATAGGCTATATGCACTCGTTACCTCTGTCACAGGCATAATAATTCTCTTGCACTACGAGCTTGATGCCTTTCACATTGATCTCCAGGACAAGGCTTTATATTCTATAATGTATATTTAATCTTTATCTTGGTTGTCATTGCTGTTTTAGATTTATATTTTAAGCTAATATTACAATTATTTATGTTTTTTTACACCTGTGTTTATAAACCTGTGACAACCTATTTTATTATTGAAAATGTGAGTTATTAAAAAAACAAAAATTGCACTCCAATAAACCTCTCTGACCTTTATTTTCATACAACAATTAACAGAATATAAAAAATCATAAACATGACATGATAAGCCAGTCAATTCCTCATCCAGAACATTCCCCTATTACAGTAGCAACAAACATAACGGTGATAAGCTGTACTTAAGCTCTGCTAAGGCACTTTTAATGTAAACAGATCCACACCAGTGATAGCTTTCCATACAGGTTGTTTTGCCTTTTTTAAACCTTTCAATGTGGAGTTTGCATGAGGGCAAAGGTTAAACTACTTTGCTTGTGTGGTGTTCAGAAAACAATATGGCTTTGAACACCACAAAAACAAAGTAAATCTGTATCATGCAGGATACAGATATTACAAAAGACAGGCAATTACACAGTATAATTGCAACCATAATTCTAAGTGAGTATACAGAAGATATGTACATATATACAGGTTTAATAAATAATATACAATATAAATATGAAAACAGATACAGACAGTCGATACAAATACAGCTCACCAGTCACACACAGTCATGATCAGATTCTGCCAATAGAGGGAGGTGTTTGATTGACAGGTCTGTATCATGCAGGGTACAGATATTACAAAAGACAGGCAATTACACCGGTCTGCAATCTCTCCCATTGAAACTCTGCAAAGATGAGAAAAGTACTTATAATCCATTTTCAAAACTCATTAAACACATGCAAGGAAACCTGCTACAGTTCTAACGTAAACTATCATGGTTTCAGGCTTCAAATTTCTTTTTTCTTCTACATTAAGCAAATCATTGTCATTAATGTAGAAGAAAAAGAAATGTAGACAACGGCGGCTGCCCATTGGCTCGGAGTCTACACTCTTCTACACTTGCCGGCCGCTCATTGGCCAGGAGTCTACACTCTCCTCCGAAGTGTAAACAATGGCGGCCTCCCATTGGCGCGGAGTCTACAGTTCCCTAGAGCCTTCCCCCTCCCCGACGTTGGCACTTGACGCTCTCCGAGCGAGTTCAGCCGAATGGAAAAAGGTAAAAAGTCACCACCGTTTCACCCGGTAAGAGTCGCATTCCTACTAATATTACCAACTAATATGTTCGGCTTGTGCTTCTCGTTCCCACGACGTGTGTGCGGGTCACAAGGCCACGATTGTCGCGTTGCACGATGGGAAGACAACACGGTTATAGAAAACATTGTCTTCCAGTTTAACTTGTCCTGCTGACTTGGTTGATCTTTTTAAATTAACCTCAAAGTTCATTTGTGGTAAAAGGCGAAATAATTTTAACTATGATGGCATGGCAGTCGAAATGCTATGCAACCCGTCACTCACATGAGCACACGTGGGAGTGTGTGGACCGCCCTGCCCGTGTACAACTCATACTTACCTGGCAAGGGAGATACCATGATCAACAAGGTGGTTCACCCATAGCGAGGCTCAGCCATTGCACTTCGGCTGTGCTGACCCGTGCGAATTCCCCAAATGTGGGAATCTCGATTGCATAATTTGTGGTAGTGGGGGACTGCGTTCGCGCTCTCCCCTGATAAGAATGTGAAAAACAAACTATTATGTGTGAGATCGGCGTATCTGTGTGCGTTATTCACAAACAGCGATTCTTTTTGTGAAACGCTCCTGAACGTATTCTCCAAATGTGCAACACTCTCAGCCAATCAAACGCTCATAATTAGCGGTCAAGAGTGTGTAGAGCCAGTAGCCTATCACAACGCTCCAGTGTCTGCAGCTACACAGACGCTCAAACAGTGCACTGCCGTTTCGCTCTTCTTGTGTCCTTCGAGAATGTGAGAATGTAGAATGCTTATTTGCTGGAAGTGGGGGATTGAGTGTGAGATTTATCCTGACATTTGCTTAAATGGCCTCCCATTCCAGTTACACGTCTACGAAGAGGACGACGCCACGCACTTGACGCTCTCCGAGCGAGTTCAGCCGAATGGCTTTCATTCATCATATCTGTCGTACCTAGCTTATTAATGTATTTTTGCCCCTTTTTTCTTCCCACTCACTGCGGAGGCTACTTTGCCCTAATACAACCAGCCTCGTTCGCTTCATGTCAACCACTTAGCCATACAAAACTATGTTTTTTAAGGTAGGTTTATTAAATGACTTTTTCCGTGAATGAACTTGTTTATCTTTGGGTTTATTCATATGTTAATGTGCTGCCGATTTTTACTGTTGTGCTTGCTGTGTTCTTTGTATATATTTAGCAGATGCAATCATTCTTTTTCCAGTTCATGACATATCTTTATGCACCCTCTTGGAAACTACTTACTACTTACTTCCTTAATGTGCAAATCACAAATGTCGCAACTCATCAAAATCATGTTTTGTGTGTATATATATAGGCTATATGCACTCGTTACCTCTGTCACAGGCATAATAATTCTCTTGCACTGCGAGCTTGATGCCTTTTACATTGATCTCCAGGACAAGGCTTTATGTTCTATAATGTATATTTAATCTTTATCTTGGTTGTCATTGCTGTTTTAGATTTAGATTTTGAGCTAATATTACAATTATTTATGTTTTTTTACACCTGTGTTTATAAACCTGTGACAACCTATTTTTTTATTGAAAATGTGAGTTATTAAAAAAACAAAAATTGCACTCCAATAAACCTTTCTGACCTTTATTTTCATACAACAATTAACAGAATATAAAAAATCATAAACATGACAAGATAAGACAGTCAATTCCTCATCCAGAACATTCCCCTATTACAGTAGCAACAAACATAAAGGTGATAAGCTGTACTTAAGCTCTGCTAAGGCACTTTTAATGTAAACAGATCCACACCAGTGATAGCTTTCCATACAGGTTGTTTTGCCTTTTTTAAACCTTTCAATGTGGAGTTTGCATGAGGGCTAAGGTTAAACTACTTTGTTTGTGTGGTGTTCAGAAAACAATATGGCTTTGAACACCATAAAAACAAAGTAAATCTGTATCATGCAGGGTACAGATATTACAAAAGACAGGCAATTACACAGTATAATTGCAACCATAATTCTAAGTGAGTATACAGAAGATATGTACATATATACAGGTTTAATAAATAATATACAATATAAATATGAAAACAGATACAGACAGTCGATACAAATACAGCTCACCAGTCACACACAGTCATGATCAGATTCTGCCAATAGAGGGAGGTGTTTGATTGACAGGTGTCTGGCCTACAATCTCTCCCATTGAAACTCTGCAATGATGAGAAAAGTAGTTATAATCCATTATCAAAACTCATAAAACACATGCAAGGAAACCTGCTACAGTTCTAACGTAAACTATCATGGTTTCAGGCTTCAAATTTATTTTTTCTTCTACATTAAGCAAATCATTGTCATTAATGTAGAAGAAAAAGAAATGTAGACAACGGCGGCCGCCCATTGGCTCGGAGTCTACACTTGTCTACACTTGCCGGCCGCTCATTGGACCGTGGCGACGTGCAAACCCCTGAGCAATTCATTGTCATTAATGTAGAAGAAAAAAAAAATTGAAGCCTGAAACCATGATAGTTTACGTTAGAACTGTAGCAGGTTTCCTTGCATGTGTTTTATGAGTTATGAAAAAGGTTTATAAGTACTTTTCTCATCTCTGCAGAGTTTCAATGGGAGAGATTGTAGACCGGACACCTGTCAATCAAACACCTCCCTCTATTGGCAGAATCTGATCATGACTGTGTGTGACTGGTGAGCTGTATTTGTATCGACTGTCTGTATCTGTTTTCATATTTATATTGTATATTATTTATTAAACCTGTATATATGTACATATCTTCTGTATACTCACTTAGAATTATGGTTGCAATTATACTGTGTAATTGCCTGTCTTTTGTAATATCTGTATCCTGCATGATACAGATTTACTTTGTTTTTATGGTGTTCAAAGCCATATTGTTTTCTGAACACCACACAAACAAAGTAGTTTAACCTTTGCCCTCATGCAAACTCCACATTGAAAGGTTAAAAAAAGGCAAAACAACCTGTATGGAAAGCTATCACTGGTGTGGATCTGTTTACATTAAAAGTGCCTTAGCAGAGCTTAAGTACAGCTTATCACCTTTATGTTTGTTGCTACTGTAATAGGGGAATGTTCTGGATGAGGAATTGACTGTCTTGTCATGTTTATGAATTTTTATATTCTGTTAATTGTTGTATGAAAATAAAGGTCAGAGAGGTTTATTGGAGTGCAATTTGTTTTTTTAATAACTCACATTTTCAATAATAAAATAGGTTGTCACAGGTTTATAAACACAGGTGTAAAAAAACATTAATAATTGTAATATTAGCTTAAAATCTAAATCTAAAACAGCAATGACAACCAAGATAAAGATTAAATATACATTATAGAATATAAAGCCTTGTCCTGGAGATCAATGTAAACAGTGTCACGATCCTACTGTTGGGTAAGGTTAAGCTGGTTGGTAACTGGTGGTCATGGTAACGGTGGGAGTGGCTCCCTTGATTGGTTGATTGGGGTCACCTGGGGGATCCAAGATGGTGGATATACACAGCATGGTGGCCAGTGGTTACAGCCCCGGCAGGATAAGACTTTGTAAAGCCATTCACCCAGATGCCAGTACACTCCAGAGCTAAGGAGTCCAACGGGGGACGTGACCACCCCTTCACCGTCTTTGTTTGTCAAGTGTTTGTCTAAACATGTAAACCAAAACTGAACGAGACAGCTACCGTTCACCACAACGCTTGGGCTATCTCCATAGCAAGAGAGAGAAGGACCAGCGCTCACCAGGAACCCAGGTGAGTCACTACACACGTGCCCCGGAAGCTAGTTGCCTACCAGCTGTGGTTATACCACGTATGTGTCTCGACTCCTGCCTAGACAGAGAGCCGGTTTTCCCTAGATACCAGTGGGGTCGTGACAAAGGCATCAAGCTCGTAGTGCAAGAGAATTATTATGCCTGTGACAGAGGTAACAAGTGCATATAGCCTATATATATATACACACACAAAACAAGATTTTGATCAGTTTTGACATTTGTGATTTGCACATTAAGGAAGTAATTAGTAAGTAGTTTCCAAGAAGGTGCATAAAGATATGTCATGAACTGGAAAAAGAATGATTGCATCTGCTAAATATATACAAAGAACACAGCAAGCACAACAGTAAAAACACCTCTAAAATATAAAATTCAAACAGTGAGAAATAAGGTGCATAGTGAAATATAATACAAAACGAATGATTGTGTCTGTCAAATATTAATATATATAATATATACAATGAGCCCAGTGTCAGAGCATTCAAGCGCTGCTCTAAGGGGCCTGGGACTGATAGGCCAGAAGCTCGTCTTCTGGCCCCGTCCGTGTGCGGCCTCTCATCCGGGAGCTCTGCAGCGGGAGGTAGGCTGGTGCTGGTGACGCTCTGCGGACGCTGGAGGATAGACAAACCTCGATCCGTCACGTTTGTGGCTGAGAAGGCTCCTGTCTCCTTATGAACTCAGCAACAGATTTGTTGTTCATTTTCAGGATGGGAATCCCTAGATTGCTGATTTCAGCGTCATCCACGGTCACTCTCTGTTGCACCCGCTGGTAGAGTGTGGTGATCTGGTGCTTGAGAGGGGAGCCGCGAGCCTTTTTCCTGCAGTCCGGGTGAAGCCAGAGCTGTTTAACGATGCAGTACATCAGCCGGTTCTTCCTGGAGTCAAGCAGGTGGGCGGGAGAGACACTGAGGACAATGAGGACAAAAGCTTAGGAAGCCACAAGGATCATATTGGGTTGAAACAGAAATAAAGAATAATCCTTAAAGGGTGCCTTTTAACCAGTTTTATTTTAAACTGATTTAAAGTTTTATATTCAATAAATGTACAGTTATATGAGCTTAATGTTGATCTGTGAATGGCATCGATAAAATAAAAAAATGATTTACCTTGTCCTTCAAAAGTGGTGAGAGCCTCTGAAAACAATGTATCATGCCAAGGTGACAGGGATGTTGCTGTCGGAGGGGCCACTGAAGCAGACGCTGACGCTGACGGAGGAACCACTGACGCCGACGGAGGAACCACTGTTTCAGATGGGACAGGACCAGACAAGGACGAAGATGGTACAGCTGCAGTAGGGGCTTTCTGAGGAGAGTTTCACAAATTACAGTTAAAGTACAGCGAAGTAGTTTTGTCTTATGAACTGCATTCTGCTTTTGAGTAACACCTCAACCTACCTGTTTCTCTTTGTCGAGAATAAATCTCCTGAAGCGCTTCAGTGCCTTGGAGCTGATGTCCTCCTCCTTCATTCCAAGCCACTGGCGAACAGAAGAGAAAGCCTCCTCTGCCATCTTCCTCTCTTGGGCACTGCCAGCTTGAGGGTCGGCATTAAGGCACTTGTGCAGGCTGTACCACTGCCACATCTCCTGAAAGGTGAAGGACTTAAAGCGACCCTGTCCATAAATGGCCCTGTCCACATTTTTCTCCAGGTGGCAGGAGACTGAGGGGAAAAACTCCACATAACGGAGGAGACAGTCCTTCACCCAGTCATTCTCCCTGGTTCCTCCTGTCCTGCCCGGGTCCTGGCTCTCCGCAATATGGCGGTCAAGCAGACTGAAACACACAGAACATGACGTTAAAGTAAGAAATAACGACTTAATGTGATTCTCTGTAGTGAAATATACTCACTATTTTAAGTAGCCCACATCATTCGCTACCAGCCACATGAAGCTTTGGCCAGCATATTTCCCAAAGGGAATAACCAGCTGGCCAAGGTAGAGCTTCTTTGAGGGCCTGGTAGTAGTGACGAGCCGGCATCTCCTTTTTGCTGAAGAGTAAGACATTGGAATGGTTATTCTTAACTAATTCAGTTTATAAGCTCTAGCACACAGGTCAGGTCAGGTGTAAAGTGGAAATGGTTCATATGCCCATCGTGCTACTGGGATAATAATTCAGATTTATTACCTTCATCACAAGCCATCTGAAGGTCCTTGGGACCGGCGCTGGCTTGGAAGCCTTTGGGCCTGTGAAAGGCCCTGGCCTCTTTGGTTGCCTTCAGGACACATTGCTGCCTGTCCAGGGGCACAGTGGGGTACAGAATGGGCAGCAATGCACAGAAGCGGCTATACTTCTTGAGGAGACTCAAGAAGTTTGGCATGTCTTCAAAAACTTTAACAAACTTTTACAGATGCACCATTGAGAGCATCCTCTCAGGCTGCATCACTGCCTGGTATGGTAGCTGCTCCGCTGCCGACCGCAAGGCCCTGCAGAGGGTGGTGAAGACAGCGGAGCGTATCACCGGCAGCCATCTCCCCTCCGTGCAAGGCATCTACAACAGTAGATGCCTGAGGAAAGCAAAAAAGATTCTAAAGGACAACAGCCACCCAGGCTATGGACTGTTCTCATTGCTGCCGTCTGGTAGACGCTACCGGAGCATCCGAACACGGACTACCAGACTCACAAATAGCTTTTTCCCCCTGGCTGTAAGGCTTCTGAATCAGAAACACTGAACCTCTGAACAGTTGCCACCTCCACCTACTCCCTGCTCCCCCACTCATACAATTCACTTCATAGATATATTTGCACAATTTTAAAAACTTTTAACTTATGCTTAGCATTTCTTTTTAACTTATTCTCTATTCACACTTAAACTGCTGCTAGCCCTTCTACTGTACTCTGCTACAGAGATATATGTTGTTTTTTAAATTGTTGTATGTTAAATGTTACTTTTTATTGTCATATTGTTTTAGAGTTTTATGTTATTTTTGTTATATGTATGACGTCTACTGCGTAGATGAATGATGCTTGCCAAGTCGTAAGAATTTTGCTGTGCTGAAGCAATTTGGTACATGCAACAATAAACACACTTTGACTTCGACTTTGACTTTGACAATGGGTCCGCAGACGGTCTGCTGCTGCTGGCTGTACCTGAAAAAATATTCACCAAAGTGTTTAAAGTGTTTTGGGACTTTTTCCCCAGGCATTCATTTCATACTATATTTGTAAATGATGACATAATAACATAACAAGTGTTTTCACGCACTGGGCAGTTTATTCTGCTGGCTATACATAACGTATAGACAATGGAAGTATGCATGTTATAACCATACAGACAAAACATGAATGTTATAAACTAACCTGCTGAATGGGTCGCTGCTTCGGAATCCATCCTCAAATACAGCTCAAATACAGCTAATGTGTTGCCTATTAAAGTTCATAGAAACAAAATATCAACGTCAAAATGTAGCCCATGTTTTTCTTTACATTCATTGGCGCAACAACAACACTAGGGGGACTGTAGTGTTTTTTCTTGGCCTTTTTTTGAGGGCTGCTATGGCTATGTCGACTTCTGATTCATAAATATACGAGTGGGCTACATATTGATGTAATATTGGCAAGTTTAAGTCAAGGTAGGTATGATAGCTTTATAAGAGAAATGAATGACAAATATGGGTCAAATTTGAACGGACAGGGTTGGCCGGCGTCGGGGCACTGATTTGCGGATCGACCGTAACGTTAAATCAATATACGATAGTAGTACATTAACGGGGACACTTTCAACCTACATTTATAGATATTTGGCTATGTAAATGAGGCCGAATGGCCGTCGGCAGCACATTAACATATGAATAAACCCAAAGATAAACAAGTTCATTCACGGAAAAAGTCATTTAATAAACCTACATTAAAAAACATAGTTTTGTATGGCTAAGTTGTTGACATGAAGCGAACGAGGCTGGTTGTATTAGGGCAAAGAAGCCTCCGCAGTGAGTGGGAAGAAAAAAGGGGCAAAAATACATTAATAAGCTAGGTACGACAGATATGATGAATGAAAAGCACTCGGTGGGAACGAGAAGCACAAGCCGAACATATTAGTTAGTAATATTAGTAGGAATGCGACTCTTACCGGGTGAAACGGTGGTGACTTTTTACTTTTTTCCATTCGGCTGAATTCGCTCGGAGAGCGTCAAGTGCCAACGTCGGGGAGGGGGAGGGCTCTAGGGAACTGTAGACTCCGCGCCAATGGGAGGCCGCCATTGTCTACACTTCGGAGGAAAGTGTAGACTCCTGGCCAATGAGCGGCCGGCAAGTGTAGACAAGTGTAGACAAGTGTAGACTCCGAGGCAATGGGCGGCCGCCGTTGTCTACATTTCTTTTTCTTCTACATTAATGACAATGATTTGCTCAGGGGTTTGCACATCACTGCGGTCCATAGCCTCCCCGGGCTATGGACCGCAGTGATGTGCAAACCCTTGAGCAAATCATGCTTCTCGTTCTTTTCCCTTCTCAGATTACACGAGAAGGGAAAATAATTGCAATGAAAAAGCGTTTCAAATACAAAAAACAACAGGCAAAGTTACAGCGTTTATATACGATGGCCCATTCAGGGTTTGATGTGGCAGTAGAGATTGTGAGGCTAAAGAAGGAGATGATAGCTGTTACTGCTGAGGATTCTAAAGGCCTGCTTATGCGTAGCAGGACTAAACACATGGAAGATGACGAAAAATGTTCCAGATACTTCTTTAGGAAATTAGCCAGACCCAGGAACACTATGTCATCCATTCTGAATGAGGATGGAATAGAAAAAACAGAAACTAAAGACATCCTTGCTTCAATACATACCTTTTATACTGAATTGTATAAAGAAGGGGTGACTGACATAAACGCCTTGGAAGACCTCTTGAGTTTCTTAAAGCCAAACGTCGGTATTGCCTCTGAACTCGAAAGTGACTTAACTGTAAATGAATTGACCAAAGCCATACAGAGCATGCAAGATAATAAGGCCCCAGGAGCTGATGGGTTACCCAAAGAATTTTATGTTACCTTTTGGGATGTATTAAAAGACCCACTTTTAGAGATGTTTAATGAAAGTTTGCATAGTAATAACCTACCATTATCCTTAAGAACAGGTATCATCTCCTTGCTTTACAAAAAAGGAGACAAAAAAGACATTAAGAACTGGCGCCCACTTACCTTGCTTGGTGTAGACAGAAAGATCCTTGCAAAAGCCCTTTTTTTCCGCCTGCAACAAGTGTCTGGGCAGATTGTGGGGGAAGAGCAGACATGTGCAATACGTGGAAGATGCATGAGTGAAAGTCTTGCCTTAGTCAGAGATTCCTACCTCTACGCATGTGACCGCAGACTGCCATTATGTATATCCGCCTTAGATTTGGAAAAAGCATTTGACAAGGTTAGCCATACCTTCCTCAGGAAAGTCCTGGTTAAACTTGGTTTTGGGCCTCAGCTTAGAGCTTGGATTGACTTGCTGTATACTGACTGCTTAAGCAAGGTTGTTATCAATGGTCACTCCACTGACACCTTTGAAGTTTGCTCAGGAGTAAGACAGGGATGCCCATTGTCTGTTATGTTGTTTATATTCGCCATGGAGCCCTTGGCTCGGGCTATAAAGGAAGACCCTTCCATTCATGGTCTCCAAGTCCCTGGAAGCGGGGGACAGGAAGCCAAGCTATCCGTGTATATGGATGATCTAACAATATTATGCACAGACAATAAGTCAATCCTTAAAGTGCTATATTGGTGTGACCAATTCTCCGCCGCCTCTAGTGCCAAACTCAATAGGTCAAAAAGTGAAATCTTGTATCTTAATTGGCCTGAACCAAAATTTAACCACGGCCTGGTCCAAAGGGATGAGAGAATTAAGATTCTAGGACTAGAGATTGGGCAAAACATGGAAAATATTAATTGGGAGAAAAAACTACCAAAGATTAAAGGTAAACTGCTCCAATGGGAGCAAAGAAATCTCACCTTTACGGGGAAAGTACTGGTGATCAACTCAGAAATTGTTGCTTCTCTCACTTACCTTGCCGCAACAATTCCAGCCCCCAAGTATGTAATGACAGCCCTGAGAAGATGCATTTTTCAGTTTGTGTGGGGAGCGCAGCAAGAGAGAATTAGACGAGAGATAATGTATAGGCCATTACAGAAAGGGAGTAAAAATGTCCCTGATCTAGCAAAGAAAATGGAGGCTCTATTCCTGACGCCCATATTGCAGGCAGTACTAAACGAAAATAGGAGGAGTCTATGGCCAAATTTCGCCATGTTCTGGGTAGGCCATCAAGTCCTAAGGAAAGTGGGGTTAAGACCGTGCCTAAAAAGACCTCATGCAGAGAAGAGACCTCTGCTGTATGAAAGGGTGGTGACCTTTGGAAAGTCTGGAAAGTGGCGGGATGTTGGTCGGGTAGACCGAGCCTTCGTGGAGAGTTGTTTGAGCCCCGAACGGTCAAGACTGGTTACTGTTGGCGCGCTGGCTGAAGCCAGCTGCCTTAGGGTGTGGAGAAATGTCAATTCGCCATTTTTGCTCAACGCATATAGAGATCTCGCTTGGCAGGCAGTTCAGAGGTGTCTCCCTACACGAGATTTTCTGAAGAGACGGGGGTCATCTAAGAGCGCAAGATGTCCCAGGGTGGGGTGTGGTGGAGACGAGGATGTTTCGCATTTGTTGTGGTCATGTGGGGTGGCTCGGAGGGTTTGGAGCTTATTGGGGCCTTGGCTGGGTGACCTGTTTAGAGTCCCAACGGATTCAGATGTCCTGTATGGGGTTATAAAGAGTGGGGATTGTAAGGGATGGGAAAGATGGTGGGCCTTGATTAATTGCACAAAAGAGTCGATGTGGAGGTGTCGTAACCTAATGGTGTACAAGAGCCTTTTGTTTTCAGCGGAATCAATCGTTAATTTGAGCATAACCTTGGTAAAGGATTATGTGTGTAGGGACAAAGAACGATATGGAATTGTGGTATGTAAGGAACTCTGGAAAATAGAGAACACTGAGTTATGTAGAATTTTGTGTTAACATTTGAATGCGTTGACCTTGCTGCAAAATGTAACTATTTTGCTTTTTAACCTTTGAATGTGTTTTGACCTTGAAACCATGTTGTAAAATGTAACTCTGTGCCTGACTTAAATAAACGCCTAAAAATTGAAAATTGTAAGTCAGATTAGTTATTTGTTTTTAACACACACACACACTCTGTATAATGTAACAATCCACTTCTCTGCCTCCAGGTGCTCTGGGCCATCAATACCAGAAGCCGCCGACGCGCAGGGAGCTGCCGTCGCCGAGGCTTCTGAGAAAAGCCTACCTAATCCATGAGGCAGAGCACATTGAGGACTACCGGACACAAATCATGTCCACGTTCGGGAAAGTCCTCAAGTATGACTCCACCAGGAAGGTAAATTGAACACAGTGTAGAATGTTTCATTTAACAAGTGTCTCAATGTGCATCATTTAATAATCAATACTTCAATAACTGTATGAGCCAAAGACTGACTAGTTATTGTACTTATGTTTGTAGTATTGCATTTGTTATATTAATAACAGCATTATGTACACATTTAAAGTAGTGGCATATGAGTTTTGAAATATTGTTAGTGCAGATGGGAAGGGTTTTTTGATGGATATGCTGTTTATTATTTAGATTATAATAATTCTAGATAAATGATTAATGGAAGGGAGGCAGCTATTGAAAAAGCAGTTTGAATACACCCCCTGAGTTATTTTTTAATACTTTATTCTATACCAAATGTCTGACTCCCTTTTCTTTGTGTATTATCTGTCATCAGATCTGCAAGAAGCTTTCAGGTCACGGAAGAGGTGGTGCACCAACGTGGCCAACGAGCTGGGGCAGGTCCTCATGTCGGTGTTCACCTGCGAGGAGTCTCTTACGTGCCTGAAGCCCATGGCTGACGGCCTCATGGAGCGCTACAGGAGAGCAGGAGAGGGCCCTCCTGAGCTGATGTATGTGGACCGTGGCTGCTGCAGGGTGCATGGTGTCTCCTCTTTGGAGCATCTCTTCAGCGACTGGGCGAACAGTGGAATGATGGTGCGGCTGGACATCTTCCACTGGATAAAGCGCTTCGATGCGGCCGTCCGGACAGACCACCATCCTAAATATGCACTGTTTAAGTCTGCGCTCTCTGCAGCTGTCTTCTCCTACAATAAGGATGACATGGTGCTGCTCATCCAGGCCATACATGCAGGAAACATGACCAGGTATGCCTCACTGACTGACGCGGAGATGATTGAAATCTACGTCAGCAAAGAAGATCTCAGCCACTTTGTCAGGAGGATCACGTTGGGAGCCCAGGAGTCCTTCTTCCGTGTGCAGACAGCCATCAACAGCCTGAAGGGAGCAGCTGGGCTGGATGAGAACCAGGTCCCTCTGTTTAAGGACGCTGCAGCCATCGACCGGGTCTGGGAGAACCAGCAGAAGCACCTGGAGTGCATTCAGGATCCCCCAGGGAGAGACATGTACACTGTCATGAAGGTCGTCACCCGCAACAGTGTGCGCATGCCATACTATACCACCGTGAGAGGAAGCAACAGCCTGGAGGGGATCCACTTCTTCCTGCCCCGGATGATCCCAGGGCCCCACTGTGCTGCCGTCCCCTTCCAGGTATATCTCCTCAGTGGCATCGCACGCTGGAACTCTGACCGGGAGTCAGGCAGCGTTAAAGGCCAGAAGGGCAGAAAAAATCTAGTGTACATGTCTCCCCTGATAGATCGGCTTAACAAGCGGTGCCAAGACCTGTTTGGCGAGGTGGAGGAGATCAACTTCAGGCCTCCAGTTCCTGCTGGTGAGGAGCGCATTGGGCTGGAGTACCTCTTTGCCCAATCTTCCCAGCCCTTCAGCACTTCTGAGCATCACGCTCAAACCAGAGAAACGCTTCAGGCTGTGGAGGATGAAGACGATGAAGAGGAGGTTGCTGCCGACACAGAGGAGTCCACGGAAGATGATGTGGGCTACGCCACAGACGCTGAGAGCGACGACCTGGCTCCGCTGAAGAGGAATCTGGTTCTCACAGACCATGTGGTGGCTTCGGAGCACGACCCGTGTGTGGAGGACGTGTGCGGCCCCAATCATCTCCCTGGGTACCAACATGTGGAAGAGCTGAGCAGCATTCTCGTTGAAATTGCGTTGGAGGAGGGAAAGCTTGCTCTTAGTGACTCTTCAAGAGAGAGAGTAGTCAGCGCCTGGAACAAGCTTGACCTCCACGACCGCAGCATCCAACAATTTGACAGCCTCTACTCTGCACGCTGGGGGAACGCTCTGTTTGGCCGCACCAACGGAGATCCGGCCGAGGCCTCTTTGGTGCAGAAGCTAAAGTTTAACAAGCGCTTCTCTCCCGCCCACCTGCTTGACTCCAGGAAGAACCGGCTGATGTACTGCATCGTTAAACAGCTCTGGCTTCACCCGGACTGCAGGAAAAAGGCTCACGGCTCCCCTCTCAAGCACCAGATCACCACACTCTACCAGCGGGTGCAACAGAGAGTGACCGTGGATGACGCTGAACTCAGCAAACTAGGGATTCCCATCCTGAAAATGAACAACAAATCTGTTGCTGAGATCATAAGGAGACAGGAAGCCTTCTCAGCCACAAACGTGACGGATCGAGGTTTGTCTATCCTCCAGCGTCCGCAGAGCATCACCAGCACCAGCCTACCTCCCGCTGCAGAGCTCCCGGATGAGAGGCCGCACACCAGCCGACCTCAAGTGCAGTATGAGGTCACTCCATCTCTGGCTGGCACGCGGAAACGCAAAGTGCCGCATGACAACCTAGCGTCTGCACCCCAACCTCAGCAATCAATAGCGGCAGCGACAGCGACGGTCACCACGGTAGCAGGACTCCAGCCCCAGCCCGTGTTCCCGACACTCCGTAGACCAGCTCTTCCCCCCCAGCTGCTGCCGCCGCCTGTTTTCCTGCCGCCTCCCGCACTGCCACAAGCCAGATCTACTCTGTACAAGAGGAAAAAAACAGAGCTGGGCGCTACACGGCCCCAGAGCACAGTACAAAAGCACACATGCGCACTTTGTGGCCCGTCCATTCAAGGACACATAAAATACAGGAAAAAAAACATACTGTCAGCAATCCAAATTATCCACATCCAAAGGCCTCACTGGAAAGACTTTTGAAAATATCACAGACTTCCATATGGCAGTGGACGAGCTTCTGGCCTCTCAGTCCCAGGCCCCTTAGAGCAGCGCTCGAATGCTATGACACTGGGCTCTTTGTATATATTATATATATGAATATTTGACAGACACAATCATTCATTTTGTATTATATTTCACTATGCACCTTATTTCTCACTGTTTGAATTGTATATTTTAGAGGTGTTTTTACTGTTGTGCTTGCTGTGTTCTTTCTATATATTTAGCAGATGCAATCATTCTTTTTCCAGTTCATGACATATCTTTATGCACCTTCTTGGAAACGACTTACTAATTACTTCCTTAATGTGCAAATCACAAATGTCACAACTCATCAAAATCTTGTTTTGTGTGTATATATATAGGCTATATGCACTCGTTACCTCTGTCACAGGCATAATAATTCTCTTGCACTACGAGCTTGATGCCTTTTACACTGATCTCCAGGACAAGGCTTTATGTTCTATAATGTATATTTAATCTTTATCTTGGTTGTCATTGCTGTTTTAGATTTATATTTTAAGCTAATATTACAATTATTTATGTTTTTTACACCTGTTTATAAACCTGTGACAACCTATTTTATTATTGAAAATGTGAGTTATTAAAAAAAAAAAAATTGCACTCCAATAAACCTCTCTGACCTTTATTTTCATACAACAATTAACAGAATATAAAAAATCATAAACATGACAAGATAAGACAGTCAATCCCTCATCCAGAACATTCCCCTATTACAGTAGCAACAAACATAAAGGTGTAAGTGGCCGACAAGTGTAGACAAGTGTAGACTCCGAGCCAATGGGCGGCCGCCGTTGTCTACACTTCCAACGGCTATGCACTCGCCTGGCTCTCACGTCTACGAACTCCCCAAATGTGGGAATCTCGACTGCATAATTTCTGGTAGTGGGGGACTGCGTTCGCGCTCTCCCCTCATACATTGTGGAAAATAAAGTTCTAGGTTAAATGTTGCCTTAGTTAAGCTCTGAGACTTCAGGAATGGTGGGGTCTCTCCCACCTTTCAGGTGCTGAAGGGTACCTGAAAAATTATAAAACAAAGCATTTGCTTGTGTGCATGGAGTGCATTGAGCAAGTGAAGGAATGGATGTGCCGAAATTTCCTTCAACTAAATGAGGACAAAACAGAGATAATTGTATTTGGTTCTAAAACGGAAAGGCTTAAAGTAACCCAACACCTTCACTCTGTCCCTGAAAACCTCAATCAAAGCCAGAAATCTAGGGGTTATCATGGATTCAGATTTACATTTTGACAGTCACATCAAATCAGTTACAAAATCGGCATATTATCACCTTAAAAATGTAGCAAGACTTAGAGGGCTCATGTCCACCGAAGACTTACAAAAACTTGTACATGCCTTTATCACTAGTAAGCTTGATTACTGCAATGGTCTCCTTACAGGTCTCCCAAAACAAACTCTGAGGAAGCTTCAGCTTGTTCAGAATGCTGCTGCTAGAGTTCTAACAAAGACCAAAAAATGTGATCATATTACACCAATTCTGAAATCGTTACATTGGCTTCCTGTAAGTCAGAGAATTGATTTTAAAATCATGTTGCTTACCTATAAATCCCTACATGGTTTAGGCCCAAAATATTTAACTGAAATGCTTCCACTACATCAGCCTTTTAGACCACTAAGAAGCGCTGAGACCAATCTGTTAATAATCCCCAGAGTCAACACAAAACATGGGAAAGCAGGATTTAGTTACTACGCAACAAATAGCTGGAATAAACTCCCAGAGGATTTAAGACTTGCCCCAACTCTGAGCACCTTTAAAACAAGACTGAAGACTTTTATGTTTGCTATAGCTTTCTGCTAAATAACTTTGCCTTTATTTTCTATTTTAATACTAAAATGCCTTTTTAACTTTCTATTTTTTGCATGTTTTTCTTTTACTTACCTATAATTTTATTTTATTGTATGACAATCTTTATATGTGAAGCACTTTGAGTCTGCCTTGTGTATGAAAAGTGCTATATAAATAAAGTTGCCTTGCCTTGCCTTGAATGAAATAAATGTAAACACCTCTTTAAAATATGTATTCTGATTTGCTATTCACTAACACCAATCAATGAGAATCGCATTTGAAGGGACAATTTGAATGAGTAATAATTATTACTCATTTCCAAAAAGAAAGTTTGGGAAATTTAACAAACCGTAAACCTAAATTATCCACAATTTCGTTAAAATACCACGTACTACTGCCCAAAACTATGCTATTTTTTTGGTTACGATCATGATAGCAATGGTTGAGTTATGGCCGATACCATGCATAAATACCATTATGCCTTTAGTAAACCAATCACGAGTCCTCTAGAGAATTTAGAGGGATATATGACATATTTAGTATGCATATGCAAGTATTTAATTTCCACAATAATATCAGGGGAGAGCGTGAACGCAGTCCCCCACTACCACAAATTATGCAGTCGAGATTCCCACATTTGAGGAATTCGCACGGGTCAGCACAGCCGAAGTGCAATGGCTGAGCCTCGCCCTGGGTGAACCAATTTCAATTTTTAGGCGTTTATTTAAGTCAGTCAGAAAGTCCCCACTTTCCTTAGGCCATGCCTTAAGACCGTGCCTAAAAAGACCTCATGCAGTGAAGAGGCCTCTGCTATATGAAAGGGTGGTGACCTTTGTAAAGTCTGGAAAGTGGCGGGATGTTGGTCGGGTAGACCGAGCCTTTGTAGAGAGCTGTTTGAGCCCCGAACGGTCAAGACTGGTTACTGTTGGCGCGCTGGCTGAAGCCAGCTTCCTTAGGGTGTGGAGAAATGTTAATTCGCCATTTTTGTTCAATGCATATAGAGATCTCACTCGGCAGACAGTTCAGAGGTGTCTCCCTACACGAGAATTTCTGAAGAGACGGGGGTCATCTAAGAGCGCAAGATGTCCCAGGGTGGGGTGAGGTGGAGACGAGGATGTTTCGCATTTGTTGTGGTCGTTTGGGGTGGCTCGGAGGGTTTGGCGCTTATTGGGGCAATGGCTGGGTGACCTGTTTAGAGTCCCCACGGAATCAGATGCCCTGTACGGGGTTATAAAGAGTGGAGATTGTAAGGGATGGGAAAGATGGTGGGCCTTGATTAATTGCATAAAAGAGTCGATTTGGAGGTGTCGTAACCTAATGGTGTACAAAAGCCTTTTGTTTTCAGCGGAATCGATAGTTAATTTGAGCATAACCTTGTTAAAGGATTATGTTTGGAGGGACAAGGAACGATATGGAATTGTGGTATGTAAGGAACTCTGGAAAATAGAGAACACTGAGTTATGTAGGATTTTGTGTTAACCTATGAATGTGTTGACCTTGCTGTAAAATGTAACTATTTGCTTGTTAACCTTTGAATGTGTTCTGAACTTGAAACCATGTCGTAAAATGTTACTTTGTGCCTGACTTAAATAAACGCCTGAAAACTGAAATAATTGAATTGGTTCACCCAGGGTGAGGCTGAGCCATTGCACTTCGGCTGCGCTGACCCGTGCGAATTCTTCAAATGTGGGAATCGCAACTGCATAATTTGTGGTATTGGGGGACTGCGTGAGAGTCTGCATAAGAGTATACATCTAGTGCTACCATTTGAGGAACATATTACAATCAGCAGTCTTTCAACACAAATTACTAGAAATAAAATGATATAGTTTAAACTTGTTATATAATGCATAACAAGTACGGTCCGTCGGGATCGATTTTGCTGTATCTTGAAAGTTGTGGAAATTTAACAAACCTAAATTATCCACAATTTCGTCTACCACATACTACTGCCCAAAATTATTCTATTTTTTTGGTTCAGATTATGATAACAATGGTTGAGTTATGGCCGATTAATGTGAAAATACTAGTGCTGTCAAGCGATTAAAATAATTGTGCGATTAATCGCATTAATGTAATAATTAATAATTCAATAATTAATTAATGAATGCACAAATGTTGTTTCTATGCTAAATATCCCTTGATTTCTTTGTCCCATTAATTGTTCTCATTTTAATGCTCTTATCAACATGGAGAAGTGCATCGGCTTGCCTTGTGCAAATGTTTTTTTATTGATAACAACATTGGCATATACTGATCAAAACAGGAAGATACAAAAAAAAGGCCTATAGTGCAATTAAACGATACAAACATACAAACATACTGCCTTGAACATAGCAGTCAGGCTACTGCTTCTTTTTTTTTGAGCCAAAGAAAAAAAAAAAGTTTTTTTTTTTTTTTTAATAAAAGAATTGCGTTAATCGCGCGATAAAAAAATTAATGCCGTTAAAATTGGTTTGCGTTAACGCCGTTAATAACGCGTTTAACTGACAGCACTAGAAAATACCATTATACCTTTAGTAAACCAATCACGAGTCCGCTACAGAGAACTTTTATTTTCCACAACAATATCAGGGGAGAGCGCGAACGCAGTCCCCCACTACCACAAATTATGCAGTCGAGATTCCCACATTTGAGGAATTCGCACGGGTCAGCACAGCCGAAGTGCAATGGCTGAGCCTCGCCCTGGGTGAACCACCTTCTTGATCATGGTGTCTCCCCTGCCAGGTAAGTATGAGTTGTACACGGCTCTCGTGCTGTACTCATTCTCCCACATAACAGTCTATATGATGGTATTAACATTTTTTTGACTACAAAACAAGAACAACGGCTTGGCTATCAAACTGCAATCAGCAGTCTGCTTTCCATAAGAAACAATTAAAAGACAACATAGTGATGTAATGAATATACTTAGTGAGCATCTTGGTTGTTTCCCATCATGCATTTCTGTATTCTTCTGGGGTCTCCAGCTATAACAGTCTGAAGATACATCCCAACCCTCAGTAGTACTATTGAGGAACTTCATCAAACACATGTCAGTTAAAAGTCCCTCCTAGGCACACCAAATCGGACTTTCAGACATTCAGAATATATATTACGGCAATTTCAGTAATAACATTCAACATTGTTAAAATCTAATTCTTAACTAATTTGAAGTCTCAATACATTTCTAAGTTTTTTTTAATGCATCAATTGTAAAAACATGTCAAAAGTCTGGCATGGGCTTAATGGGTACCAAACATACACACAAGTCCATCAGTGTTCCTGTTGAGGATTGTATTATTTAGAGTTAAATGGTTTAGCCTGCCTCAGGCCGTTTTCCCCCTCCCTGCTGGATCCCTTTCGCTGACCCCAACTTCATGGATTAAGGGTGAATCTCATTCCTTTGCTCCAAAGAAAATCTCAGCCCTAGCCCTCGCTGTTGCACGTGCACGCACCGTGGAGCAATGTCCCAATACCTCTTTAATGTAGCTTTAAGGGGTAAGGGGGAGAGCTAACATCCCCTCAAAATTGAGATTTTCGATGGGCACCCTCAAAGCGCTTCAGTTCTGACTTGCTCCCACAATACCTTGCGAGAAAACGGAAAATCAAGAAATATCCTAGACAAGATGGAGGACGAAAAGATGCGACAGGATTGGAAAAACACAAATGTAAGTATTTTCTCTGTAATTAACTAGTAATTATTTTATTGATTATACTCTGCAGCCCAGGCCGCGGGCTTCGAAGCCCGGCCGCGGACTCTCGGAAGTCCCCGGCCGACTTTCGCGGAAGATCGCGAATGTCCCCGGCCGACTTTCGCAGGCCGCCCGACCCCGGTTCTCGGCCGGGATGCATGCCCGATCACGGGCTCTGCAGCCCGGCCATCGACCGGGCTGCAGACCGTGCTGCAGACCGGGCTGCAGACCGGGATGCATACGACCGGGCTGGATATCATGTCGTATGATATCCAGATCTTCCATGTTCTAGTGACTCCAGGTTAAAAATAAACTTTACTATACTAATATATTAGATTAGATTAGATTAGATTGTTGTTGGAGACTTCAATAGGACCAATATGAAGAAAGTTTTACCGAAGTACTATCAACACATAAACTTTCCTACCCGGGGTGATCAGATTCTTGACCATTGCTACTCACAGATTCGAAAGTGTTACAAACCCCTCCCCCGCCCCGCTTTCGGAAAATCGGATCACACCTCCATTATGCTTATCCCTACCTACAGACAGCGCCTAAAACAGGAAAAACCGGTTTCTAGGGCAGTTCAACGCTGGAGTGCTGAAGCCATTAGCACTCTGCAGGACTGCTTTGACACAACAGACTGGCAGATGTTCTTTGTTGCAGCTGATGGGGACATCAATGAATACACAGACTCTGTCTCCTCATACATCTCCAAATGCATTGATGATGTCGTACCTAGGGTCAGTGTTAAGACCTTCCCAAACCAAAAGCCCTGGGTAAATGGTAATGTCCGTGCTAAGCTCAAAGCACGGTCCTCTGCCTTTAACTCTGGTGACCAGGAGGCTTTGGGGAAGTCCAGATGTGTAGCTACACACGCCACCCTCTCCCACCTGGAAAAGAGCAACACATATGTGAGGATGCTGTTTGTGGACTACAGCTCAGCATTCAACACTATTGTGCCTGCCAAGCTCGTCCCGAAGCTCAGGGGCCTGGGTCTTAAAACACCCCTGTGCAACTGGATCCTGGACTTCCTGACGAGCAGACCCCAGGTGGTGAGAATGGGCAACCACACCTCCTCCTCACTGACCCTGAGTACCGGGGCCCCCCAGGGCTGCGTACTCAGTCCCCTCCTGTACTCCCTGTACACGCATGACCAACATCATCCTGAAGTTTGCAGACGACACTACCATCCTGGGTCTCATCTCTAACAACGATGAGACCGCCTATAGAGATGAGGTAAGGGTCTTGGCAGAATGGTGCCAAGACAACAACCTGTCTCTCAACGTCTGCAAAACCAAGGAAATGATCGTGGATTTCAGGAAGCTGCAGAGGGGGGGTCAGGACCCCATACACATCGAGGGAGCTGAAGTGGAGAGAGTCTCCAACTTCAAATTCCTCGGTGTGTACATCAAGGATGACCTAACCTGGTCCATGCAGGCAGGCTCAGCAGTCAAAACTGCACAGAAGCGGCTGTACTTCTTGAGGAGACTCATGAAGTTTGGCATGTCTTCAAAAACTTTAACAAACTTTTACAGATGCACCATTGAGAGCATCCTCTCAGGCTGCATCACGGCCTGGTATGGTAGCTGCTCCGCTGCCGACCGCAAGGCCCTGCAGAGGGTGGTGAAGACAGCGGAGCGTATCACCGGCAGCCATCTCCCCTCCGTGCAAGGCATCTACAACAGTAGATGCCTGAGGAAAGCAAAAAAGATTCTAAAGGACAACAGCCACCCAGGCTATGGACTGTTCTCATTGCTGCCGTCTGGTAGACGGTACCGGAGCATCCGAACACGGACTACCAGACTCACAAATAGCTTTTTCCCCCTGGCTGTAAGCCTTCTGAATCAGAAACACTGAACCTCTGAACAGTTGCCACCTCCACCTACTCCCTGCTCCCCCACTCATACAATTCACTTCATAGATATATTTGCACAATTTTAAAAACTTTTAACTTATCCTTAGCATTTCTTTTTAACTTATTCTCTATTCACACTTAAACTGCTGCTAGCCCTTCTACTGTACTCTAATTGTTGTACGTTAATGTTACATTTTATATGGTTTATTGTCATAGTGTTATAGAGTTTTATGTTATTTTTGTGTGTATGACGTCTACTGCGTAGATGAATGATGCTTGCCAAGTCGTAAGAATTTTGCTGTGCTGAAGCAATTTGGTACATGCAACCATAAACACACTTTGACTTTGACTTTGATTAGATTAGATTAGGCTTTATTGATCCTTTTGGGATGACTCCCTCAAGGAAATTGATTGTCCAGTAGCTTACAGAAAGAAACACAACACAATATTAAATTATATACAATATAAGATAAACAATACACTCTAAGATAACAATAAAAAGTAAAATAAAAAGTAAACAGTAAACAATAATTATAATATAAGATAAGATAAACAATAAACTCTTAAATAACTAACTATAAAAAGTAAACAAAAAACAGTAAACAGTAAACAATAAACTCTTAGCTAATATAGAAAGTAATATTAGTAACATTATTAGATATTAATTATTAATATTCTATAAGTAATATTATATATACTAATATATATATTATTATGAGTAATATTCTATAAGTATTATTATACTAATATATTATATTAGTAATATTACATGGTTAATCAATGTATTTTTTGGCAGTACTATATTGTGTACATAGCTATTACATATTGTACGTAACATATGGCCATATCACCCAGTTCTGGCATATAATTCCTAATTCCTTCTTATTCGTTTTCTTTCAGGACATCGTTGAGTCCACTGCCACCAGCCCCCCCACCTCTCCCTCATGCTCCTCCACCCCAGGCACCTCTTCCACCCCCCCAGACACCCCTTCCAAGAGGAGAGTGCCAGGGAGCAGGCGAGGCATGAGGAGAGCGAGGCAAAGTTGGCGGAATGGTGGAGAAGATGTGATTCTCCACCATTCTCTCAAAAGATGAGAAAGGGTGTGTGTATTTTTAGGTGTGCGTTTGTGTGTATTTTTAGATGTGTGGTTCAGTGTTTCTTATTTAAATAAAGTGTTTCTTCTAAAATGTTCTTGTTCTTAACCGATTATTATCTAAGGGTGCACTCACACTAGGCCTTCTGGCCGTGGCCGTGGCTGTTTTAGCACCTAACCGTGCTCAAATCTGCCAGTGTGAGTGTGGCCAGTCTCGCCAGGCCGGGCCAATTACAAAATATAAATACCATTTCAGGTTAAACATCTTTACAATGGGTCTTGCTCGTTGCCCGAGACAATGGCAGCCAGTCTGTCTCTTGTAATATTACCAGGGGTCTGGTTATCTGCTAGGGGGCACGGGGAGGCCATGATGACGTCACAGGGTAGGGTTGTCCCATTTGGTAGGGGATCGGTTAGGGTAGCAATGAGGCGTAGCAATGAGCATGAGCAATGAGGGTTAGGGTTGAGATGTAGGGTTGAGACAGTGAGCAAAGAAACGGGATTGGGCCTAAATCCCCCTCGCTGCCCCACAGAGACTAACAGGCCGGGGCTCCCTCCCCCACTGTTAGCTGATGAAACCTCTTCCCAGTCCTCACGCCCCTCCCTGCCACTCCCTGTCTCTGTCCCCACTTTTAGTTGATATGCGTGTTCACCTTTATCCTGTTCCCTTCCTCCTCCCTGCCAGTCATCTGCCTCTAACCCCAGATGTAGGGCCCTATGAAATCCGCGATAACGAAAACGCGGACGGAATCACGGAATTGGACAATAAAAACGGAATCAACTGATAATTTTTTTTTTTTTTTTTTTTTAATTATTTTATTAAGCAGGAAAGTATTAAAAGTAACAAAGTTACAATTTAAAACGGGCCTGTCTTAGTAAAATAACTGATTTCCAGCAGGTTCCTGTTCTTCAGCACATATAACATGCAACAGGGACAAGGCACATCAGACGTCACATTTACAATATGCAGCGGAATGCAGCGGAATTCGCCATTATTTTGGTGAAATTCAGTTTCGAGGGAAAAGGGAAACAACACAGGTGACATTAACGTCACTGAATGTTTAGCAGTCACTCGCACAACAATGTTAAAAAAAAATCCCCGGTCCACCACGCAAACAATAGGTCCCGCTCCTAACAAGAAGCCGAAGAAGAAGTTGAAGCGCCCTTAATTCAGTTCTAACCCCAAATTCAGAGCCGAACAATATCCAAAACACTTCTATCACAAATTACTAGAAATAAAATGATATTGTTTAAACTTGTAATATAATGCACAGTTGTATTCGCCACCAATACGGTCCGTCGGGATCGATTTTGCTGTACCTTGAAAGTTTGGGAAATTTAACAAACCGTAATCCTAAATTATCCACAATTTCGTCAAAATACCACGTACTACTGCCCAAAATTATTCTATTTTTTTGGTTCAGATTATGTTAACAATGGTTGAGTTATGGCCGATTTATGTGAAAATACCATTATGCCTTTAGTAAACCAAACCGAGTCCGCTACAGAGAGAACTTAAAGGGATATATTACATAATCACCAAAATATTTATTTTCCACAATATTATCAGGGGAGAGCGCGAACGCAGTCCCCCACTACCACAAATTATGCAGTCGAGATTCCCACATTTGAGGAATTCGCACGGGTCAGCACAGCCGAAGTGCAATGGCTGAGCCTCGCCCTGGGTGAACCACCTTCTTGATCATGGTGTCTCCCCTGCCAGGTAAGTATGAGTTGTACACGGCGCTCGTGCTGTAGTGATTCTCCCACATAAGAGTCTACGTCATGGTGCTAACATTTTATTGACAACATTACAAAAACGCCTTGACTAACATATTACAATCGATCTAATGGTATCCGGCAGAAATAATTCAACCACAAATGACCATTAACGTAATGAATGAAAGTATAACCTGTATCATCCACTGCTGTGTTCTTCTTCTGGGATTTTTCTATGAATAATAGCCTCCATGGGGCAACACTGCCCTCTGCAGGAGAATTGAGGAATGTAGTCTAGAATCGAGATGTCCAACACGCACGTCCAACAACAATCTTCTGCGTTCTTTCTACAAACCAAATGCAATGAAGGACACCTTTATGATGAAGATAATGTCCTCGTTATTTGTGTGTTTCTAAATGTCAATTATTAGTTGCAAAACAAGCCACACTGTTATTATGCATCTTATAATTCTTCCTTCTGACTTTCAGTAATTATCTCCTACTACATTGTTGCAGGTATAAAAAATTAGCCCATTGCAAAGAAATACAATTATAAGAACCGTGCACAATTTTAGAATTTTTAAAAAAGTTTTAATCACTACAGCCAGTTTTTATTTTTAATATTTACAATACAATTATTTTTTAATATATTAATTGATTGCGGCAAAAGCGCAAAATCAACCACTCCAAACCTGAACACCAGAGAAATGTACAATTTCATTAGCATTTGTAGACAGGAAGTAAGGAGGTCTCCAAAAAGTGCTGTCCCGCTATGACCACAGGGGGCGCTATGACTTGTAGTCAAACCTATATGTCCGTGCCCCGTATTATAAAAAAATCTGAAACTTGGTATCTTGGCCTTATTTGACGAGCTGAATCCTGTAAAGATCAGATATTCTGTAGTAGTGCTACAACACCATTTAATATGCTCTAGTCTACACAATCCAGCATTCTAAATGTAGCAAAGCGCAGTCAATTGACGAATTCTAGTCGATTCAATACTTAACTTTCTTAATTTTCCACAATATTATCAGGGGAGAGCGCGAACGCAGTCCCCCACTACCACAAATTATGCAGTCGAGATTCCCACATTTGAGGAATTCGCACGGGTCAGCACAGCCGAAGTGCAATGGCTGAGCCTCGCCCTGGGTGAACCACCTTCTTGATCATGGTGTCTCCCCTGCCAGGTAAGTATGAGTTGTACACGGCGCTCGTGCTTATGTGATTCTCCCACATAAGAGTCTACATCATGGTGCTAACATTTGAATAAAAACAAAACCACAATACCTGGACTTACAAATGACATTAGTCTGATATCTGTATCCCGAAGATACAATTCAAACATAAATGACCAGTAACATATTGAATAAAGGTCAAATATGTTTCATGCACTGTAGTATTCATCTTCTGGGATTTCACATAATTTAAAGCCATCATGCGGCATCACTGCCCTCTGCAGGAGCATTGAGGAACAACCAGTTTACCCTCATTGTTTTCTACAAACCAAATGCAATGAATGCCACCTTATTGTTAAAGATAATGTGCTTGTTATTTGTAAAAAAAAATACAACGAAATGTACATTTTTAGAAGCTAAACCAAGATCTTTTCCTAAGTAGGTATGCCTCGCTATCTATCTATAGCTATCTATGGGTCATGCTCCTAACCAAATCAACTGTTCCATGGACAATAAATTACATGTTCATATTAATAGTAGGCACAAATATAATGTCAACTTTGTGGTACTGCAATAGCTACACTGGATATGCTATAGAGCAGCGATTCCCAATTCCCGTTCCCCAGACACGTTAGAACCCTGCCGTGAAATATAGAAAAAGCAAAAAAATAGATAGAGATATTTCTTTCTCTTTCTCTGTTTATTTATGCCTCAGGTGACTTTTGTTTTTGCCTGGAGGTAAGACACACTCGACTATATTACTGATAATGATAAAACACACTGTTTACAAAGTAAATCTGCCTTCTTTTACATGTTTTTGTCGCATGTTGTTCTAATGTGCTGGCAACTCCTCAACAGTGAATAAGCAAAGTTGCCAAAGTTGGCAAAGTTGGCAAGACTAGCTACTAGGGATGGGCATGATTAATCGACGATTAATTGATCGTTAAGAATTTCGTCGATTACGTACATTTTTCATCGCTTAAACTAATGCAGTGTGCAATTAAATATTTTACCACACGGGGGTAATATTTACATTTGCGGCTCCTCCCCCGCAATAAACATCCCGCTTTGAACGGTGAACTCTTTACGCCTAGCAGCTATAAAAATCTATAAAAACTACAAAATTACTATTAATGCAGGCTATGTGGAAAATGCGCCTACTTTGGCTCAGCCTGGCTCCGCCCTCTTCCGCTGCTAGTAGCTAAGGCCCCGTCCACACGAAGCCGATTTCATGGCGAAACCGCAAAGGTCTTGTACGGTTCGGCCTTCCGTCCACACGAAGCCGGCGAATCCGCTGACCGAAACCGCAAACTTCTGAAACCACCCTCGGAGGTGGTTTCAAATCTACCCGGTTTCGTTTTGGATTCGTGTGGACGCCTGAAACCGACTGAAACCGCAAACCATGACGTCATCGCCCCCCCCCTTCGATCCTCTAGCCAATGACTGTTAAGCCCGCGGAGTCTCACCCTTTATGCGCATGCTCGCCTCTTTTCTTATTTATTTTCCTTCTGGATTTCTGTAGCAGAAGCAGTGCCCCTTATGGGCCTGGCTTGTGTACTACAGCGTTTCTACAGGTCTACCCGGTTTCGCTTGGCTTCGTCTTTACGGAGATACTTCGAAACCGGATAGATCGAAACCGTAACAGTTTCGCCCGTTTCGGCTTCGTGTGGACGGGGCCTAAGATGACTGCCGTTGAGTACGAAAAGTGTACATCGCCACACACTTCGCGATTTGACCGTTTTCAGTACACTTATTTTCGCCCGATCTGAATCGGAACGCCCTACGTACTCAAACTTAGACTAGTAAGGACGGATAGTATGGATATTGGTACACGGCGAAGTCTGGTGTGGTGGGACCATTATGATTTAAAAAATGACTTCTTGGGGAGCACTATAGGCCTACCACTCAAGGCGAGGTTAGCATCGAAGCAGAAATAAAGAACTTTCTGAGCCCCTGGATTGTGGAAAGTTGTTCCCCCGCCTTGCCAAGTTAGCACGGAGGTATTTGTGCATCACGGCAACGTCGGTCCCCTCAGAGCGGGTGTTTTCGGCGGCTGGACTGACGGTCACCAGGCTGCGGTCGCGTCTGACCCCAGAGCATGTCAACATGCTCATCTTTCTGAACAAAAATCCGTAGACTGGTTGGTTAAGTTATAACATGATTGTTTTTTTGATATTATTATTGTTATTATTTTGGGAATAAACCTGGTTGTGTTTATTTTTAGTTATGTTTATGAGCACCGGCTTCGAGCTGCATGCTCCGTTGCTTAGAGCAGAGTAGCGCATACCTATTGAACGGATCTGGTTTAACTGAGTTGTTCATCTAATAATAAAGATCCCAATGACAAAAACACGCTGCATTTGTATTTTCATTTCATTTTGAACATAATTTTTTTTTTTAATTTTAATGTAAAATATTAACGATTAATCGACTAATTGTTTGTTAATTCTCCCGACGATCGACTAAGACAACTTCATCGAATGCCCATCCCTACTAGCTACGTTCTATATACGTTTGCTGTTATCATTGTTTTACGATGTTTCACATGTGTTAGTTTGATGTTCTTAAAATGTTTATTGAACGTATCGCATTTCAGACTCAAACGACGTCTGCTGCGGCTTTGTTCTCGTCATCAGAAGATGAGTAACACCAGTCAGCACCAATGATGTCAACACCAGTCAAGAATCCTTCCTCTGGCCAAGCACAGTTTGTAAGTTTGTACAGCATATTGTCTCTAATTGAATTATAAAACGACTGTAATTTGTGGAATTTAACATTGAAAATAAACCTCTTTTGTTTTATAGTCACCAGGCCTCAATACCAGTGCCAGTAGCCTTGAAGTTGGTGAAACCGACTAAAGCTATCAGCCTGAGTCAACCCTCACCCCCACATCGGTGTTGTCATCAGAAGATAGGCATACGTCGCTGAAAGGTTTAATCTATTCCTGGGGAGAGAAGTCTACTAGACAAATCTTCATTCAGATTTTCTGTGCAATCATATTCCTTGTCATTTACAGGAGAACCACGGTTCAAACAGGTGCACTGCAAGAAGTCCAAGCAATGGATATTGAAAACAATCTTCACGCCACACACCACCCAGTTTATCAGACATCTAATCAAGAGGGTCATGGACAGATGACCCTAACATCAAGTTCAAAGTCACAACCCCTGACGCTCGGGTGGATTCCGCTTGCTGTGCAGGCCGTTGGTCGGTGGCTGGGGCAATGGAGGTGTCAATGCCAGTGGACCCTACAACATCATCCGGTATCGGTCCTTTATCTGGGGCTGCATCCGGTCCTTGGGGGGCAGGCGGCACCTGGTGTAAGGGTTGGTCATCGTTCGGACCTTGGTTCATCGGAAGGTTGTTTGTGATCGTATTGAGCTTCACTCGGTTGGAGTAGGCTTTGGGACAGTCCCAGAATCTATGGCTGGTTCAAGAACACAGGCTGCATTCTAGTGGGGTTGTGCACTGGTCTGTGTTGTGGTCTGATCCTTTGCACCTTTTGCAGTTGTTGCTTTTACAGGAGGCTGCAAGATGGTTCAGGCTTCTACACCTCCTGCACTGCTTGGGCTGGCCAGGGTAGAACGCAGAGCTACGGAAGGCTCCCAGCTGTGTTAGGGATGTGTTGGGTCCCTCAGCAGTCGTAAACGCACCTGGAAGCGTCTGGTTCCTGTTTTCACTCCATCGATGTCTGTAACCTACCTTCCATTGGTGACATCGCAAAACCTCGATAACCAGGTCCACACGTCTTGATTTCTAACTTTTTCAGAAAGGATCATCACGTTGACTGTCTTCACATCTCTTTCTGCCAGTGGTATCATTGTGATCTTCTTGAAGCTCGGTGCTGATCTCTTCTTCTCCTCAAATCTTTGCATACAAAGGTCAAAGTTTGGTACTGTTGTAAACACAACTTAATATACCTTCTTGCCCGGGAAGGCAAAGATGTAATCCAGTTCGTTGGTGGAAAACTGAAGGTCTTTCAGGAGAATTTGTCTACTGAACTGAAGCCGGTCCATTTCGAGATCTTCTAGGAGGTGGAATTTCACTGCATTCCATTCCGATTCTGTTGCAAGGCCATGGCAACTGCCGGAGCAGTTGATGAAGCCATGGCCGGCTTAGCTAGACTGCGTGTTCTGTCCGCAATTCACTGTGTCCCATACACCGCTCGACTACAGACTTGGTATGGGTAATCTAAATGAACGCCTAGAGGTTCTGACCTGATCTAAATGAACGCCTAGAGGTTCTTAAAGAAATTACAGCCACTTCTTGTGTGTGGAAGCGATGTGATCCTGGGCGGGGACTTCAATTGTCTCATGGACAAAAAGGACAGAATGACCGTTGCTACGGTCAGGCTGGACTCAAGTTCAGAAATGTTGAATAACCTCATCAACGATTTTGAACTTAATGATACCTTGCGCAATAAGAACCCTAACACACCAGGCTATACATGGTCAAATGGTACCATTTGTTCACGTATTGATTTTCTGTTGACGACAAAGAACATTTTAGTTTCTGATGCTGCTGTTACCCCAGTATTTTTCAGCGACCATTCAAAAATTGACTGTACAATAACGTGCCATGTCAAGGCTCATCAGGGTATATGCAGGAATCATAGAGATGAATTTACTACCTTTTACTACCCCCACAATATTTTTTTACTACCAACACGACATCAAGCAGCGGGGCGGGGGGTATGCAAAGCACCACTTACTACTTACTATAAGGTATAAATGTGACACTGCCGCGATCCCTGTAGCCCTAGTGCTGCTGCTGCTAGCACCGCAAAACAACAACATAGAGAGTAGAGGTCTTCACTCCCGCGGGACGCGGGAGTGAAGTGTGCAGCGCCGGACAAAAAATTAAAGCTCATTGCGGGTGCGGGCAGGATGATAGAGGTGCATTTGCGGGTGCGGGATGATACACTGCACTCCCGCAAATCAAATATGAGGGTAAAGTAAAATATACAAATTATCATGAGGCCCTCATCAATAAGCAAAAACTACTTTTCCAACAACTTTTCCTTCATGGTCGAAGCAGCAGCTGATTCTTTTACATTTCATTTTTCATTTAGTTTTTATTTTTTTAAATATGTGACTGTTTCGTGTTTCATTTACTGAGGCCTATTTAATGTTTTGCATGGTTGAAAACATGCAGGCTTACCAATAAATATGTTACCAATACTGGTAGCCTAATGAATTATGTGCACGCTCGTTTTTTTCCAAGCCAATGGACAGGCCTTTCCTGAGACAGAAAGTAAACATCCATCCTTGCGGGCGGGAGCGGGATATAATATCATAGATGCGGGCGGGAGCAGGACTAAATATTACAGCTCTTTGCAGGAGCGAGTGGGAGCGGCACTGTACAAGGCGGGAGCGGGAGTGAATATTGTGTCTCGCGCAGACCTCTAATAGAGAGCTGCTCCCCCTTCGCACGAAGCCGCTGCTGGTGAATGCTCGAAGCGTTGTGTGATTTAATCGCTTTAATGCCGTTCCATGTCACATTGATCGTTTTTTTGCACAACGAGCAAAAAGCTTCTCGGCCATTTCCCATCACAGTTTTCAGCCAGTCTTTAAATGTCGGGTTGTCAACCCATGTTTGCGAAACTTTACCCATTCTCTCATAGAGCTAGAAACACAGCCGTATAGAACTCTGAGGGGAAAAGGCGGAAAATGTTGCTGGTGTAACACCGAATTCTGTGACCCACCGAAAAGTGTGGCCCCAGGGGGCGCTGTTGCACATTTTCTGCAATATGCACGTGTGCATTATAACAAAAACATAAATAAAACATAAGATCTCCGGTGGGTCTTTCTTTTCTTGATGCTAACATTAATTCTAAACATCACTTTACACAGTAGCCTATAATAGGAAATGCTGAAAGGTAAATCAGCAGAATTTAACCATGACTGTAGCTTTTTATTGGTAAAAAAAGCAACGGTGAAGGACCCTACTAAACGCCCTATCCATTGTATGGGTCTGTGAAATGCTAATCAAATCAAATCAACTGTATTATTAAGCACCTTTAATAAAAAAGTAATTGGTTGGGGGGAGATCTTACGTTTTATGTATGTTTTTGTCATGCCTGTCTACGCCTCAAACTCGTGCATATTGCAGAAAATATGCAACAGCGCCCCCTGGGGTCACACTTTTCGGTGGGTCGCAGAATTCGGTGTAACACCGGCGTCACTATAGCAACCAGCGACGCCAACTCTTAACGGCTACTCAGTTCAGGTCCTGTTAGCACCGTATACTCTATTTTTTAGGCTAAATTAAGTTAAAACATATAAACAAAAAAATGGAAACTCATTATATATTGAGGTGGTGGTGAAAAATGTACTACCAAGTAGGGATGGGCGTGAGGAATCGATTACTCGAGTACTCCTCGGTACAAATGAACTCGGTTGGTGGACAGGCAAACTCGAGTTTGCACATACACACACAAACAAAGTTTTCTGAAGCAAATGTATACATTTTCTGTGCGGCGCCACTAACGCAAGCCGTGGGCACAAAGCAAATGAAATGTATCAAATTTCTGTGTGGCGCGTTCCGTGCCGTGTGCAAAGTTAAGAGATGGCGGTTAAAGCAAAGCGCAGCGAAGAATTTAAATACTTTAAAGAAATAGGAGATCATAAGGTGAAATGTTTAATATGCCAAGCGAAATCGAGCTACCAGAGTAATACAAGTACTATGCGGCAACATATGCTCCTGAAACACAACGGTGAGTTCGGGAAAGCAGACCCGCAGCAACCAAGTGTCGGCTATTTTCACCGCCGCAAGATGCAGCTGTAATACATCAGGCCTATTCCTGCTGCAGATGCGTTGCATTCTAAAAATAGATTTGATTAAACGAGTACTCGATAGATCCTCGAGGAATTCCTTCGATCACTCGAGTTCGGAATTTACTACTCGTGCCCATCCCTACTACCAAGTCAAATTGCGTTTTACTACCGCGCGGACACCCTGCTCATACAAGCCAAAATCACTGGAAATTACTCAAAGATCAAAAATTAGTAGAAAGACTAAAGGACAAGTTAAAAAGATGAATATCACTACAGTTTTTATTCCAGTCAGTCAGTCAGTGGGAAGACTTAAAAAGTCGGACCAAAAACTTTTTCACTAAAGAAGGGAAAAGAATTGCAATGAAAAAGCGTTTCAAATACAAAGAACAACGGGCAAAGTCACAGCGTTTATTTATGATGGCCCATTCAGGGTTTTATGTGTCAGTAGAGATTTTGAGGCTAAAGAAGGAGATGATAGCTGTTACTGCTGAGGATTCAAAAGGCCTTCTTATGCGTAGCAGGACTAAACACATAGAAAATAACAAAAAATGTTCAAGATACTTCTTTAGGAAATTAGCCAGGCACAGGAATACTATGTTATCCATTCCGAATGAGGATGGAAAAGAACAAACAGAAACTAAAGACATCCTTGATTTAATACATACATTTTATACTGAATTGTATAAAGAAGAGGTGACTGATAACCGCCTTGGAAAACCTATTGAGATTCTTAAGCCAAACGTCGGTATTGCCTCTGAACTCGAAAGTGACTTAAATGTAAATGAATTGACCAAAGCCATACAGAGCATGCAAGATTATAAGCCCCCAGGAGCTGATGGGTTACCCAAATAATTGTATATTACCTTTGGGGATGTATTAAAAGTAGGGCCCAACCGATTCATCGGCCTGCCGATTTAATCGGCCGATTATAGCCTTTTTGAAAATAATCCACATCTGCCAAAAAGACCCCGATTACAACCTGATTTTTATTCTTTCTTTTTTTTAGAAATGTTATTGCGCTTAGTATCCTGCAGAGTGCGCTCCTACTCGCCTTGCTAATTAACAACTTTAGCTGGAGTAAATAAGAGGAGATTGAATTTTACCGTACAACATGAAAGCACGCTCGCTCAGGCAGCTGCGCGCTCACCTCACCAATGTACACAAGACGCGTTGTTTGAGCATGTTGTGCCTGTTTTTACATTTTACATTTTACATTACACTAATTTTTGACTGTAAATGTATTCTAAAACACTCAAAGGTTCTGCTTTCAATTCACATAATCGTCAAAAGTGTTTAAAGTATATTTAAGGTATCAAAAATGATGTTTTATATGCTTTTTTTTGTTTTGTTTTTAATCGGCCGATTAAATCGTAATCGTAATTTTTCTCTGAAAATAATCGGCATCGGCATCGGCACTCAAATCAATATCGGTCGGGCCCTAATTAAAAGACCCACTTTTAAAGATGTTTAATGAAAGTTTGCATAGTAATAACCTACCATTATCCTTAAGAACAGGTATCATCTCCTTGCTTTACAAAAAATGAGAAAAATAAGACATTAAGAACTGGCGCCCACTTAACTTGCTTGGTGTAGGCCATTACAGAAAGGGGGCAAAAATGTCCCTAATCTAGCAAAGAAAATGAAAGCTCTATTTCTGACGCCCATATTGCAGGCAGCAGTACTAAACTAAAATAAGAGGAGCCTATGACCAAATTTCGCCATGTTCTGGATAGGCCATCAAGTCCTAAGGAAAGTCCCCACTTTCCTTAGGCCATGCCTTAAGACCGTGCCTAAAAAGACCTCATGCAGTGAAGAGGCCTCTGCTATATGAAAGGGTGGTGACCTTTGTAAAGTCTGGAAAGTGGCGGGATGTTGGTCGGGTAGACCGAGCCTTTGCAGAGAGCTGTTTGAGCCCCGAACGGTCAAGACTGGTTACTGTTGGCGCGCTGGCTGAAGCCAGCTTCCTTAGGGTGTGGAGAAATGTTAATTCGCCATTTTTGTTCAATGCATATAGAGATCTCACTTGGCAGACAGTTCAGAGGTGTCTCCCTACACGAGAATTTCTGAAGAGATGGGGGTCATCTAAGAGCGCAAGATGTCCCAGGGTGGGGTGAGGTGGAGACGAGGATGTTTCGCGTTTGTTGTGGTCGTGTGGGGTGGCTCGGAGGGTTTGGCGCTTATTGGGGCAATGGCTGGGTGACCTGTTTAGAGTCCCCACGGAATCAGATGCCCTGTACGGGGTTATAAAGAGTGGAGATTGTAAGGGATGGGAAAGATGGTGGGCCTTGATTAATTGCATAAAAGAGTCGATTTGGAGGTGTCGTAACCTAATGGTGTACAAAAGCCTTTTGTTTTCAGCGGAATCGATAGTTAATTTGAGCATAACCTTGTTAAAGGATTATGTTTGGAGGGACAAGGAACGATATGGAATTGTGGTATGTAAGGAACTCTGGAAAATGGAGAACACTGAGTTATGTAGGATTTTGTGTTAACCTATGAATGTGTTGACCTTGCTGTAAAATGTAACTATTTGCTTGTTAACCTTTGAATGTGTTCTGAACTTGAAACCATGTCGTAAAATGTTACTTTGTGCCTGACTTAAATAAACGCCTAAAAACTGAAATAATTGAATTGGTTCACCCAGGGCGAGGCTGAGCCATTGCACTTCGGCTGCGCTGACCCGTGCGAATTCTTCAAATGTGGGAATCTCAACTGCATAATTTGTGGTATTGGGGGACTGCGTGAGAGTCTGCATAAGAGTCTACATCTAGTGCTACCATTTGAGGAACATATTACAATCAGCAGTCTTTCAACACAAATTACTAGAAATAAAATGATATAGTTTAAACTTGTTATATAATGCACAGTTGTATTCTCCGCCCTTACGGTCCGTCGGGATCGATTTTGCTGTATCTTGAAAGTTGTGGAAATTTAACAAACCTAAATTATCCACAATTTCGTCTACCACATACTACTGCCCAAAATTATTCTATTTTTTTGGTTCAGATTATGATAACAATGGTTGAGTTATGGCCGATTAATGTGAAAATACTAGTGCTGTCAAGCGATTAAAATAATTGCGCGAATTAATCGCATTAATGTAATAATTAATAATTAAATAATTAATTAATGCACAAATGTTTTTTCTATGCTAAATATCCCTTGATTTCTTTGTCCCATTAATTGTTCTCATTTTAATGCTCTTATCAACATGGAGAAGTGCATCGGCTTGCCTTGTGCAAATGTTTTTTTATTGATAACAACATTGGCATATACTGATCAAAACAGGACGATACAAAAAAAAGGCCTATAGTGCAATTAAACGATACAAACATACTGCCTTGAACATAGCAGTCAGGCTACTGCTTCTTTGTTTTGAGCCAAAGAAAAAAAAAAGTTTTTTTTTTTTTTAATAAAAGAATTGCGTTAATAGCGCGATAAAAAAATTAATGACGTTAAAATTGGTTGGCGTTAACGCCGTTAATAACACGTTTAACTGACAGCACTAGGAAATACCATTATACCTATAGTAAACCAATCACGAATCCGCTACAGAGAACTTTTATTTTCCACAACAATATCAGGGGAGAGCGCGAACGCAGTCCCCCACTACCACAAATTATGCAGTCGAGATTCCCACATTTGAGGAATTCGCACGGGTCAGCACAGCCGAAGTGCAATGGCTGAGCCTCGCCCTGGGTGAACCACCTTCTTGATCATGGTGTCTCCCCTGCCAGGTAAGTATGAGTTGTACACGGCTCTCGTGCTGTACTCATTCTCCCACATAACAGTCTATATGATGGTATTAACATTTTTTTGACTACAAAACAAGAACAACGGCTTGGCTATCAAACTGCAATCAGCAGTCTGCTTTCCATAAGAAACAATTAAAAGACAACTTAGTGATGTAATGAATATACTTAGTGAGCATCTTGGTTGTTTCCCATCATGCATTTCTGTATTCTTCTGGGGTCTCCAGATATAACAGTCTGAAGATACCAACCCTCAGTAGTACTATTGAGGAACTTCATCAAACACATGTCAGTTAAAAGTCCCTCCTAGGCACACCAAATCGGACTTTCAGACATTCAGAATATATATTACGGCAATTTCAGTAATAACATTCAACATTGTTAAAATCTAATTCTTAACTAATTTGAAGTGTCAATACATTTCTAAGTTTTTTTTTAATGTATCAATTGTAAAAACATGTCAAAAGTCTGGCATGGGCTTAATGGGTACCAAACATACACACAAGTCCATCAGTGTTCCGGTTGAGGATTGTATTATTTAGAGTTAAATGGTTTAGCCTGCCTCAGGCCGTTTTCCCCCTCCCTGCTGGATCCCTTTCGCTGACCCAAACTTCATGGATTAAATCCCCCTCGCTGCCCCACAGAGACCAACAGGCCGGGGCTCCCTCCCCCACTGTTAGCTGATGAAACCTCTTCCCAGTCCTCACGCCCCTCCCTGCCACTCCCCGTCTCTGTCCCCTCATTTAGTTGATATGCGTGTTCACCTTTATCCTTTTCCCTTCCTCCTCCCTGCCGGGCATCTGCCTCTAACCCCAGATGTAGGCCCCTATGAAATCCGCGTTAAAGAAAACGCGGACGGAATCACGGAATTGGACAATAAAAACGGAATCAACTGATAATTTTTTTTTTAATTTTTTTTTAATTATTTTATTAAGCAGGAAAGTATTACAAGTAACAAAGTTACAATTTAAAACGGGCCTGTCTTTGTAAAATAACTGATTTCCAGCAGGTTCCTGTTCTTCAGCACATATAACATGCAACAGGGACAAGGCACATCAGACGTCACATTTACAATATGCAGCGGAATGCAGCGGAATTCGCCATTATTTTGGTGAAATTCAGTTTCGAGGGAAAAGGGAAACAACACAGGTGACATTAACGTCACTGAATGTTTAGCAGTCACTCGCACAACAATGTTAAAAAAAAATCCCCGGTCCACCACGCAAACAATAGGTCCCGCTCCTAACAAGAAGCCGAAGAAGAAGTTGAAGCGCCCGTAATTCAGATCTAACCCCAAATTCAGAGCCGAACAATATCCAAAACACTTCTATCACAAATTACTAGAAATAAAATGATATAGTTTAAACTTGTAATATAATGCACAGTTGTATTCGCCACCAATACGGTCCGTCGGGATCGATTTTGCTGTACCTTGAAAGTTTGGGAAATTTAGCAAACCGTAATCCTAAATTATCCACAATTTCGTCAAAATACCACATACTACTGCCCAAAATTATTCTATTTTTTTGGTTCAGATTATGTTAACAATGGTTGAGTTATGGCCGATTTATGTGAAAATACCATTATGCCTTTAGTAAACCAAACACGAGTCCGCTACAGAGAGAACTTAAAGGGATATATTACATAATCACCAAAGTATTTATTTTCCACAATATTATCAGGGGAGAGCGCGAACGCAGTCCCCCACTACCACAAATTATGCAGTCGAGATTCCCACATTTGAGGAATTCGCACGGGTCAGCACAGCCGAAGTGCAATGGCTGAGCCTCGCCCTGGGTGAACCACCTTCTTGATCATGGTGTCTCCCCTGCCAGGTAAGTATGAGTTGTACACGGCTCTCGTGCTGTACTCATTCTCCCACATAACAGTCTATATGATGGTATTAACATTTTTTTGACCACAAAACAAGAACAACGGCTTGGCTATCAAACTGCAATCAGCTTTCGGATATCCATATCCCAAAGACACAATTTAAAGACTATTAGCAATATAATTATAGTTTTATCTTTGTTGTTTCCCATCATGCAATCCTGTACTCTTATTCGGATGTTTCCCGCTTTGTAACATAAAGAGCCGCATCACTGCCCTCTGCAGGACATTTTAGGAACTACGCCAACAGCATGTTAAGTTAAGCTACCACAAGTGCAGCAAAGTGACACAAAGCTAGCCCTGTCACATATAGAATTAAATTAAGGTCAAAAATATATGAAGGTATTATTGTCACAAAAGTACATGCAAAATAAATATTCAGGACTCCAAATTTACTGTTACACATTTGTGACTTTAGTGTAGGCTACGCTTACAAAATCTGCAGTTACAGGTGCTAAAGACTTTCGCCATGGAAAGGATCCAAAAAAATGATCCACTTCACGTCAATGGTGTGAAATCATTGGTGTGTCGGGGGCGGAGAAACCTGGCGAGCATTTAGCCTTGACCCAAACATCGTAATTCAATATATTAGGCCTACTTGGTCACAAAACAACCAATATAATTAATACAAAACCATAGGCTAAACAAATACAAACGTCGTTTAAAACGGTAAAATTACTATTCAGTGTTTGACCTACTTTCTCCCGTCGTGGAGGGATCAGGTTTCTGCTCCGACGACGCTGCGAGGGCCCGACTCCATAGGCTACATGTGGCCCTCACTTCGTCTTACTTCGCTTTTCTAAGGTGAACGACGTTGTTCAGTTCCCAAAACGGTAACAAAGTATCAAAAAAATAACCACTTGGGTTAAAAGTTGTTTGGCTCATATTTAAGAAAATTTTCCATCGATAGAAAGAAACGCCTGGAAGGTATTCCCCAGATACATCTACATTAGTCGGAACGAGCCTAGTAGCCAGGGATTGAACCAGCAGCCTTCTAAGCACGTCCGTGCTTGTCAACCTGGGCATAAATACCTTCGGGAGCGGCTGTTTGAGGGGGAATGGGTTCTAAAGGGATAGAAGAGGGTCCTAACATACTGTAGACGGTGGGAGACTGGTCACCGTTTGGACTCTGGAAGGAACATTTAATATATAAGTTTGTTGCATTGTTCAATTATCTTATAAACAAGAAGTACCAATTCCCATTTTATCAACATGTTATATATGTATGGTTGTCTTACAAACGTTTGTCACATTTGGTTTTAATGATCAAATAGAACATTTAAGTATGACGTGTAGGAAAGCAGCTTACCCGGTCATCGCTACCACGAGAATTGATATTCCGTTTATCTTCATGGTGGTCATGTGAAAAAAAGGTTCCAAAATGATTTATATGTGAAATTGTATTCAATGCAAACTGGTGACAAAAGTGTAACTTACTATTTTTCCTCCGTTTGTAAAGAGCAACCAGAATGCAACCCAGAATGATGAAGCACACCAGACAGCTAGAAATGATTATTATTTTTTTTCTTTGGTGGTGGTCAATGTGAGGAATTACTGTCAAAAAACAAAACAGAAGATGTAACAATACTACAGTTGTGTTTCATCAAACTGCACAGTTTCTACTCCCACTACAATTCTGAATGTAGGTTGTCTATCTTGGGTGCCAAGAAAAGCTTTAAAATGAAAAAGAAAGAGGCATATATTAGAGGTGCTGTAGGCTATTGTTTTTGTGTAGTTGGTTAAAAATGGCATAGCCATCCGTCAGCTATTAGTGAGTGATGTTTTGGGTTGACGGCGCCCACGTCTTTCCCGAAGAGTATTTTGATTTCACAACACATATGTGGCACTCAATTTGTGGACTTCTTGAGGAGGGAGCAGAGAGGGAGGGGACGTGTTTTGGTTATTTTGCTTATCTCTCTCTCTCTCTCTCTCTCTCTCTCTCTCTCTCTCTCTCTCTCTCTCTCTCTCTCTCTCTCTCTCTCTCTCTCTCTCTCTCTCTCCTCTCTCTCCTCTCTCTCTCTCATCTCTCTCTCTCTCTCTCTCTCTCTCTCTCTCTCTCTCTCTCTCATCTCTCTCTCTCATCTCTCTCTCTCTCTCTCTCTCTCTCTCTCTCTCTCTCTCTCTCTCTCTCTCTCTCTCTCTCTCTCTCTCTCCCCCTCATCTACAGTAACTTTAATGCCACACAACCAATAAAGTCACTGGTGTTTTACAATTCTTATTATCTATTCATGCTTGTCCAATCATACACTGAGATCAACGTAAATACATTTAGAATTTAAATTTGTCCAATCAATATTTTCCCCGATCTTACCATCATCTTCAAAACACAGAGGTTTTATCTCCATCGTGGCATTTGACCAGCTGACTTTGTTGCTATGGTTGCAGATGGCGTTCAAACCATTTGAGAGGTAGAGTTGCAGCAGGACATCAGGGGTCATGACTTCTGCTGTGTCTCCTCCATCCCCAGAGCAGGTTTGATTGGTGCACGTGAAGGTGGAGTTTAAGGAGTAGCTCAGAGTGCTACAGGTCACGGTCACATTACAGGATTCACGACTGGGAGACCCAGACAACCCTTTCAGGACCACTGGTGATACCCGCTCTGGAACAAGGAGATTTAGATATCATTAAAATACCTACAAAGAAACAGCTTGCATCAAATGTCTGCACTCTGTTTCAGTGAACATACCTTGAACTGTGACGTTGTATTCAGCAATAACTTTTTCTTCTTCACCACCCATATCTACTGCTTGGTAATTTCCGCTGTCATTCAATCTTAGGTTTTCTATTTGTAATGAGTAATTCTCTGTGGATAACTTTGCCCTTTTGTCAAAGAACCGGGTCCGCCCATCGGAATCATGCCTTACTATTTTTTTGGGTTTAAAGCGCCATAAAAAGAGACCGTTGGGTTTCTGTGTATTTATTTCCATGAATAAATCCTTTCCTTTGAGCAAAAAAACTGCAGAGGTATGATGTTCTGACCCTGTAAAAAATAAAAAAGATTACACCGGAAGTAATTAAAAAATGTGCATGCATTTATTTGTTAAGATATATGATGTAGGCCTACTAACACAATATCACATTGAATAGGACTAATGCAAGCTATAAATCATCCTTTCTCAAATAGAGAAAAAAAGTTTAGTACGAGTTTAATACAAAGGTTTCAAACTGAGCATACCATAGCAAAGTGATTCATGCAAAAAACGTTTTTTAGCGGATATTGTAAAAACGGATGACGTTAATTGTAAAACCATTCACTTTTAACAATGAAAGCAATGGGCTACATACATCAAGACAAATGGTAGAATGGTAGAAAATGAGTTACTGTTTTACCTTGTAGGGCTACGAACCAATAATTAAGAAAATACAGAACATGAAGAAATATAGAGCAGAGATGCATGTTAGATAGGCTACGGATCGTTTTCCTCGAATGAGGAAACTACGAGCGTTGAACCAAACCATATACTGACACAGGGTGTGTCTTGTGTGCAGTTGGCTAAAGACGTTATATTGCAAACCAACTCATGATTTGTTATTAGGTCTACTTCTGTGCAACTGATAATATAGTATTTTTCTTTCAAACTTCGGCTCTCTCTACCTCCCTTATTTTGTTAAATTGTTATTGTATTGCGTTTATCTACAACATGAGAAATGTTGATCTACACAGCATGGTTTCTCAAAGGGGCGGTACCTAGGGGGGCGCTGGGAACGTGATTCCATTTTTAGGGGGGGATTTTAAATTATTATTTTTTTGGGTGAAAAAATAGGGTACCTGAAATAAATAGCCTATTTTAATTTATTGGTTTCTACCGTCTCAGCTACTTTTTACTGTCTATGCGCAGTGGAACAGTGATAGTTCGCACAACCTAGGGGGGCGCTGGGAACGTGATTCCATTTTTAGGGGGGGATTTTAAATTATTATTTTTTTGGGTGAAAAAATAGGGTGCCTGAAATAAATAGCCTATTTTAATTTATTGGTTTCTACCGTCTCAGCTACTTTTTACTGTCTATGCGCAGTGGAACAGTGATAATACAGCGCGGTTCGGTCCTGCACACGCCCGGACTCCCGTTACAGCAGCTATCGTCATGATCTCTATAGTAACGCTGATAAACATAACCCAAGTTTGCGGGTTAACAGGTCAATAATCAACACAACACAATCAAACATGGCCGATAGCAAAAAATATATACATAATAATAGTGTTTCATAGCCCGTTTTCCTCCTTCCTCTTGTCAGTTCCAGCTGCTCTGAGCGTAGTCTCCACGAAAAAGACCGTTGCATTTCAAATGCATGCAATCGGTTTTCGTGGAGTCCACGTTGCCCGGGCCGCGTGCCCGTGGTTCCCGGGCCATCCATTCATTCACGGGGCATGGCGGGAGTCGCAGGAGACGCGGGAGTGGTCACGGTGCCCAAGGTCACAGTGCCCGGGCCGCAGGGTGCCGCGGCCGGGACACGGGGCGGGACACGGGGTCTCTCTCTCTCTCTCTCTCTCTCTCTCTCTCTCTCTCTCTCTCTCTCTCTCTCTCTCTCTCTCTCTCTCTCTCTCTCTCTCTCTCTCTCTCTCTCTCTCTCTCTCTCTCTCTCTCTCCTCTCTCTCTCTCTCTCTCTCTCTCTCTCTCTCTCTCTCTCTCTCTCTCTCTCTCTCTCCTCTCTCTCTCTCTCTCTCTCTCTCTCTCTCTCTCTCTCTCTCTCTCTCTCTCTCTCTCTCTCTCTCTCTCTCTCTCTCTCTCTCTCTCTCTCTCTCTCTCTCTCTCTCTCTCTCTCTCTCTCTCTCTCTCTCTCTCTCTCTCTCTCTCTCTCTCTCTCTCTCTCTCTCTCTCTCTCTCTCTCTCTCTCTCTCTCTCTCTCTCTCTCTCTCTCTCTCTCTCTCTCTCTCTCTCTCTCTCTCTCTCTCTCTCTCTCTCTCTCTCTCTCTCTCTCTCTCTCTCTCTCTCTCTCTCTCTCTCTCTCTCTCTCTCTCTCTCTCTCTCTCTCTCTCTCTCTCTCTCTCTCTCTCTCTCTCTCTCTCTCTCTCTCTCTCTCTCTCTCTCTCTCTCTCTCTCTCTCTCTCTCTCTCTCTCTCTCTCTCTCTCTCTCTCTCTCTCTCTCTCTCTCTCTCTCTCTCTCTCTCTCTCTCTCTCTCTCTCTCTCTCTCTCTCTCTCTCTCTCTCTCTCTCTCTCTCTCTCTCTCTCTCTCTCTCTCTCTCTCTCTCTCTCTCTCTCTCTCTCTCTCTCTCTCTCTCTCTCTCTCTCTCTCTCTCTCTCTCTCTCTCTCTCTCTCTCTCTCTCTCTCTCTCTCTCTCTCTCTCTCTCTCTCTCTCTCTCTCTCTCTCTCTCTCTCTCTCTCTCTCTCTCTCTCTCTCTCTCTCTCTCTCTCTCTCTCTCTCTCTCTCGAAGTTTAATTGCATGTCATGAATGCGCCAGAGGATCAGGGTAAGGTCAGGGGGGCGTTTGCTCAAAAATGGTTGACAACCACTGATCTACCGTGAATACGTATTTTAAAGCAATAGGCCTACATTCCATTATAATTACAAACTTCCACTGCCTGAATTTTGTGTTTTCATTTACATGAATAAAGAAATTTCCACCAGAATAACATAATTGTTTGACGCTCAAAGAATACCTAGACTTCCCGCTGTCCGCCAAAATGATGAAAGTCACCCTGTATTTGAGCCTTATCACTTGTCGTTTGACGTGCAATTCAAGGATTGTAACGGCGATCCGATTAATTGCTTCAGTGTGCTATGATTTTGAAGTTTCTCAAATCCAAGTACGCGAACTACGGACTCGCGGACTTGGAAGTGCGGACTTGGAAGTTCGTACTTGGCAAGTCCAGACTTCAAGTAAACACTTCCGAGGACGGGAGCACGCACCTGCAATTGGAACAGCAGCGGACTCGATGACGTCACCAGCTCAGCTCATCTGTTAACTGTGCTACGGCCTCATGGAGGCATATAACTACTGAACAATATAAACAAATTATATAAAACAAAACACCAGCCTCTTTAGTTTTAAAATGTTAATATTGTGAATGAATATAAATGAAAAGTTATGTGTATTCACACGGCAAGCCAGCTGTACCCTACACAATCAGTGGCTTGAAAAAGATTGTATGAGATTGCCGTTTCTCAATTTTCCTATATAGCCTATTATCATATTATTGGAGAGTAGGCTATCGATATAAGAATTACGAACGAGCGAGAATAGAATCACACACGCGCGCGCACACACGCACGCACGCACGCGCACACACATACACACACACATGGATCCGACCGGGATTTCAGTTGCGATGGGTTTCCTCCATCAGCGAGTTATACAATATAAACAAATTATATAAAACAAAACCCCTCTTTCATTTTAATATAATAGTATGTAAATACGTTGAATAGGCCTCCATCTTTGTTATACTTTTAAAATGTTCCTACATAGCCTATTTTAGAATAATAATAATAATAATAATAAATTAAATTTATAAAGCGCTTAATATGGTACTCTAAGACGCTTTACATATTGCCCTATCAAAACTATGTAAGACAGACTAGGACTAAAAGAAAAACAGAGGTTAAACAAGAAGAATAAGGTGGGAGTTAGGTGGGGAAGGCTAGTGTAAAAAGGTATGTTTTGAGTGCAGATTTGAAAGAAGAGAGGGTTGGAGAGACTTTGATGTGGGAGGGGAGTGAATTCCAAAGGGTGGGGGCAGCAACTGAGAAGGCCCGATCCCCCCAAGTCTGTCGCTCAGTCCTTGGAACTTGTAGCAGGTTGGCAGAGATGGACCTGAGGAATCGGGAGGGGGCGTGGTGATGGAGGAGGTCGGCAAGGTAGGGGGGGGCTAGGCTGTTGAGGGCCTTGTAGGTGATGAGTTCGATTTTGAAGTTGATTCGGTATTTAATTGGAAGCCAATGGAGTTCACGGAGGACAGGTGTGATGTGTTCTCTGGAGCGGATACCAGTGAGGAGGCGTGCAGCTGAGGTCTGGACATATTGACGTTTTTTGAGGACTTTGTTGGTGGTGCCGTAGAGAAGACCATTGCAGTAGTCAAGCCTGGATGAAATGAAAGCGTGGATGAGTGTCGCAGCAGCGGTAGTTGACAGGTTGGGGCGGAGGCGGGGGATGTTTCGGAGGTGGAAAAAGGCAGTTTTGGTAATATGGTTAACATGGGGGAGGAAGGAGAGAGTGGGGTCCAGGATAACTCCAAGGTTACGGATTTTGGTGGAGGGGGTGATGGTGGAGCCGTCAATGTTAAGGGTGAAGTTCAGAGTGGAGTGAGTGAGGGTGTGAGGACCAATGATGAGGATTTCGGATTTGTTGGAGTTGAGTTTGAAAAAGCTGTTTTGCATCCAGGTCTTGATGTCAGTCAAACAATTGGAGAGGGTTGAGAGGGTGGAAGGACTGATGGTTTTGGAGGGGAGGTAAAGCTGTGTGTCATCGGCGTAACAATGGAACCGGAGTCCATGGTGACGGAGGATCTGACCAAGAGGAAGCATGTACAGAATGAAGAGGAGTGGACCAAGCACAGAACCCTGGGGGACACCGTTTATGAGAGGAGTAGTGGCTGATTGACAGTTGTTGATGGCGATGAATTGATGTCTGTCGGAGAGATAGGATCCAAGCCAGGAGAGGGCGGTGCCAGTGATGCCAAGGGTGGATTGGAGACGGGAGAGGAGAATGGAGTGATTGATCCTGTCAAAGGCAGCCCTGAGGTCAAGGAGGATGAGGATATTTAGGGAGCCAGTGTCAGAGGATAGCAGAAGGTCATTGGTCACTTTGAGGAGGGCAGTTTCTGTACTGTGTTTGGAGCGGAAACCGGATTGGAAGAGTTCAAAGAGGTCGTTGGTGTCAAGGTAGGTGATGAGTTGTTTGACAACAACACGTTCCAGGATTTTAGACAGAAAAGGTAGATTGTAGATGGGGCGGTAGTTGTTAGGGGAATCCGGATCCAGGCCGGGTTTCTTTAGTACGGGGGTGACTGATGCAAGCTTTAGGGAGGAGGGGACATGGCCGGAGGATAGAGAGGAGTTTACAGTGTTAGTGATGAGGGTGGAGAGAGTGGGGAGACAGGCCTTTAGAAGTGTGGTGGGGAGCGGGTCCAGGTTGCAGGTTGTTGATTTCATGGTTGTGACTATGGAGGAAAGATCAGAGGAGGTGATGGTAGCAAATGTGGAGAAGGATTGACCAGTGGTTAGGGGGGGATCCGTGTCAACCAAAACAACAGGGACGAGGCGGGGAACATAGTCGGGGACAGGCAGGATCGGGAAACCGGGACCGGAGACAGGCGAACGAGGATCCAGAGGGACGAGGCGGGAACGTAGTCGGGGACAGGCAGGATCGGGAGACCGGGACAGAAGACAGGCGAACGAGGATCCAGAGGGACGAGGCGGGGAACGTAGTCGGGGACAGGCAGGATCGGGAAAACGGGAACAGGAGACAGGCGAATTGCTGGAGAGACTTGCATGAACCAAACAGCGAAGACAATCTGGCAACAGGTGAACAATGTTCAGCTAACTTATAGCCTCCACTAATCACCTGATGCAGCCCAACTGCGAGGGTGAAATAATAGAGTAGTGAAGGAGGCGTGGCAGACAGACCATGACAGAAAAGTACGCGAATTGAGAAACGGCCTGATCGGATGGTTTACTTACAGTCTCTCGCAGTGTGAAAAATACCCGTCAATATTTGGGGGGGTCCTATCCCTCTAAATTTCCTCAATATGTAGGCCTATAACAATTCAATATTTCATGGATGCAAGCAATCAGTCTATAGCCTACATGACAACACACACACGCACACACATTTTTTTGATAATCCGATGTGCTGTAGTAGCCTATCCGTAAAGCAACACTTTAACAACTTTTTAAAAGTTGTTTGGATGCACGTTGTTTTGTAACAAGGGGAGGCAAGGTTGTGCATTACAATGCAAACATAACAATAATTGGCACCAATATGGCGCACTTCAACAACTGAATAAATGCCAGGTACTATCGGAGACTGGCACGCAATCAGTGCACTTGCAAATGAAAGCCTGCAGTATGACCGATCGTGTGACATTATTTAACCATCCATCTACAGCAAATAGATCAGACACATCATTGAACACATACACAAAACACATTCGTCCAACCACGGTGGATACTGACAACATTTAAAGGTCCCATGGCATGGTTCTTTATGGATGCTTTAACATAGATATTAGTAGGCCGGTACAGTATCTGAAGACGTTCCCGAAATTCAGCCATGGTGCAGAATTACAGCCACTATGAGCCAGTCGCACATTGAGCTTTCCCCAAATGTGCAGTTTTGGTGTCTGTAGCTTTAATGCAAATGAGGAAGAGCAAGGCGGGTCAAGGAGGAGGGTGGGGGTGTGGCCCTGAGCAGCTTGCAGCCACGGTACCATTCGCTCTGTTTACAGTGGATGTATCGCAATGGCGAGGCGCACACAGCCTTTAGCCGTGTTCTGTAACTATTCTAGGGCATACGGGAGTCCTGGAGCTCTATACCTAAATAATATCATATAGCCTACATAGATATCTATATCATATAATATATATTATCACGGCCAAAAGCTGTGTGAGTCTTCAGACGATATTATGAATCTCAAACGATCGCGTCGGGTTCTCCGACGTCTCTGGTTCTGAACCACAACATGGAGGAGAAAGGGATTGTTGACCGCGGTTGTCTCCCGCCGGAGCCTCGCTGCCAAGGCACCACCGCCTCCTGCAGCGCCGAGGCGGTGTTCCCTCGGCAGCAGGAAGCGGGGCTAAAGCGGAAGACATTCGCGGCCAACAATCCCTTTCTCCTCCATGTCGCAGTTCATGTACTTCAGGGAGTCAAAGCCAAAGTTCCTTTCCCCCAATTCATTCTCAACCTTGGCTGAGATAACCCCCACTACGAGTCTCGTTGTGGAAATACCAGAGACAAGAGTCCGAAGTCTTATGCGCCATAACACCAAAAGTAGAACGGTTATCCAAATAACAAGGAAGTGTACAACCCTTGCGTTACAGTCCTGGAGCTCTATGTCTAAATAATATCATATAATACATAGATATCTATATCAAATAATACATATTATCACGGCCAAAAGCTGTGTGCGCCTCCGTCTCTGATTCTTCCATTTCCACATCAATCTGAAGTCGACTGAACCGCGCGCTACCCGCGGCCGGCTGCCCGCTGCCGGGCGGTGGTGCTTTGCGGCGGCGGTATGTCGCAGTTCATGTAGCCTACTTCAGGGAGTCAAAGCCAAAGTTCCTTTCCCCCCAATTCCTTTTCAACCATGGCTCAGATAACCCCCACTACAGTCTTGTTGTGGAAATACAAGAGACGTCAAAGAATCGACGTGTAATGCGCCATAACACCAACAGCAAACACAAATCACACACACACATGTGGCGCTTGCACGGTCGTGTCTCATTGGCGGGCCAAATTCTCTGGGTGGGCAAGGCCCAAGGTGAGAAAGGGGAGGAGCTTAGATCCTTTATGACGACATATGGGACCACATTCCAAATCAGCGCGCTTGAGCCTCTGTTTTTTCAAAGGCGGGCAGAACACCTAGTGCTCGTTTTACACTGAACGCAAGTTTTAGCCACTGAGGGACCATAGGCAGGCTAGGGGAACTCATATTTATGTTAGAAAACCTCATCAATTGAGATTTTCATGCCATGGGACCTTTAACAAAACAAACCAAACATCACCCCGGCAGGTGCGCTCTCTCTCTCTCTCGCACGCACGTAAACAATCACTCCAACTTCTCCAACTCCAAGGCTAGGCTGCTTCACTAAGACCAAACCACAAGGCCTTCATAACCATGCAGTAGCCTATGCCAAAGCCGGTGTTCTGCCAATTTCTGCTCCTTTGTCAGATTATGCTCCCGTAGTGTGACTCGATAGCAGAATCTATCTAATCATGCTACCCGATCAGAAAAGGCTACCTTACGTCACAAGCGTATTTGATCTGTAGACCAAACGCCTCTATTAAATAATGCTCCCACTGCAGAATCACGTTATTTTACACCACTACTCATCCTACATACACTGGAGGAATATGGTTTGCTGGTTTAACTTCCTTATTGAAGATTTCAGGGGTACAGTATGTGGATAGAGCAATTGTCTATCAATTGCTGAAAGTCTGCTGTCCAATCAAACACACGTACACTGATAGGTCATTTTAAGACCTTCAATGTCAAACACTCACTCTGCGGAAGTTAGGCAGGCTGAGCCGAATTTGGCCTACCCCCACCCCAGCCTCCCCCTGCTTTGGTTCTACTCTGTATGTAATGTAACCTATACGATGGGTTGAGATAAATGTATTTACATCCAGGCTTACCAGCGGCCGGATCCATGCAAGGTCATGGTGTCCTTTCTCGTTGATTTGATTTTTTTGTTGTAATTGGAACCCATCAATAGATGCACAATTGGGAGCATGTGGTCTCTAAAAATTGGAAAATTGGGTTTATGTTTGCCCGACATTAAAAGACGCTTTTATATAGAAACCATATTTTTTATTGTTTAAAACAATGCAAGCATTCATACAAATCAATGTGTTTAAAACTGTTAAAATATAAGCATCATTTTAAAGTTACTGTTCCATGTACATCTTCAATCAGTATGTTAACATATTATTAACTCTCTATGACCTAATCCACAAATGTTCATGAACTTAAAGTGCTACCCATGACTGTTTGAAAGCCATGACGACACTAGTAAACAAATACATAAATGAAAGTCACACCGACACAACTCTGAAATATACAATCATATGAAATACAGTAGCTTGTGTCCAAGCAGTACTTCTGCTAGATTATATTTGTTCTAAATTAGTGTAATCATCTCTCTAAAGTGCTTTAGCTACAATCTTACAGTGCATTGCAAGAGGTGCCTGTGCCTGCATGTGAAGTTTGTGAATAACTGACTTCGTGTAAGGTTTTTCTGTAGTGCTTACTGTGTGTACGACATGGTTTTAGCTGCATTAGTTCTTGACAGAAATCATAATTTCAATGCATTCTACACATTCCAACGCCATACAACCTAGTCAAGGTCTCTAGCATTTGGATCAAAATATAAATATACTTATTTTCAGATCCATTGATGCCTTTTCATGTGTGAAATGTCTTGTGATATCAGATTATGATTGTGTGTGCGTGTGCGTGTGCGTGTGCGTGTGTGTGTGTGTGTGTGTGTGTGTGTGTGTGTGTGTGTGTGCGCAACCCCCCATTAATGTGTTGGCTGTGGAGGTAAGTGCGGGGGTACGCCCAGCAGCAGCAGCAGCACCCTAACCCCCCCACCCGTCAGACGTTACTGATGCGTACGCTGAGCGGGCCGCTGTCCCGGACCCTCCCCTGATCCTGAGCCCCCTGCCGGTAGCTCTGCTCCAGGCGGATCTTGTCCGGGTCGGTCCCCTCCGGTACGGACCCCCCCCCTGCCGCTCTGGTAGCCCGGCTGGGGGGGGGGTTGTGGTGGAGGAGGTGACGGGTTGGGGTCCGTGGAGGGCGAATGGAAAAAGGGCGTGGTCTTGGTTTTGGCCACCTTGTCGAAGAAGGCGAAATCGGCCACGTACTTCCCCGACGGGGAGAGGGAGACGACGGGCGGGAACTCGTAGCCCCACAGGATCTCGTCGGGCAGGTAGGAGGTGCGCACCTGGCAGGTGGCCGAGGTGGGCTCCATCGTGGCGCTCAGGATGACCAGCAGCTCGAAGTCGGCCAGGTCAGGGTCGGTCCATCCGCCGCCTTGGGGGGGTGGGGGGGGGGGAGAGAGAGAAGAAGAAGGTCCTGGTGACAGAGGTCACCATCACGGAGGAATGCATTTTAATCAATCGGCAAAGAACATATATTCATTTATAACTCGGCACCAGTTCCCAACTTTGTATGATCAATGTAACAGAACTACTGCACTGGACATGGCCCAGCTTTAGGGGTCATATGAATTCATTTTTTGGGGTTCAAGTCCGTTGGCCAAGACGTGTTGAACGACTTGAATATCCAAAAACTCCCAGCAATCGCACCCCTCCTGCTGACCACGATTGAGAGGACGACCTCCTCTAACCCTTACCCTTGGCAGCCCAGGCCCTCAAAGGGCTGCTGTCGTCGATGGTGTGGTAGAAGGTGAGCGGGAGGATGAGGAAGGGGCTGTCACTGGAGGTGTCCACCTGGAACGGCACGTTCCTCTGGTCAAGACGCACTGTCTCCCCCTCCTTGGTGAGCGACGACTGGAGCAGCTTGCCCGTCACCTGGAGGGAGGAGGGTCACTGTTGAGAAAACCTTTTCAACCCGTTTGTCCATCCGTGGAAGCTACACAACAAGGACTGTTGAAGTCTCAGAGTAGCAATGGAGGACATTTAGGAATGGGGGAATTAATGGAAAGGAAGCTGCTGGCATTTCCATGGAAATCCCTTCCCTGGTTTCAAGCACACATTCGAGATGTATGACCGATCCAAATATACACACACACACACACACTCACAATCTGCGATCACAAGACATTTCACACAAAAAAAGGCATCAATGGATCTGAAAATAAGTATATTTATATGCAAACCTTATTAGATTCAATTTTTAAATACTTTTTAAAACCCTTTTCTAGATGTTTCTTCTCCTGTCTATGTTGGCCACCTTCTGCCTAATATCCCCCAGGCTTGGCAGTTGGATCATCAGACTGCCTCCTGCTAGCCGTCCCAAACACCGGAACGATTGTTTTATGTTTCGCCAGACAGAAGAGCCTTGATGGAAGCCAAGGAGGTCAGTCATGCTAGGGACCATTCTGAAATATCTGAAGTATAATTTTTATGGTAATAAATTATAATATTTATAGTGCCCTTTTTCATCCAAAGATCTCAAAGGGCTACAGGTCAAAAGCAGTGTTGTTAATCCAGGAGGACATTCCACAGGCGTGGGGCGGCAGCACTGAAGGTCCTGTCTCCCATGGTCCTAAGTTTGGTTCTGGGTATGTGAAGGAGGTTTGAGTGAGTGGAGCAGAGGGAGCCTGTTGTGTTATGTGGCTTTAGAAGTTCTTTGAGGTAGGGGGGGGGGGGGGGGGGGGGGGGGGGCATGTCCATGGATACATTGATGGGTGAGGAGGGAGACCTCAATCCTGGTGGAAACGGGAAGCCAGTGGAGTGAGTGGAGGATGGGGGTAATGTGCTCATGTTTGCGCACTCTCATCAGGATCCAAGCTGCAGAGTTTTGTATGTATTGAAGCCTCTGCAGGCTCTTGCTAGGGATCCCCATGAGTAGTGCGTTACAGTAGTCCAGTCTGGAGGAGATAAAGGCATGAACCAGTTTTTCGGCGTCTGAGAGGGACCAAATGGGGCGGAGTTTTGGAAATTTTGTGGAGGTGATAGAAGGAGGTCTTGCAGAGGTGGTTGATATGGGATTCAAAAGTGAGTTGGGGGTCCATTTTTACACCAAGGTGTGTGACTGCTGATGAGAGAGGGATATTGGAGCCAGAAAAGGGGATGCTGGTTATGGATTATGATTTGGTCTGGTGAGAGGTGCCGACCAGGATGGCTTCAGTTTTGGAGCTGTTGAGTTGGAGGAAATTGTGCTCCATCCATACCTTTATCTCCTCCAGACACATGGTGAGTATCGACGGGGATGACGGTGATGTGGGGGTCTGCAGGTTGTTTTTAGATGCGTAGAGAGGAGGCTACAAGGACTTCAAGCTATGTGGTCGCTATGGCGATGGATGGTTTCACGTTTTCCGAGGTGCACTTCACAACGGCAGGGACGAGCTGAATCCTTGCGGTCCAGGTCAGGACTCTGGGGATTCGATTGGCCGCGGCAGCAGCAGCAGCAATGATGCAGATCCATAGCCTGGCTACTGCCAGACCGAGCTCAATCATCGATTGATCTTGGTCTGGGGAAGCTGCTGTCATTTTCTTCAGCACAAGAGGCGTGATCAATGGCCCTAGTTCAAATGGCTCTGTACGCAATTGGCTGCTTGCCAGTTGCGCTCCCTGTCTTCATTGTGTTAAAGGCCCACTATGCAACTTTTTTAGCCAAAATTACATTAAGTATGCAGGTTGAGAGTTATGCTGATGGTTCTGCATCCATTTCTGGGTCGATTGGTGGGTGTGTCATTTACCCATGTCGCCCCTCCGGTGAAAAAGCGCATATGCAACTTGCTCTGTTCGGACCGACACAATCCGGATGTGACGCAGCGGAAGTATCCTCGAAAATGTAGTCAGATTGTAGTTTCGAAAATGCTTTACGGCACAGACACACACCCAAACATGATACCGGCAAGATATGAACAGCCAGTTGCGAGGCAATTGTTGCATTCATCAAGGATCAATCGACTGATAAGGGACCCAAGAGGCGACCGTCGGTGGAACAAAAGAAGAATGGACCAGAAAAGAGATCAGACACGAGTGAAAGGGGAACTATGCAACTTTTTTGGCTTGATTTACCTTAATATAACAGGCTAAGAGTCATTGCGATGGTTCTATTATACATTTTTTTTCGATTGTTCGTTGTTTCGACTCACCCTTGCGCATCTTGGCGGAGAAAAGGAATATGTTTCTGCCGGCGACCCGCCGCCCACTCTCGCGTGAGTCTCGGGTCTCGCGAAGTAACGAATTGCTTTACGGCACAGACCCCCAAACACGGAACCGGCTCGATATAAACACAAGTCACTAAGGGATTGTTATATTCCATAGATCAGCCGACTAAAAAGAGACAGAGAAACCCAATGTCGGAGGAACAGAAGAAGAGAAAAGGGAGACTGACCGGCAGAGAGGCCAGACACGAGTAAACGTTGGGCAAGCTTTTCAGGAATAGCGTGAACTGAAAGGAAAAGAAGGCTGCAAATCAGACGCCGACCCGGCCGTGTTGCTTTTGAAATTGAAAGTACCCTTGGGTGGCCTTTGTCTTCGTGGTATTCTTGATGTTGATAGTCTCTGTATAAATGTGTTTGCTCAACCATTTTGTTGTGAGCCCTGTAAAAATTGTTTTCTCGACCGTTTTGTTGTGAGCCCTGTATGTTTCTAGCTTGCTTGGTTGCAACCATATAAACACCTTTGTTTCCATGGGTGTTTTGCTGTTCGTCTGTCTCGTCCCCCAGATACAGACTGAATCCCCGAATCCAGGTTCTTGTTTATTTAGATTATGTTGGCCAAACGTCTTACACTGATTGTTCTGTTCAACCTAAGATAAAACAATTATAATCTAGGATATAAATTCTCCCCGTCAACTATAAAAAAGGATGGATTTATGTTTATTGCAATACAAATACACCCTTTTAAAAATGTATAACCTTGCCTACACTTTATGAACATCTACTTCGGACATGGCTCCACGCATTCGCCGGCTTCTTTGAAAACAAATGCACATGGCTCGCGTTGAAGTGCATGGGGAAGGGTCGTCAACGAGTTGTTACGACAGTGTTGTGAAATATCTACTACGAAGCTGTAGGGGGCTCTGTGTAGAGAAATGTGCGTGCCAAAACCAAGAAAACAGCGAAGAAATGCCCGAAGTTGCATAGTGGGCCTTTAAACCAGCACATAGAGTGCAGGGGGAAAAAGCCAGCTTGGTTATTGGCTTCCCGAAAAAAAGATCCAGGGAGTCTCCCAACGGTGTTGAGCTAGCAGCCACAGGTAGGCAACCGCAAGTCTCGATTGCAGCTACCTAACTACCCCAAACTACCCTAACTACCCTAAATAATTGGTCCCCAATTATTTATTTTTCTCAAATGTTACAATATATATATAAACAAACTCAGTGGGTCGCGAAATGACATATTGTTGCGATTTAAATGTATGCAAAGTAAATATATACCTCCATCTTCCAAATGCTTGATGCACTCTGAGATGAAACTAATCTGTCTGCCTGGCGTTAATTAGCACTGAAATAGCCGCGTCAACAGGCTAAGTTTGGTTGTGAGCCCCCAAACACACAGATACACTCACACACACACAAACACACACACCACACACACAGACTCACCTGGCATCCTAACAGGAGACTCTTGCGCATGTTGGCTACCCTGATCATGAGGCAGGGGCGACCCTCGTTGGTGGACACCACGGCATGCTGGGAAAACTTCACCGTTTCGCCGCGCTTCTTCGGCCGCGCCACCTGATGGTAGAGAGACACATTGACCAGCCCCGCTCCTCTCCTTCATAAAGAGAAGTCAATACGGTGATGCAGATGCTTGCAGACTGACACCCGATAAAACGATAGTTATGTTATTATAACTCTAGTTCTATGATTGTAGGCGTAGCCGTCTAGGCTTCGCCTTATGGGCTTGTCCCGTGCGCGCGCCCGCGCGCGCTGAAAATTCAAACTATGCACCTATCAGCGTGGGCACCGCCCACATTTCCCACGGTATCGTGTCTATATAACGCGGTGTATACCGTCGCTCATCCTCCACGCTTTTCTTTCAGCATTTGGAGGGTACAGCAGGTGGGAAACTAGACGGCTACGCCTACAATCATAGAACTAGAGTTATAATAACATAACTATCGTTCTATTTCATGTAGGCTACGCCGTCTAGGCTTCGCCTTATGGGCTAAGGTGAAGCTGCGAGCGGAGCCCGATCAATGTACTCCTGCTGGACCCCAGTCAAAACGACCTAAGTCACCAGAGCACATTAAGACTCAAAAAGCCAAGGAAGTGTAAAACACAACAGCTTTATAAAAACTAATTCCTCCTAGATCAAGCAAGGCAATGATCAAGGGAGAAAAAAGTGAGTCTGTAAAGACTCCTGCTCTATTCCGTGCTTCATGGAACCCATGAAAAGGAAAAGAAAACCAGAGCAACACGGTTTCCATTAGGTCCGCTACCACCGGGGGCGGAGCTACGGAATTCGGCTCTCCAATAATGGGACTCTCTCGGCCGTTTCTTATTTGAAGAAAACGGCGGGAGTGCCTCACTGGTAAACAAAACCACCAGACAATTGGCGAGCCAATAGAAAACCCCCTAGCCTGTTTTTCATTTGAAAAAAGGTGGGAGAGTAAGAGACTGGTAATCAAGACCAACTCGCCAGCCGGCGAGAGGAAATCCAACCACGCCGCTTTAAAGAACATGTATATATTCTTAAGCCGTAAAAGGGGTCCCGGACTCTAGCACAGAGTTGCCAAGTGAGCCCCTGGACATGTCTAACATGTAAAAACGGACAAAGGGGCCGGGGGAAGACCAAGACGCAGCCGCGCAGATGTCTTCCACCGAAACGCCCTTGAGTAGAGCCGTTGAAGCGGCCACGCTCCGTGTGGAGTGAGCTTTAACGCCCAACGGTGGCGCCAAGCCCTGCCGAGAGTAGGCTAGGCAAACACCCTCACATACCCAGCGAGAAAACCGCTGCTTAGAGAGAGCGCGGCCCCTGCTAGCGTCGCTATAACACACAAACAACTGTTGTGTGGAGCGGAACGCTGCCGAGCGATTCACGTACATAGCCAACGCCCGAACCGGGCACAGGAGATGCAACTCCGCCTCCGCCTCACTAGAATGAGGCGGGGGGTGAAAAGCCTTAAGCACAATATCCCTCGACCGAAAAGAACTATTGATGTTCTTCGGGAGGAACGCAGGATTAGGTCTGAGCAACGCGAAGGAGCTGTCCTCGTTTAGCAACAAGCAACTCGGGCTGACAGACAGAGCGGTTAGCTCACCGGCCCGCTTGGCAGAAACCAAGGCCAACAAGAGCGCCGTCTTAAATGACAGGGCATCCAAAGGGGCCTGGGAGAGAGGCTCGAAAGGATCCCTGGACAATCCGCGCAACACGGTGGGGAGATCCCAGCGTGGTGTAAGCACGCGTGAAACAGGCCTAACCCGTCTAGCCCCACGCAAGAATCTCTTGACCAGTGGATGGCTGAAGATCGGTCCACCATCACAGCCTGCATGGCCAGCCGAAACGGCTGCCGCATAGACCTTGATAGTGGAGAAGGCCAAACCTTTTTCCAATAAGTTTTGCAGAAACGAAAGCACGCTTCCCACCTCGCATTGAGATGGGACAGCGTGGTTCGTCTCACACCAATTAGAGAAGGCGCACCACTTCGCCGCATAGAGGGAAGAAGTAGAAGGCGCACGAGCACTCTGAATAGTGTTGATAACCGTCTCAGGCAAACCTTTGCCCTGCAGGATCAACCTCTCAGGAGCCAAACCAACAGCTGTCCCGAGACATCGGGCGGGTGGTGCACCGTCCCGTGGGCCTGTGAAAGCGCATCCGGCCTGAATGGTACTGGCCAAGGCGCCGACCGCGAGAGCGCGGCCAGCTCTGGAAACCACAGAGCTGAACGGTTCTCCGGGGCCACTAATATCAGGGACAGTCTCTCCTGTCTGACCCGTTCCAGAAGAGGAAGGATCAGCTGGAGCGGGGGAAACGCATACACGAGAGCCCGCGGCCAAGGTGTGTGTGCCAACGCATCTACCCCCAACGGGGGAAGATCCCGAGGGCTGAGGGAGAACCACCACCTGCAGTGCGTGTTCTCCCGGGACGCGAAGAGGTCCACCTGCGCTGTCCCGAACCTCTGCCAGATCAGTCTGACAATGTCGGGATGTAACCGCCACTCGTCTCGGCGGGGACCGCCTCGAGACATGAGGTCCGCCCCAAAGTTATGGGCGCCCGCGATATGCAGGGCTCTCAGACTGCGGAGATACTGATGAGCCCAAAGCCAGAGCTCGACCGCCTTTCGGTGGAGAGCAGGGGAGCGGACTCCCCCCTGTCTGTTGATGTATGCCGCCGCCGACACGCTGTCTGTCCTGATCAGAACGTGGCGGCCGCGCACCAGGTGAAAGAAATGCAACAGCACTTTCCTCACAGCGTCGAGCTCCAACACATTTATGTGTGCTGTAGGGGGCGTGCGCCACTCGTCTCCGACCGAGTGAGAGAGGCACGTTCCTCCCCAACCCGTCAACGAGGCGTCCGTGAAGACCACTACGTAGGACGCCACCCTGCCCAGTGGAACACCCTTGAGAAGGGCGGAGGGTCCTTTCCAATATTCCAGGTCTGGCGACACCGAACGGGGGACGAGGAGCACCCTGAGCTTGTGTCGCCTGGGGTCCAACCGTTGGCGAGCAAACCACCGCTGGAGTCTGCGCATAAAAAGCAGACCCAGGGGGACCACGGGGTGGGCAGCTGCCATCAGCCCCAACAGGCGCATGGTGGACAGTGCGGTCACGTTTCTGCGAACGTGAAAACGGGAGAGCGCCGACAGGATGGCGTCTCGCCGAGGAGGCGAAAGCATCGCAGTCATGGTGGCTGAGTCTAGGCAAAGCCCCAAGTAGACTGTCTGCCGGCTGGGGAGCGGGGAGCTCTTCTCCCAGTTGATGGCAAAACCCAGGAAGGAGAGATGGTTTATCACCAACATGGTGTCCCTTCTCGCGGTCTCTTCTGAGTTGCTCAGAATAAGCAGATCGTCTAGGTAGAAGAGAATCCTCTTTCCCTGACGTCTGAGCGGTTCCAACGCCGTCTCCACACACTTCGAGAAGGTGCGCGGAGCCAGGGAATAGCCGAACGGCAGACACTGGTACTCGTACGCCATCCCCATAAAGGCAAAGCGGAGAAACTTCCTGTGCGCCTGCCGAACAGGGACGTGGAAGTAGGCATCCTTGAGATCCAGGGATGTGAACCAATCGTCCTCTCTCACACACCGGAACAATGCTCCGACCGTGAGCATTCTGAACTTCCTCGTGGCAACGAATCTGTTGAACACGCGAAGATCCAGAATAGGTCTCATTTCCCCTGACTTCTTGGAAACCAGGAAGTAGCGGGAATAAAAACCTAGGTGAGACTCGTGGGGGGGAACGACAGTGACGGCCCCCTTTACCAAGAGACGTGCCACCTCTGCTGCCAGAGCCGTGCTCGCAGCCGGGTCCCGTAGCGTGGTCTCCACCAACCCCATAAAGGGTGGGGGACGACGCTTGAACTGTATGGGATGGCCCCATCTCAACGTGGTGTCCAACCACGATGGCAGAACGCACCGCTCTTGCCAACACGCATAGCGGTTGGAGAGAGGGCGAGCCGATAGCTGAGGAAGACCGTCCAGGAATAACCCGTATTCCTCTGCCCCTACCGCCTTCACACTGCGTGTGAACCAAGGGGGGCTTCCCACGAAAGGGAGGAGGCTCAGCGAGCGTAGGAGACGTACCACAACTAGCAGTTGTAAAAACAACGAGCTGTCTAGACGTCGCGCTCGTGCCCGCTGAACAGGGAGCGAGCCGTCCGGCCGCAGCACCTGTGCGCATGCGCTGTCCGCAGGCTGTAGCCACAGCGCGCGGACCCATCTCCTCACCTATAATGTGGGGAACCAGGAGACCGTGCAACGAGTCTCTGATCCGTCCACGAGGCTCCAAGGGACGCCGCTTCTTAGAAGCAGGTGAACCAGAGGCCATGTGAACACGCCGTCCGACCGCCACCCTACAGCCACCGGGCTGAGAGGGGGAAAGAGGCAACACGGAGGAGGGCACCACAAGCGTAGGACGCAGGTGGCCTGGGGAATATCGCTCTTTAGGTACCATGTACTGCCGTTCGGCCGAACGGTCTTTACTCTTTTCTTTAATAGGGAAAGAAAAAGTAGGAGCAAGCGTCCGGAACTTCCCGGTCCGTGGCGCTGCTGCTCTCCCCGTGCGCGGCGGCTGCGGCTGCTGCACCGGGGCTGGAGTCGGAGGCGGCCCCATGGAACGCTGGGACCGGCCTAGACCCCGCTTCCTCTCAGCCTGCTGGCGGGAGGAGCCCGTGAGAATCGTCCCGAACCGGGAACGATTCTCACGGACTGACTGCTGGTGCGCGAGCACCTCGGAGAACCTGGGACCAAATAAGCCATCCGGCGCTAGTGGACCCTGGACGAGGCTGGCCCGCTCTCGTTCCGGCACCGCAGTGTGGGAGAGCCATATGACCCTTTGAATCATGGTAGCCCACGCCATATGCTGGCCGGCCGAAACGGCTATCGGCTGGCATAACTGGAGGATGGCGCTGGAAAAGCGGGAAACCGCCAGCCATCTCGCGGCTTCCTCCGGGCCGTAGGCCTCCCTGTCAGCCGACAAGGAGACCATGGCAGAGGAGAGCAGGGCGATGTTGTTGACCGCCGCCGCGGATTGAGAGGCACAAACGAACACCCTGTCCGTTAGGCCGACAATCTGCTTCTGGAGGCGGTCGGGGGGCAGCGGCTTTTCGTTAAGGAGCCATCCGGCGCCCGGACAGAGAAGCGCTGCCAGGGGAGGCTCCAGACGAGGGATCCCCCTCGCCTGAGTATCGGCCCACCCCTCCACGTTGGTGAAATCCGTGTAGGATCTTACCGGAGCCTTCAGGGTCGAAGGGTCCTCACCGGCAGCAATAAACAAGTGCTGCAAAGGCGGGAACAAGGGGCACTGGGTAACCCGCCGGGGAAAAGATGGGGTGCGAAAGCACTCGCCCTGCATATCGTCAGATACGGGGGCGAGAGGCGGGGCCGGCATGGGAATCCCTTTGATGGCCGCCGCCTCACCCATGATCTCCCGGAAGAGATCGGTCATCCGGCGCTGACCCTCGTGTTGTATGACGGTGGCGGTTGTAACCCGAGAGCGGGAAAAACCGGACGCCGAGTCGCCGAAGACGTCGTCCAGGGAGGCGTCGATGATGCCATCGTCGACGTCAGGTCCGAACAGGTCGATGTCAGCCATTTCCACCGCAGGGGAAAAGAAGAGATGCCTGGAGAGGATCCCCTCTTCAGGCAGCTCCCGGCAGGCGACACAGGAGACGGGGGCCGCCATAGCAGCCGCGGCGTGATCGGCGCCGAGGCACCAAAAGCACGCCAAGTGCCCGTCACCCGGTGCCAGGGAGGCGGGACAGGAGGCGCATAGGAGTCCTGAAAAGGATCTAGCTCTAGGAGCGCTCTCAGGTGGCCCTGAAAAGGGCCGTTTGTCCGCGGCCTCGCCCGAGCCGCTGCCACCGGCTTGGGAGATCCGTGTTGAAGTTCTCATCTTCTTAATAGTAGTTCTCAATTTCTCGCTGATAAGCACAAGTGCTGAAAGAAAAGGGAGGATGAGCGACGGTATACACCGCGTTATATAGACACGATACCGTGGGAAATGTGGGCGGTGCCCACGCTGATAGGTGCATAGTTTGAATTTTCAGCGCGCGCGGGCGCGCGCACGGGACAAGCCCATAAGGCGAAGCCTAGACGGCGTAGCCTACATGAAATAGAACTGCATCATGGTGCAAAGCTTCTTGCTCAATGGTTCTCTAGCCTCCAACCATGGCTTTTTTATTTGTATGTATTCATACTGTGTAGATATATATATACGTATATATATATATATATATATATATATATATATATATATATATATATATATTTATTCCACTTCATTTAAGAATGCTCGATTCTGATTGGCTGGGAGGGGTGCATTAATCCGGCATATTGCCCGCTGACCTGTCGGTTCTACTTGCTGTTGACTGAGCACAGTAGATCAATACGCCGCTTCTATCGTTTTCTATCACATACATTTCCAACATGAGGTCCATTGTAAAAATAAACCAAGGAGTGCGTGTTTGATCGATCGTCATTAAAGCTGACTTGATACGAATGTAGCAACTACATTATTAAACTAGTGATCAGATGCAGCCTTGTGTGGTTGCTATAGAAACAAGTTACCTACAGCTGAGCTAACGTTATTCACCGTAGTTCTAAAGGGAACTACTTTTCGAGGGAGATGAACTTAAACAGAGTATACATTTAATAAGCATGCAATACGAATAAGAAAAAGGCTAATTATTAAAGTATTTGAATTGTTTTATTATGTTGGCCGGCGCGAAGTAGAAAAAACGGAATAATCACCTCAAGGCAGGGCAATAAACAGTTTGATATGCCCGGCTCGTGGAAGGTTACCATCCACGAGCCGGGCATATCAAACTGTTTATTGCCCTGCCTCTCGGTGATTATTCCTTACATATAAACTGAATCAATGCGACCAGCCTTGAACTAAAAGCCCTGGTGCTCAAAGTTTCACCCCAGCGCACCTTGGCCAGAAAGGTGCCGGTGATGAAGATCTCCATCACCATGGTGATGACCAGCTGGATGATGAGGAGGAGGATGGCTGCGGGGCACTCCTCGGTGATGCAGCGGAAGCTGTAGCCGATGGTGGTCTGCGTCTCCAGGGAGAAGAGGAAGGCCCCGGTGAGGGTCTGCATCTGCATCACACACGGCGTGTGGTTGGACGGGGGGTCGAACTCTGGAAGCACAGGGCCGGAGAATCAGAGAGAGAGGGAGAGAGAGAGGGGGAGGAGGGGGGAGAGAGAGGGAGAGAGGTGGGGAGAGAGAGAGGGAGAGGGGAAGGGGGGAGGGAGAGAGAGAGAGGTGGGGGGGAGAGAGAGAGGGGGGGAGGGAGAGAGGTGGGGAGAGGGGGAGGGGGAGGAGGGGGGGAGAGAGAGGGAAAGGGGGGGAGAGAGAGGGAAAGGGGGGGAGAGAGAAGGAGAGAGGTGGGGAGAGGGGAAGGGGGGAGGGAGAGAGAGAGAGGTGGGGGGGAGAGAGAGAGGGGGGGAGGGAGAGAGGTGGGGAGGGAAAGAGAGAGGGAGAGGGGGGAGAGAGAGAGGGGGGGAGAGAGCGGGGGGAGAGGGAGAGAGAGGGGGGAGAGAGAGAGAGGGGGGGGAGAGAGAGATTTATATTTATATTTATATATATATATATATGCATAGATACATATATATTTAAAAAACTGTCAACAACTTAATCTGGATCTGAGATGATGGAGAGCGATGAGAGACGATGCCCTGATCACGAGCATAGACTCGATGCTACGTGTCAGATGAAATACCACAGCAAAACTCCTGAGAACATCACCTTGAAAGGATAATAAGCCACAACCTTTACAACAACGAAACCTTACTGCATGACAGACCCCATGTGACAGGCCTGGTGTCGGCTTTTAGCAGGAAATGATACCATCTGCTTTAACCCTTAACCAACTGACGTGTCACCGAGCGTCCCTTTGGTCTTCTTTCCATGAAGCCCCCGCCTTTATCATGCTCTGCACATTGTCCGGAAATGTTTTTGGAATTCTAATAATTCCATTTCAGGGAACCCTTTATTTATATCTGAACAACTTAAAGTTCTTGAAAGTATGTGCCATAAGTTTACGGTATAGTGTATGACGACATGAATGTAGTGAGTGAACGAAATGTTGAATGTATTTTCTTTATTTATTTATTATTTATTATGGTACCTTTTTAAATGAGACCAGTACGTGAGTGCACTGAATTTCGTTGTACTTCTGTCCAATGACAAATATATCCTATCCTATCCTATCCTATCCTAAAAGTGATGATGTATACCTAACCACCCAATGTCTACCAAAATAAATCCTCATGGTAACTATATATATATATTTCTACTCAATAAGTAACTATTTTATTTATGTGCTCTGAAATGCCCTCGCTCATGTATAGGCTAACTCGAAGGCTACAGGAACGTTGATTACTTGTGCCGACTCTGCCGATTTCTTTCATTACGTTGACTGGAGCTATCTTGAATTAGTATATATGCTACACGTGACCCTCCTAAGATGGCGCAATTTGATTGGATCGCTATCTCAGGATATTGGGCAATATCCCATGATTGAGATCTCAAACTCAGGATATCGTTTTCATCGTGTGACGGTCGTCACGTCACGCTAATAAAAACAAATAAACCGAGTGTTCACGGTAGTATATGCTAAAACAATTATTCACCTCAGGCTCTGTGAATAGTGGGCAACAGGCTATTCCCCACTATTCACTTCGCCTTCGGCGAATAATTGTTAAATAGCCAATCTTGCATATTGTACCTTTAAGGTCAACTATCTGTCACGTGTTCTCCACTTTTACTGGACCCTCACCCAACAGGTCGCCGTGGACCAGGGCCACCAGATACCAGAGCAGACCGAAGAGGAACCAGGTCCCGGCGAAAGTGGCCGTGAACAGGAAGAACTTGTAGCGCCACTGCATGTCCAGGAAGGTGGTCCAGAGGTCGCGCATGTAGAGCGCGCTCCTGCCGCTGATGTGCTCGATGCGCACGTTGCTTCGGCCATCTTTGGACAGCACACGCCTCCTCCGCCTCAAGTTCCCGGCCCCTCCAGACTCGCCGCTGCCTAATAAGGGCTTCAGAACATCTGTTTGCGTCTGGGAGTGGCAAACTTTCTGAGGGGAGGAGCTACAAGAGGAAGGGGGTGTGGCAGATGTCATCTAGCCAATAAGAAGGGAAGACATAGAAAAACATGTCAGTAAAATTATTGCCGATTAGACATATATTTTAACAAATGCCACTCTTCCAGAAGTTTGAAATAAGCATTTGGTTACTCTTTAAAAGTTTAATGAGGTTTATATTATGTAAAACACACATGTTTATTTATTTAATATTGCTACTGGTTGTGTTTAGCAGTTCGCTAGTTCTCATCTTTTCAGAAACTCTGCGAAGATTGTTTGTAGAGCAAGGTGGAAGCGGCCTGGGGGCGGGGCCTAGTGACAGTGAGACCAAAAGGATCCGCCTCCCAGGATTTCAAGTGCGTTGATACTGCAGCTTTAAGTAATTCAGAAATTGGTAAATAAATTAGTAAAAAATGTTTTAAGGATACATGCATTCATCCCATTCTCATTTGTTATTCCAAAAATTAATGTAGATTAACAGATACTCCCTTTTAAAATGTTAACACTGGTGAGTGTGTATGGGGGACATCTATGCACATTTAGAAATAACTGCTGTCTCTTTCTTGGCAATCACAAGTATTCGAATGCAACATTTCTCAAAGGTGGAAATCTCTCAAATGCGGAAATTCCAAAATTGTGTTTTTGGAATGATGATTTTGATCATACTTTTAGACTACATCAACTTCTGTGCTTTTTCTGGATTATAGAGTTAGCAAATATGTTAAGTATTATAACACACACAAACTCCAGACACAAACAGTTGGCCCCAGAGACAGAGGTTGCTGGCCCATCCAACCCATTGATGAATCCACTTACGTCCCACGTATCGGGGAACCCGGTGCAGCATGGCATGGAACAGGGGAAGACAAAAGGCAGTGAGAAGGTAGATCAAATACAAAGAGCAGGAGAGAGAGAGAGAGAGCGAGAGCGAGAGAGAGAGAGAGAGAGAGAGAGAGGAGATGAGTTTAGATTGAGGACAGAGAGACATTATTCCAGGAGACGATCAATAAAGCCTCTATTTTGTGAGTGAGGAGAAAGGAGAATTCAGCACAAGTGAACGAAGCCGTACAGATCTTTGTGTAGAAGTAGGTTGAGTATCTTGATTAAACATCCCATCTCCCCCTTCAAGGGGACACGGGGGTATAAGTTGGGTTTGGTGGCAGTGAGGCCTTTAAATGGACAAAGACCAGAAACTAGAGAAGGCTCTAAGCGTTTGCCAGGATGAGGGCCAAGGTTAGGCTGCACCTGCTGCCCCCAACACTCTGTTCTTCACTGGGTACAGGTTCGACTTTTCTTTGCCCAAAAACCGTTGCCGTGGCTTTGCTCAATATCCGGTTCACTTACTCTTGCTCACTTTTCTTGCGCAAGTACCAATTCATAGGGCAAAGTATATAATGAACCAAAAAGAGACCCTGACAATGTAGGTCAAAGCTTGCATAATCAATTAACAGTGGCGTCCCCTTTGTGAGGACTAGAAGACCCCCACACCAAACTCCTACAAAGATTTCCTAATTACAATGACGGCATTGAGGAAAAACCCTCGCTTTTACTCACTCGTGTTTTGCTCTCGGCCAATCACCACTCTATGGTGATTGGTGATCACCACTCACCATACCATCCATCCGACCTGCCCCTCCGGCGACTTAATTGGCTTGCAGCACGTCCCGCCCCTTTTAATGGAAAGCTAACTTCACTCGCATTGTAATTTAATGTAAAATGGCAGCATAAAAAATAAACAAATTTAAAAGAAACCAAAATTGACTTTGTTTATAAATGACGCGAAGACATATTATCAATAAGCCTACCGAATGTTGCACCCGAGGCACCAGCAGACTGAAGGGCCCACCACCCTCACCTTTACCGCACAAACAAAATCCACTGGGGTGTATTGAATTGAATATCTACTTTCCTTTAGTTCTTTTTTTATCATACTTTTTCCACACATTGCTGTAGCCTATGTAAGGAATGGAGCAAATTAGTTATGAGACCATATCCCGAAGTGCTTCCTTTCCGTTACTCACTTGCTACCCGGTTTTCAGTGCACAAAACAGGTTAGATGCATTAGTCTGCGCACACACACAGCCCAGGCGCCAAGGGCCGTCACTCATATTCGGTTAATTTGAGTCATTTTCTGGTAACTATGTCGTCAGCTTATGTATTAAATTAGGTGTTTTCTTTTTTAAATTAAAAAAAAAAGAACTAATAAAAACATATATATTGAAATAAAATAATGAAAAACATTGGTTGGCTGCTTCTCAAGGAGTCCAGGTACCCCTGTGCCCTCATAGGGGCCCATATGATCCAGCACGGCTCTTAAACAATATGTAAAGTTAATATGGATTGCTAATATGGAGTGCTAAGATACTTGCAAAGGTATCAAATATCCCATGTTGAATAATCCTCTTGATGTTGAACATATTGAAGTGTGATCTCAAATCTTAACACAAAGGATATTACATTCAAATCATCACATCTCATTTTGAGACATTTGAGATATTGTTATTATTAGACAACAGAACTGAGAACCACATTATTATCATTTTATTTACTACAATGTGTTCCCATTAAAAAAGATACCAATGACTGATTGCCATCCCATCCCCCAAGATACATGACAAGTAATTAGAACAACTTTCATCAAAACCGATTCATGAAATCGACAGAGGGCAGGGAGTACATTGCTCAAAGGTAGATGCAGGTAGATAAGGACCATGGGATCTGAACTAAGAAGTCACTCTATTATGGAAAGATGCTACATTTAATGTTCAGGAATATGTCATTTACAGGCGGACTTGTGCGGGTATGCAATGCAAATGTACTCAATAAAAGATAATAACATAATACCAGGCACACCCAGATAAAGTGAGGAGCTAAACACATCTTGATACTTGTCTTCTGGAGAGTGTCATATTTTCTATTGATGGGAATGTTGAGGAGAAAATCTTGTTTTATTTGTATCCAGCATTTCCCTTCTGTATGTGCCTTATGATTCCTCACCTCCAACCCTCAAACACACTTGATGACATATTGCACAGTGCAACTGTAGCTTCCTCTTTGCTTCCTATTTCATCCTGCAGAGACTTCACTTTTTATCCTACCTAAACGACAGCAGGCCTATAGGTTGTTTGTCAATATAACCCCAACCCCGCCCAAATGTACAAATACAGACATTAAAATTGTCATAATCTTTGGGGTTGCCCCACAAAAACCAGTTGGCCTAGTCTGTCACAAAGAAAAAATCATATATATTTTATTAAAAGAACATCACGGTTACATAAAAAAAGAAATAACAGGTCACTTTCGAACAACATGCAAGCTTCGTGGACTCAGAGATAGCAGACATAATGACCACCATAGCAACGATAGAAACTGTTGCATTAACAAACAAACTCAACACTAAGCCTTAACTGAATGTCATGCATTTTGATACGCCGGACCGAAACCTGGTGCATTGCTGGAGGTAGAGGCGGGGGACACTGTCACCTTTTCCTGTAGAAATGTGTCCGATATTCCCACACTGTCTACCTGGATGAGGGCAGGTCGCACATCCAAGCCCTTTGTCATCTCCACTGGGTTTGGAACTTCTTCTTCGACAGGGAGACACAGTGATGGTATCCAACGAAGTCGATTTGTAGCGGAATACGGTGCCTCTTTCATCAATCTTACAAAAATGAAAGTGAATTCTTCAGACTCTGGCTGGTATTATTGCATTTTTTACATTAGGGGGGATTCAACATGGTTGTTGGTTCATGGTTACATTTATTTTTTCTATGATTTCAACATTCTGTCGATAAACACACACTTAGATTTTTTTTTAAAGAATAATTAATCTTCCTTTTTTTTTACCGGTAAATATCTTTTTTCTTGTTTAAAGAAAATGGCACATTTCATGCAGTGGAAGACCCAAATTCTGAAAGTAACAATCCTTTTTAAACTATTTGTTATATTGTATAGTTGTATAGACAATTTGAATTAACTGTTTATAATTGAATATAAACCTGCAGAAAAAAAGACGGTAAAGAAATATATACATATAGGCCTAAACAATTAAATCTCATTAATTTCCATTTTAAATTTAAATTAAATTAAATGAATTGTACTGAGATTCAGTTAGAGTTGGTTCATAAGTATAATATTGGTTCAAATGTGGATAAGAGATGATCATATCTTGACCCTCCCAGAACCCCGGCCAGTGAAGTGTGAGGGGAATTGGATCATGGTCGGAGGACTCTTTGGTTCTGCGGTCATCATCCTGGTTCTTGTAATTGGCGGACTCGTTTTTAGAACATCAACGTAAACTTCAAAAAGGTCAGCCAAGTCTATCTTACAGATTTAACCATGGTGTGCCCTTGTTTAAATTGAGGATCCATGTAAGAATAATATTTTCTGTATTAATATTTTTTATTAATATTCTTTAGATGCTACAAATCAACCTCAAATACAGGAAAGCCAGGTAACACATTTCTTGATACACTTTACATTTTAAAATACACATTAACATCAGGGAAGGTAAACCCAATGTAGCATGAGTCTTATTTTTAAAAATGCATTGTCAAATTTGATTACGTATTTTTTATATATTATTTTAATTATTTTATCAATATGAACATATATTTGCCCAGGGTCAGGAGCTAGATGAAGTTAGCTACTCTATGTTGAGTTTCCGTCAGAAGAACAGAAGAGGGGGGCCCAGACCTAAGGACCTAGACACGGCCATTGTGTACGCAGCAACCAGAAGACTTTAGGAATCTATCAATCTTAACCATACGTTGACTAATTTTTTAAAAGGCATGGAATTACATTGCATTACTATGAAGTCATTAAGAAACAAATAAGCTCATTTTGTTGACTACAATATGCAGGTCGCTTCTATTTTTTTCTAGTACACGGGCACACGTTTTGTATGAAATGTATAGATTTTTTCTTTAAGAAAAATAAAAACATTTGCCAATTACAGCTCTCCATGAATAATTATGGTTTACCTTTGCTTTTTATAAACCAATTAATTCTATAACAAAACATAAGTATTTCTTTATTTATGTCCATTTCCATCAATGCTTTAATTTGTATGGGACACTACAACAACCCCAGGGCCTCATTTAGGTTTAATTTCCTCACGTCAAAAAATGGAATGAAATTAAAAGGCGGCTTATCAGCAAATATAAGCCATAAAAAGTTTGAGAAACATAGGCAATAAAAGAAAAACATGTTTTATTGGCAGTTCATTTTACAAAATGTTGACGCAATTAAGAAGAAACATTCCAGATTCTTGAAAGATCTACAAAAATTAGTAGGGGTTCTTGTTAATACTGTCCTGCTAATGTTTCAGAGGGGAGACAAATTCAAGCTGTTTTCATATTGCCCATCTTTTGACCAGCTTACCTTACATCTGTATCGGTGTGAGACCAGGCTAAAATATGGTATATCTGCATCAGTTTATATGATCAAAATAACAACCTGACACCAATATCTAGGACTGGCTAGTCAATCGATACCATTTCTTTATGTCATAGAGGTCAGTGTTCATTTTATGGGGTCACATTGAGAGGATTGAAACTTAAGCTTTAAATTTAGACTAGCCTGAGCTCCATATGGAGTCAAATGAGGAATGCCATTGTGAGCATTTCACTGGGTTGATAAACTTATTTTAGCAAAGTGTAATAAGAGGGTCGACAGTGGTCGTCAACTTTGTATTTTATTCAGGAAACAAGTATCTTCCCAAGGAAACTATGGATGCCATGAAAACATTACTAATACTATAACAACTAACGTGTACTGGGCAACAAATTCACATTGAAAAAGAAAAATGAGTGGGCATTCATATGCCTCAACCACCATTTACTGGAGGATGTCTCTGCGCCTGCTGACTCTTCCTCGGTCTAGCCCCATAAAGACATGTATCATAGGTTTTGAAGGATAAGACATATGAGTGGACTGGAGCCTGATGGGAGGACGAAACACAGGGAAAAGTTGTTCAATAATAAAGCAATCAGGTAAATGATTGGCTGTGTCGGTTAACATCATGCCAGACCATTTTGAAGTAGGGCCTGGGAAAATTACAAATGACCTCTTTAGAGTTTGAGCTTATTTCCAAAGCAGTGGATTCAGACATGTGGTCAATGAGGAGGTGTACGGGTGAGGCCTCCGGCTCAAGGAGGGCTACAGGTCTGTTGTTTAACAGTAGGGCTTCTAACCCACAGCCTTCAGCATGGTTAGTGTATCACACTATCCAAGAATTCCCTAAATGTGGGAATCTCGATTGCATAATTTGTGGTAGTGGGGGACTGCGTTCGCGCTCTCCCCTGATAAACATGTAAAAAATAACTAAGTAATGAAGCTGCGTTGTAGAAGTGCAATTGCCTTGCAGCACTAATTGTCGTGTCAGTGTATGTAACTCTAGCCGTTAACGAAGCTCAGCTGGCTACGATTACAGAAAACTGCTTATCATGCGTCTATTGTCTACGGTCTTTCCGACATATCCACATCCCCCAAAGTATCTGCAGTCACTGTACTCACTCCATGTAGTACTCTCCTTTGTCCACGGACCAAAGATTACACCTAAATTGGCCAGTCTAAGCGTGGCCTCAGTTCGTAAGGCTGATAAGTCTTAGATCTTTAACATCTGGACTGCACCACATTAATCCCCCCAAAACACATTTCTTACTAGTTGGGAGAGGGTAGGATAGCCAACCTTCTCCCCTAATGGCATGTTTAAAAACGATTCACCAGCACCCAGTTGTGGCTTCAACCATTAACATGTTTAAAAACATCAAGCAGATGCTGTGCCGTCATCTGGCCGGATTGGGTCATACATCAATGCGTTTAATGTAGGCAGCTGGAATGCCAAAGTGATATGAGGTGGGCCACTTAAGAAACCAGCAAGTAAGCAACGATTATATTGTATAGTTTGAAGTGAAGCGTATTGAAGCAAGGATTCATTAATGTTCTTGTTTTATTTTTCTTACAACAAAAAACAGACTGCCCTGCATATTAACAGATTCTTGAAGGGGCAGAAGAGGCAGCAATAAAAATAAAAATAAAACAAAAAATCTTATACAAAACCATGTTTTTCCTAACCACCCGAGCATAAAAACAACTTTTATGAAATATACCAACTCAAAGCTGTTGTATAAGAATATCCAAGTAAAAAGGACAACAGAACATTGCATCACAAGGACTACAGACAAGCGAGAATTGCCACCAGAGAAAATGCACACAAACCACCATTCAAACATCTGGATGAGACCCACAACAGGCTGAATCACAGAATGGCGAAATAAGTGTCAAGGTAAAAATCAAAAAATATATAATGATTCAGGCTGGTCTAATCCGCTAATATTTGAGGTGCCTCCGGTAAGGATTGGTGGGGAATGGTGGACTTGGTGATCTCCGCAGCAGCCAGGAAAACCCTTAGTTGGCGTGTTGTACGGTGGAGAAGCACAGCTTCAGGGTGTATGGGTACGGGCCAGCTGGGGAGAGAGGAGCACCACACCGTTAGACAAACTGGAGGACAACACTATTGAGCAGCACAACACGGGTGACTGGCATCATACGACAGGCGCTAAAGTAGGTTGGATAACAGCGTTTCTACTTGCGCACGTCTCGCGTTGTCGTTTGAAAAATGATTATGTAAAAAAAAAAAAGGTTTCTGTAGTACTAGTTCCGTATTTATATCTTTATGACCTTGTTCAATGGGGTACATACTTGTGTTCTTCATCTGGTGGTGGTTCATCATGGCCAGAGCCTCCATGGCGTCGTTGATTGACTCCCATTCCAGAAGTCCAGACGCACTGCGCTCACTGGGTGCGGCGCCACCTGGTGGGCATTCAGTCACTTAACACAGGGGACACCTCACTAACGTCATTACCTTCATGCTCAAGTATCGTGCAGTGGAGCTCATGTCTCCATAAAAAAAATATTATGTTAACATTATACAAGCTTCCCATGTTGAATGAATAAACATAAAGTAGCTTACTCTTTCCAGTGAACAGCTTGATGTTGATTGGACACTTGACACCAATTTCTTCACAAATCTGTGATAGAAAAGTTAACATTCAGATGACAGAACTCAATGCACCATAAACTAGCACTCATTGATATGCCTGATTTCTCACTCTGCATCATTCCTTAGGCGTCTAGTTACAAATTAGACGTCGAGTCAGGAATCGGAGCTTCCGACGACAGAGGCGGGTGCGCTGCGTACGGACCTGACCGAAGATCTCCGTCGACGACTCGGGCTGGGCGTTGAAGAAGTGCAGCACGTTGCTGGGGTGCTGGATGCGGTTCTTGGCCGCCTGCTCCGGGGACGTGAATCGGTTGTTCCTGGATCCATGGAAGTCCTTGAAGCTGCTGCTCCCGTCCTCCAGCTCGTAGCACTGGCCTGGCATGATGGCCTGCTGCTTGGACACACTGCAGGCACGGGGATGAGAACACGTGTTGAGGGGGAGCGGGGCCAACTAGTTTCAACTCAAGACTTTTTTCAGACCCATCAAGCGTTGACATTTTTTGTACTAGGGATGAAAATCTGAGTGCCATTTAATTCAAGTATTTTAACAGATTATAGCCCTAAACTAGGGCTGGGCGATTAATTGAATTTTGATCGCGATTACGATTTTAGCGTCAAACGATCAGAAAATTAACATAATCGAGTTATCCGATTTTTTGTTAATTATTATTTTTCATTTTTTAATTATTTTTTTATGATTTATAGAAAGGGCAGAACAGCTGGACAGATATCTGTATATCATTTTAGATTGGAACATTTTCTTTTTGACTTTTGTGTATTTTTTTAACGCGAAATTTCAAAGTTCTCAGTTACAACGTTTTTTTTGGGAGAGACATGGTGAATAAATACAACACGTTTTCAAACTCAAAGATAATCGTTTGAATAATCGTGATTTCAATATTGACCAAAATAATTGTGATTATGATTTTTCCCATAATCGAGCAGCCCTACCCTAAACCCAATGGTCATCGGGCCAGCAGGGGTGTAACACCAATAGGACACTTACCAGACATTGAGTTTCTGGCCGAACAAGAAGTTGTTGTTGAGGTGAGTGATGGCACGGTCGACAGCGTAGCAGTCTCCCATCTCCACCATGGCTGCCCCGGGCTTACTCTTCATGAACTTCACCTGGTGGGGGCACACAATACAGGGTGAGATACCAGTGGCATATAGCTAAAGGGCAGAACTTCAGCCAACAGTCGAGTATCTTTCGATGCGTGAAAGCGATTATATACATTGTAGTTCATCTACGAGTTGTAAGTTGCAAAGAACTCCTGCAGGCCACTCACTCGCTCCACGTTGCCATAGAGACAGAAGACGTTGAAGACTTTGTCTGCGTTCATCTTGACGGGCTCCAGGCCGTAGACCATGACGACAGGAGAGTCGGCGTGGGCACCATACTCCCCGGGAGGGGGTGGAGGGGGGCCGTAGCCGGGGGCGAAGCTCCGCCCACCACGGCCCCTCATCGGGGGACCCATGCGTCGGCCCTCGTAGGGCGGGGAGCCGTAGCTGTCGTCGTAGCCGCCGTGGTAACCACCAGCTGGAGGGGAGGATAAGGCAGCGTGGGATCAGGGTGACGGCCGTAGTTAGTATGCGTAGCGGGAAACTGACACGCTGGCTCTCGGACCTCGGTTGAAATCTCATTTGAAATTCAATAAGCATTGTATACATATTCTGAACGTTTATTTAATATCTGCAACTCTTAAGGGCGACAGTGTGGGAGGATGAGGCCCAAGGACATTAGCATTTGGTTGCTGGTCGAAGGAGTCCCACAGATCTATATTCCAGGACTAGAAACCCGACTTCCGCCTCGCTAGTTTAACGTGTCAGAAGTGTAAACGCTTCTGCAGGATTGAGGGGGGCCGGCTGGCTAGGTTCTTTGTTCCGTGTAGGGTCGTGTCCGAGGAGAGGGAACTTACAGTACTCTGGGGGGTGGTCGCCCAGCAGAGCAGGCTGCCTCTGCCGTTTGTTGGGGTTGGCATTCACATCCTCTGAGAACGACAAGGAAAGACTGAGGGTAAGTATGAAGCTATGAGGGGAACGTTGCGATAAAAATAGAATATGCTTCAATCAAACCAGGTTTTAGATTATACATTAAGAAAATGTCATGGATTGAACAAAAAAAAAGGAACATTTTGATTCAACGTTGCACGTGTACACACCTGAATTGCTTCCGTTTCCATCTGCGTCACCATCTGCAGAAGTAAACAATAATCATAGACCATGAGGAGGCCGGTTCAAATGTACAGCTACATTTCACAGCTAGCCCCTCTACAAAAGCATAGAATATGCATGCATTTAGGAGCGCACGTAATATGCTGCCTCAAATTGGAGACCTATCCTAAACCAGGCAAGGATGAGAGGGGAATAAAAACAGGTACAAATCTTTTCATGTAAAAGGAAAATGTAGTTAATCAATTATACAGGCTTTAAAATTCAGTAGTCATTGGCACCAGAACAGTGCAGGGGTAGCCATTAAGACCACCCATGTGGAGGGATCTGAGCTTTTCTTGGACTTAAAAAGACGCATGATCGAATAACCGCGGGAGTTCACACAACCAACGATCCCCTCCCGCACAAATACACCCAGAGACGCAGTAACAGGGTTGGGTGTTTCAGTGGGAACACAAAAGTCAGCGTCAGTCTGGTGTGGCAGTGTTGGATGCTGGGCAGAGGTGGTGTTGTGCTGTCGTGTTCTCCGGTGGAAAAGACGGGGGGGGTCTGGATTTACTTACTGCATTGTTACACACTGCAGGTAAGGGAGAGAAGACATTAGCTGCAGCAGTCCCACCACTCTCCACCCATTTCATTTCATCCAACACTGCCTTAGGCCCACTCCTGCGGGAGCACCCTCCGGCCTCTTGGGTGCACCCAGCGTGGCCCTGGGCGACCAGAGCTCCAGCTCTCCTTTTAGTTTGACTTTGTCTCCATTAGAGCACATTTCAGACGTGAAGCTGGCTCCTCTTAGGCGAAAATTGCCAAACCTGCATTACATGGAAGGTGTTACACACGTTCTGGAGAGTTTAAGATAGAATAGATGAAGAAAAAAAAAAAAAAAATAGCTAGACAAAAATGCATGTGGTAAGACACCCAGGTAACTTGATTCTGTGGTTGGTGTTGTCAGCAGTGTCCTGTCTTCATTGGTCTCGTGTTTCCTCCTGTGTTGGTGGCTAAGAGTGATGAGGAGGATTCAGTAGGGGTGTTGATGCCAGTTGCTGTGCAAGGCATCTATTTGGATCAGTTGGTACATCAGCAGGAGAATGTGTCGCTTGAGTGTCACTCGAGTTATCAACGGACGAGCCCGGTACAAAGCGGAGAGAACAGAGAGCCCGAGCCCAACTGGTATTAGTACCGTTGTAGTAACACGTGTCTGCCACTAGGTTTATCAGTCTGCTTGTTGGGTGGACAGATGGTCTGTTGTGGATGTTGTCTTTGTGCGGCCTTCTTCTGTGAGATGGCCATCAGGTCAGTAATCATTTCTCCGTTATCAAAGTGGGAGTGTAGGCACCGCTACACCCCAGGTCTGTTTCAGTGTGTTGAGCACATGGACACCAATGGGGTAAGAAGAGGGAAAGGAGAGAGAGAGAGAGAGATGGAAAGAGAGAGCAGAGGTAGGGGGGCGGGCAGGGAGGAGACCAAGCATAGCTTCCAGCCCCAAAAGCACGGAGCACCAAGCTCCCCGGCTTGGGGTGTGGTGGCTCTGTGTGGTGAATGAAAGTCTTCAGGGCTCTGGTGTTGGGATGCGGAGGAGATGAGGCGTAGTGCGGGAGCAGCAGTCAGATCAGTCCTACTGCCATGGTGTTGGATGAGGCGTAGTGCGGGAGCAGCAGTCAGATCAGTCCTACTGCGATGGTGTTGGATGGAGGGTGCGCTGTGCTCTGTCCATCTGTGTTTGAGAGAGGCCTTCTGTTCTGCTTTGGAGTGGATGTGTCTTCACTGGAGAAGTGGATGTTTGAGAGGGTGGTGGTGGTGGTGGTGGTTCTGGTGGTGTTGTCAGCAACAATGTGTACCTCTCAATCCCAGTAGGCCTTTATTGTATTTGTAACATTGCATTATTTGAAGTCAAAATGTGAGAATGCAGCGGTTGGGAACAGGCATAGGTTTGTCGGTAAAGGGCGCCTTTGTGTGGCCTGTCCTTATGCATTCCCAAAACCCCCAGAGTGTAGCATCACCATGAGTATATTGCAACTCTGCACTAGTGTAACTTTCCTTTATCCAAGTAACGCAACCTTCAGTGGTACTTCAAAAACCCTCCTTATTAACAAAAATGGGGGCTTTATATTGTATGTCTTGGTCATATCTAGTCGTGTTGAAATTGCACCAGAAGCCTGGTTACCCAACGTTCCCACAATCGCAGAAGCAAGGGGGTTGATTGTAAGGTGCAGGCTGTGCAGGAACCTATGGTGTGTGTCCGGGGAGCCCCTGCTTGAAGACTTACCGGGTCCTCCCAGGTTGGGGTTGGTATAGTCCCAGGTGTCCTGGTCATTCTTGAACACGTTCAGACGAGTAGGCTGCGAAGACAAGAGATGATACTCAAAACCACACCTTAAACCCCTTGCTGATCCACATGTCTTTGGAATAAAGAGATTAAATTCCGGTAGCATAAATCCAAAGAGTTCTTTACCCCAATAACCCCAACGTAAATATTTAGACGTTCTCAAGTCTAAGATGTTCTCAAGTGTACACTCGTAACCATTAACATAAAGTTAAGTTTACATGATTAATCTTGTCACCAAGATAAAGTTTTTATTGCACCAGCTGGGGCATGCAGATAAGATACCCAGTCTTTGTTGAGATAAATATGTTGACATTTTAAATCAAGTACCTTGGCATACTCTATCTTGAGAGTACAACAGCCGGAGTATATGTCCGCTCCGTTGAGCGAGGCCTTTGCTCTCTGTGCACTCTGAACCGAGTCGAATGTGATGTTGGAGTTAAGGAAACATAGGGCGGAAACATGCTAGCACAATAATGTTATTTTATCATTAGCTAAGGCACACTAGCATGCTTTAGCTAGCAGTGTGTAAAACGTATTTATAGTCTGCTCGTGAACCCAAATCTCATCTAAAAGGATATTCGACCATGGCTTGGACACCATTCTTCCTGAAGATTACAATCCTCTGGACAGGCCCACAGTTGTTGCAGATGGTGTACAAGACATCCTGTGCAAAAAAAGGACAAACCATCAATCAACCACATTTACTACCAACAAAATGCCCAATTTGAAATCCGACCAACGAGGCGCCCAGTGGTTACCGAGGTGATGGGGTAGATGGGGTTCATGATGGTGAGGAGAAGGACGTTGTTGACGGTGCGGGAGTCGTCTGAGTCTCCGGGCCTTGATATTTTCTGGCTGGTGGAGTAGTTGATGAAGGCCGGGTGGCCTGCAATGTACACCTGGTTGTCTGCGGCGTAGGTCACGGCAGTGGAGGAGCCGTTCATGTCCTCGTACTCCACCAGGGCCTGACGCTTCTTGGGCATCACAACAACATAGCTACAACACAAATGACAAAAAAAACGATGAGACGCAAACTCATAAACCCTTGGTTAAATATGTCTGGTTTAAATATTCGGTCAAATGTGCTCTTGAAGAATTTACCTGATTGCTCCAAACTCCTGGAGGGCCTCCACCAAATCCGCCTCAGTGACCCCATCCACCAGTCCACGGATATGCACCACCACAGACGGAAGGGTCTTGTGCGGGTCCTCATAGCCCTGTAACAAATAAAAGGTTTAACCATTTGAAGTTCGTTCACTTGATGCGCTGAACGCGACCCACTCCGTAGCAGTCCCATTGGGATGTCCTATGGGCAAAGCAGTGCGGCCATTTCCGGCCGATTAGCCCGACCTTACGATGCGATGGGGACCGATTGAAATAATTGTAATTACTAGAATCAAAGCGCGGATTAACGTAACGTGCCCACTTATATGTGCAGGACGTGACAGAACAAACATGATATTGCCATATTAATCAATACCTGGTGCAGCTGGGACCGATTGGGACAAAGGGTTAACCATAGGGGGAGGGGTCTTGAGTTGCGTTACGTCCGTTACGGATTTAATACGAAATAACACAAGAGCGGTCCGCAGTTCTTCCAATTCAAATATAATGCGAGTGCTACCATATTAAAACCTAATGTAAACGGCAATGTTCACATGTGGCCACATAGGACATGGGAAGCTCAAGGTGCTAGCTAGCATTAGCATGAGACGAACAAAGCCTATCCGGCGTGGCGGGGCCTAGTTAGCATGGCCTACCTTTTCACTTTTAACTCGTGTAAATGAATGCACAATGGTCGATGGCATATCGTTTTTAAAAGAATACAGGATTATTGTCAGTGAGTCTAAAATAACGAGATTGTTATGTTTCATAGGACACATTTTAATGTTTGAACCGACTACTTCGGGGTATTCCTACAGGCGTTGGATTGAATGGATCTTCATACCGAGAACGTCGTGCTTTAGCCAACTGTGGGCACCGTCGAGCGCTTGCTTAATACTCATTACTGAGGGAACTTACCGTTGCCATTCCGTCGGTTTTCTGTCGTTTCGTTGCCCTGCCGTCTTCGCTGTAATAACGGCTGGTTGCAGTAGCCATGTTGTCCCGGTTAAAAAGGTTGGTTGGAGTGACGACGGAGAGAAAATGGACGGAAAAGTCAAGAAAACGACCCTCCGATGACCACGCCCATTATTGTTATTTGCGCGCACCGATTGGTTAAAATCACCTGTTCATTTTTATGTGACACAAGGAGGAACCAATAGAAATACATTACCAGATCGCCGTTATCAGGGTCGTATATAAATAATCAATACAACCTACCTTGCTTTTTCAAATATCGTGTGCGAATTTTCCACCATGTTTTTTTTTTTACAGTAGTACAAATATAGTTTTCCAGTTTTTGTTACTCTGGTGTAATTTACAGGGACAAATAGACACATTAGAATTTGTCTGACGAAGTATTGCATACTCGAGCTTTTATATCGATGTATAACCGCATCCCAGACCACCTCGATATTGGAAGCATGAGCGCATTCAATGCGTATGTAAGAAGTAGGGTTTTTTGGGTTATTAAATGGGAAAATATATTTATCACTATTGAGGCACTTTGTTTTTTGAAATTGATTCCAATGCGAGAACCCACTAAGTTGCGACTAGCCTAGGTCACGTATATGTTCACAGGGTGAATTCTCATGGGCCCTGTCAATATCGCGGCGTATGTACCGCAAACAAACACTCCCATAGTGCCTTCCCTTACCATGCAAAAATGTGTTTCTTGATTATTCGATTCGTAATGATTAAGACTGGATTTGGACATTGCAGTACAATTAAATGTAATTATATATTATTTAATTCCGACAGTCTTTTAAAGGCACATGCCTCATGGGTGCTGTAGAGTAAAGGAGCACTGGGACACTTGATTTAACATCATTCCGCGGTGGAAATTCATTTCGCACTGCAAAGATTAACATTCCCAAAGATAACATTTTAGTTAAATGGTGAGGAAAGAAGCCGGAAACGATAACAACGTAGTGTGATCAAGCGGTTAAGACCGGCTCCTCTCTTATTCCCCTGGTTGCACAATAAATGGAAACAGACAAATGTACACAATACCAATTAGTTATCTTGCATCAACGTGTGGACCTTTGTGAAATCAGCAAGCTATTTCTCGTGAAAATGTGTCTTTTGAATGGCAACAGTCCAGTGGATTATTTTTTAACGAGACCAAATACATTAGTGAAGTCACAATATGTGGTCGCTTCCTACGGTTAACATAGCGCTTAAAGAAGCACTATGCTTATATTCTGTGAGCTGCACTTCCTCCCATGTAATATTACTTAGCCTTTAATTGCCAGTATTTTATGTGGGTTAAATTAATGCAAAAGTTATATTTAAAATAAGTTGCTGGAAAGAGGACAATAAATCAACTTTCAGTTGCTTATTTGTAAATTGTATGACGAAAGCCGATACAAATGACCAGACGAAAGACATGTCCAAGAAATTTATTCAAAAATAACTGCCACTTGCGAGCCAGGGAGAGTCAACCAATATTAAAAGGTTGGGTATGGGATTTGCGAAACGCCCGCAGATTTTGAAAATACACAACTCAAATGGACCTACCCACTCTCCTTCAATGCTGACTCTACCCATTCCAAGTACATGGACGCGCAATCATGCACGAGCGCGAACACAGATGCGCGAGAGCGAGCCATTAGCTAGCTCCAGTAGCTACCCCGGGATATCAACAGAAGCTTGCTCTGGGTCACGCGCTTTGAGTACGTGCACGAAGGGGTCACGCGCGGGGGAGTGCAATACGACCGTTTGATTGACGTACTTACTGTCCAATGCCACTCGGTGGTTGTGGAAATCATTGGCTGGAGATTTTTTCGAGCCCGGCCCGTTCCACAGATGATTGACTTTCATTTTTCATGACATTTCGAATTTTCATGTCAGTACTTCTAACTCAGTGGCTGTAAGTGGGGGATGATACGGATTAAGTAATTTTTCAAAAATGACCAGAAAAGAGAATTTCATACCCAACCTTTAAGAACAAGCCCTTACAAAAACAAAAGCCAGATCTCTATAGCTCTAAAAACCTATACAAAAAAAAAAAAATCACAAACAAATGAACAGCAGAAATCCCGATCAGTTGACAGTGGGCTGAGGACATGTAAAACGGGCAGTGCAGTAGAAGACCAGACTTCATGCTTAGGGTCGGCCTCCTCCATGAGCCAGCGACACGTAACCATGACGACATGTAACCATGGTCCCAAGACATGCAGGCCAGTCCCGACGGGACAGAGGTGGGGCTGGAACTGAACAGCCTAGGGGGGGGGGGGGGGGGGGTTCGGGTCATCCCATAAAACATAAGATAAAGTCCTAATAAACAACAGCATCGGAGGATTAATAACACAATAACAAGCAATTAAGGTTGGGTCTTGTTTAAGCATGTTTCAGTGTGAAAGAGTTTCATTCCATAAATTAAACCAAAAAAAACCTTCAGGATTTGTTACCAACTAACAATTCGACCATAATGTACATTTCTCTTTGAAATACAAGCAAGTTATTGCAAGGTCCTTGGAAGTGTAAAAAGAAATAATAAAGGGTGCCATTCAGCATAAGGATAATATTCAGCACATAACTTAAAAACTAAAAACTAGCCAGGTCCATACAATGTGCCAATTTCAACTGCCAAAATAACCGCAAACGATGGTTTGTGAGAGACTAGTTTTGTTTGGGGGGGGGGGGGAAGATGGAGATTTTTTTTGTGTTTGTGTTGTGTGGTTAGGGTTAATGTGTTATTAGCATTTTATATTACCGTGAGGTTGGGTGTGTTATAATAACGTGTGTGTCAGGGTTTGGTTAGGTGTGTGTTATTACTCTGCGTTATTAGGGTGTGTATCAGGGTGGATGTTATTGGGGTGTGGTTGGGTATGTTCAGTCGCCTGCAGGGGTGGGGCTCCTCTTTGCGCTTGGTGTGCGGGAACGACTGTAACAGAGAGAGATGAGGGTTAATGGTTGCTGCATGGGGACAAGGACAACACGACCTTCACACTCCAGGCCCGCTCCCTGTGCCATTTCCCTGGCTTGATTCAGAACCATTTGATTACTGTACACCAAATAGTCAAGAAGATTCAGTTATATTGCAAATCGGTCCAGGTGCAGAGACTCAGATTCGATGCTCTAAGGGATAATCGGTGCCAGGGAAATGGCATTGGTCCGGGGGAGAATCCCATGAGATGTATGAAGGAGTTTCAGCAGGCCGGTCCTTGGCTTTCAAATGGAAATCCAAATTGTAAGGACCGACACTTCTGAACACACCCAATTATACAACTTCCACACAAAAAAACAGTCTCTTTGCATCAAAGAACAATACATGTCATTGTCGTCTGGTAGGCTGGGATCGACACATTGTAATGGGAACAGATATTAGATTCAATCACCACCAATCGGGAATTAACGGGTTCTTTCTACCAGGGCTAGGGTTTCTACATTTGAGAAGTTAAACTAGACTCATAAAGTCACCTTTACATTATAGGGCTCAAGACACATACATTTTGACTGAGTCTATGTTTTATCTATTTGGGGAATCAATAAAATCATTCAGATCGCATTCAATTCCATTCATTCCTGAGTCTACTGCTAAGTTGGTTTTACTTTAGTGGATGGCCACATGGTCTTGAGCTCCGCCTTGTAATTTTCAATAATGTTATTCTGTCGGCCAACCAGATACAGTTTCCATTAGCTTAAGGCTAAAGTACCCAGTTATGTTCCCCACTTCGTTCAAGGTCTCTGAAGGTGAGTGCTTTACATCGAAACCAGCTGTTTTCTAGCCTTATCAGTGGGGGGTGGGGGGGGGACGGGACATCTGGATGTTTACCTTTGAGCCAGAAACAACAAGTACATTGAAGCGGAGGACGAAAGCACTGAAGGACGGATGACTACTACTCGAAGAGACTGCGCTGGGAGGCTCTTGAAGACGGCTGTCTCCTCAGCACGCTCCCTCCCCCTCTCATAAGCTAAGACAGAGGCCGGAGAGCTCCGGTAGGTAGGAAGGTGAAGGGGGAGAGGAGGGTGGAGGAAGGGAAAGGGGAGGGGAGGGGGGGGGGGAGGGGTTCAAGAAGGTCGTGGTCGAGACTCTGACTGTGTGGGTCCGCCCGCTGGCAGGCCTGAAGGCTGGCTCTAGTAGAACAACTGTGTGTGTGCTCGGGCGGTTCTGGTCTGAGCGCGTGCGTCGGTCGCCCATTCACTGTGGGGGGAGCGCTCGGTCGGTCGGTCGACCTCTCTCTCTCGCTCTCTCTCACTCTAACGCCAGCTGCAGGCGGAGGCTGATCTCAGCTCAGGGCTTAAGTCACCCTCCCGCAGGCCGTGACCGCCGGCAGCGGGCAGACCCTGGGGTCCGCTGCCACCACACGCTTTAAAGAAAATATGAAAAATAAACAAAACCGTTCTGCAAAGATGAGTCACCACTGGTGCTATGCTGCCTGAACCCCAACTACACCCAACTGCTATTCTACAAGTACCCCTTTACTGTACATAAGAACCCACCCAAATTTAGAACAACATTTGAACCTAAAGCTTACTTTTTTACTAATCTTTCAGTCCATGACTGCAGTCAGTTTAAAGAGCAACTAAACACTACGATCCAAAAGCCGAAAGCCAGGGATAATACCCTTATTAAAACCAATCTGAAGCAGCATTCAGAAAGACGAAGGCTTCCAGAGATGGTGCGGTTCCTGCTGTTGGATTTTAGTGTTAGTCATATTGTGTTTTTCACTTTAAATTAAGACTGAATCTAATGAACCTCAAATGCTTAGCTAACAGGGCCTTGCTGCAACTGTAAGAGATGTAACCCCATTGGCTATCCTAAGATTAAAGGTGTTCCTTCCTTCCTTCCTTCCATGTGCCCTATTCTCAATTCCTCAGCACAAAGCCGGGCGGAGGTTCACTTAACAGGACAGGAACCTCCCGCTCAACCGCTCGGTGCTGGTTGTGAAGAGAGAACCGGGTACATGAAGGAAGGCCGCCGTTCTAAACCTTCCACTTCACTTCCTATTCATCCTCCCTGCCTCCACCTCTCTATCCTGCTACTGAGAAACAGTAGCAGAGCCGTCCGAATCACGTCGACGATGTAGGGGAGCTGTGGCTGTGCCTGGGCTGGTCTAGGCTCATCTAACGCTTAATGCAGAGGACAAGACAATCTACCCTGGCTAATGTGCAAATCTGACCCTTGGCTGAACTCATAAGGCTGGCTGATCACTAGACTGCTCAAGGGGTGGTACACAGGGCAAATTCAATTACTTTTCTAAAAGAAGACAATCTGGTTGAACTAGACAAGTTAAAACAGCTTTTCTACAGTGAGTGAGGAAGTAGAGATGGGGCCGTACCTTGTCCTCTTGTGGCTAGGTGAACGGGAGCGAGAGCGCGAGGCCGATCGGCGCCTGGGGCCAGACACAGAGCGGCGCCTGGGGCCAGACGCAGAGCGACGGCGGGGAGCCGAGGCGGACCTGGACCGGGACCTAGAGCGGCTGGTGAAGCACACCAAACGGGTCAAGGACTGGGAAAATATTACCACCAAATTCAATACGATGCGTGTGATGTTTAAAAGTTGAGGGGGACAGGGCCTAAATATATTTTACTCCCATCTTCGGAAAAACCATTGCAGCAAAAATTTGAAACTCACCTCCTCGCAGGAGTCCTGGACTTATTAGAGCGGGCTGGGGAGCCTGACCTGTTATCATGAAAACACTTTTAAGTGAAAAGGGTCAAAGCACTAAACAAGCCAGACGGGTTCAAGAAACAGGGCGGGCAGCAGGTTTAAGGCTCCACGTGTGGGTTGCTGAAGTACGATAACATAGAAAGACCCTCTGGCAGTGAGGTCATATTACATGGTGGGGAAAGAACAAAGGCCAACATTAGCTCTGGTTACGGCCGTCGACACTAAGGCTTACCTGCTTCTGCGCTTAGAGTACGATGGAGAACGGCGTCGCCCACTGCCACTAAAAGACAACAGGTGAAGGGTTAGGAAATGACACACATCCACCTGGACTGTGCGCCCATTCTCACAATCAATAAACAGCAATGGGCAGTTATTGACAAAAAAAATGCTTGAAGCATGCAGCACATCCATGTACCGTTCATTGCTACGGCTACGAGAGCGGGAATTGTAGCGGCGGCCACGGGACCTGGACCGGGAGCGAGATCTGGAGTGAGAGCGGGACCTAGAAAAGAAGAGAACAACCGATATGGTTTAACCGACTCAGCATATTGGAGGGCATTCATCTGCAGGACATCTTCAGATGAAGCCGTTGGGTTCAACCCCCTGGACATCTTCCGATGAAGTGGTCAGGGTTAACCTAACCTAAAGTGGTGAGGTTTAACCTCATGATGCCTTTGACATCTTTCAGATAAAGTGGTCAGGTTCAAACTTATGCCAAGTGGTTATGGTTAACCTCATGATGCTTTTGGACATCTTTCAGATGAAGTAAACACTTTTAAGAGAAGGAAGCTGTGACTGGTTGGGTAGCAGAGGTATGTGAGGAGCCTTGGGGGTACCTGCTACGTCGGCCACCTCCCCTCTTGTTGAAGCGGTAGCAGTCGTATGCATAGTGGCCACGGTCACCACACTGGTAGCAACGGTCTTGGGGGTCAAAGTGGCGACGACTTGGGCGCCCGCGACCCTTCCTGGACATGCCGGTTGAAAGCTCAACGCGAATTCTAGAACCACACAAGACCCTGGTGGAAAAGACAGCGGTTTAATTTTAGCAAGAGCTGGCCCGGCAATATAGTTTTGGTGGAAATTGTGATGAAAATTCAGACACCAAAATGGCCAACATCCGATTTATGTTTGAGAAAAAAGGTAAATATAACTGTGTTTAAAACAGAATCTAATACATGTGAATACGGCTTGTTTTGGAAGTGGCACGGCCCGTTTAACGACTAGTCTGTAGAGAATACTCACTTTCCATCCATTCCCTTCACAGCATCCTCAGCATCTCTGGGGTCCTCATACTCGACAAAGGCGAACCCAGGAGGGTTCCGGGCAACCCACACAGTACGAAGGGGGCCATAGTAGCTAAAAGCCCGTTCCAGCTCGCCTTTCGCTGCGCCATTGCCCAGGTCACCGACGTACACTTTACAGTCGGTGGCCCGCGACGAGCTACGGGATGAGGAGTAGTGGGACATCTCTCACCTCGTCTGCTGGGAGAAGAAATGAGTCCAGAAGGAAGAAAACCGTGCGTGTACATGAGAATAATGCAAGATAAAACACCAATGCACTACTAAAAAAAAAAAAAAATACCGTAGTACGACTTATTATGCGACAAGGAATTGATTGAAAATTCATCATAGGCAAATCAGCGGATTAAGGAGTTTGATATCTCCACTGTTGCCGAGGGCTGTAGATCATCAATCATTATATCTCATTGTGATGACCTTTGCCCAAGCGCCAATCCAGCCCAAGCGCCAATCCAGCCCAAGCGCGTGCGCCTGTACGCCATGTGTCACTCACAGGCAGCTCGTCAACTTCCTCATTGGGTCTGTTTTACAACAACCTCATAGTTTAAATGCAACAACGGCGGCATACAACGATATTGGTATTGGTATTCAGCCACTTATGCTCAATGTATAGAAGCTGCAGTTGGCCATGAACACAATTCGTTCAACCAATCTTAAAGCACAGTTGAAACTAAATACTATAAGTTCATATTTCAATGGGCCAACCCTTTGACCAATACTTATGAGTAACGTTAGTTATTGCTCGCTCAACAGGATAAACGTAGCCATGTGTCTACATGCCATCAAGATTGTCAGAGCGTTATATATAGATATACACCTGAGTGTGGACCCAACTATGTTCTGGACAAAAATAAACTGTTGTACGGTGAGTAAATGAAAATATGATTAAACATCAATATCGAAGAAGAAGAATGCATTGGAGGCTACCGATACTCAGCAAACCGAGCATTTAAAACACAATATTGTATTACATTATCTTGGAATTAGTCGGTGCCCGCATCTGTCCATAAACAATGGCGAGCCCATGCGTTAGCCAGCGTACCTTGTTTATCGCGATCCACGTCAATGCGCCCGGCGAAGAAGCTTCTACTGCACGTGAGCAGCAGCTAACCCTTCAAATTAACCGAAGATATACCGATCCAACTGTGTTATTTGGCCAGTAACCAATGTACCAAGCGTTAATGTATCTTACACCTTCTTTCCGCCAGGCTAACTGGCTAAGCTTTAGCGCTAGCTCGGCGTACTGTCCAATCAGCGAGCCCCCCGAAGCCGCCACATCCGCATCTGCGCAGTCTAGCGTTTCATCATGGGGCGGGACGTTCAATCACGAACCAAACAGCGCCCCCATGTGGCTGTCCAAATATATGCGCAAAACTTCGTAGCAGGGCCGGTGTGGTTACCGGATTGACTCGGCTGCCAGATCTACTCGGGGACCTGCGCTTACAGATGACGTATAGACACTTGACAAATCGACACAAGCCAACGGACTAAACCTGGAAGGGTTGTTTATAAACGGGGCTCACTCATGGACATAAAAAGAAGGCTCAATCCATTTTGGTTTTGATTTCATTGAACGCAGCCCGTTCTTTCGCACTAACAAAGCCATTGGAAACACGTCTAAAAGCACTGAGGAATGCATATGTAACCCAGTTCCTGTTAGGAACTCTTATTCTGAAGGAGGAGAACGGAAGTGTCTGCGTGTGGGTCGCTGTTTTGACTCTGTTGGGAGCGCTGGAAATAAAGTGGATCGCCCCGTTCAGTGAATGGAGTTAACCGATTCTTCTTTTATATATAACCCAAGTATGCAAAAATAATTTGTACATTCGATTATTATTCATAAATTAGAAAACAAAAGGAGATCGTTAATACTTGGGAATAACATGGGAATGAATGAAGCGCGTATTCGCATTTAAAAGACAGCATTTACAGGAAGTGCTTTCTTTATTGCGCATCTAGGACCCCGAGTTGATCTGGCAGCCGAGTCAATCTGACACCCACACCGGTGTTACACCGAATTATGCGACCCACCGAAAAGTGTGACCCAAGGTGGCGCTGTTGCATATTTTTTGCAATATGCACGAGTTTGCATATTAACCCTAATCCTAACCCTTTTATTTATGCATGACAAAAACATCAATAAAACATAAGATCTCCCCCAAACCAATTACCTTTTTATTAAAGGTGCTTAATAAATACATTTGTTTTGATTTGATTATCATTCTACAGACCAATACAATGATAGGGCGTTTAGTACCGTCCTTCACCGTTGCTTCTTTACCCATGAAAAGCTACAGTCAGTTTTAAAATAGGCAGATTTACCTTTGATCATTTCCTATTAGGCTACTGTGTAAAATGCTGTTTAGAATTAATGTTAGCATCAAGAAAAGAAAGACCCACCGGGGGGGGGAGTTTTATTTATGTTTTTGTTATAATGCAAACGTGCATGTTGCAGAAAATGTGCAACAGCGCCCCCTGGGGTCACACTTTTCAGTGGGTCGCAGAATTCGGTGTAACACCGGCGCAACGATGAGATTTTACATTTTGCGGGGATTCATTTTTCCCGTTAAAAAAATCATGAGTTTACCGTGCAATCGAGCCAAGAGGCTAAATATCAGCACAATCATACGGTTCAAAATTGACGAGTATATGTGTTAATCCGAGTAATAACATAAAAACATAGCATTTATTCTAATTTATGAATCTCAAAACCAGCAGGGGGATGCACTTAAAAACTGCTGACGGTGGCCTTTGTAAAATACCTGAAACAGGAGCTTTTGTGAAACGACAGCCTCAGTGTAAGTCTCACATTTACCCAACAATTGTGTGCTTTTTGCTATTTTCAATATAAAGCTTAAATAGAAGGAGCAAAAACTACCACTGAGGGCGCCAAGACCCCTGCGGTGCTGGCCCCCTCTATAGAAACCTAAATACGCGATTATGCGATCGCATAATTCAACGCATAATCAGCCTAAGTCTGCATATTCATGCGGGGCCGCACTTTTTCAAATATGCCGCACTTTCACCGCATAAATTGCCAATTTCCACGAAAAAAAAGCAGCCATTTCCCCCTGTTGCCATGGGAACGGAATGGAGTGACGTAATTACGCGACGTGAACGTCATCGCAAACCCCGCGACGAAGGCAAGATGAAGCGGTTTCCTTTGCCAACAAAGATAAGTGCAAAAGACCGTGCAAAGCAGTTTCCCGGATTGTTACACGACAGTGGGGGCAAATTATTTTGCACTCCGTGCAACTACGTGTTGGACCGCAGGCGGAAGTCGACGCTGGGAAACCACTTTGCCGCAGCCAAACATGCAAGGATGGTTAAAGAGATGGACGTTGAGGGAGAGGGGACGGAGGATGAGGAATGATTGGCTAGTGTTAGAGGCTACGCAGTTAGTTTTTATTTTCACAGTGGACTGTTGTAGTTTCATTCAATGAGTTGATGCAACTTTACAGTTGTAAGATTGCACTTTTTTGTTGCTCTTTTGAAAAGCTTCCTCTGTAAAACAGGAAAATATTTTTTATTTTATTTTATTTATTCATCTTTACAGAAGTTGTAGCAGATTCTTTTTATAAAGCTACAGAAGTTGTACTCAATGTTTTGTAAGTTTGAGCCATGTTTTAAGGTTGCAAATAAAACAAGATGAGAACTTAATTATTCCCAGCACTTTCTGTGATGTAGTATGCTTGTTTATCATAGAAAGTAATAAGAAATAACTCTACATTAAGGTAGTAGCCTAGTGAGAACAGGGTGTTGGGGGAATCACTTTTTCCCCCTCTTTTTCATCAAACCGCAAGTTCCCGCATTTTCCGCAAGTCCCCGCATTTTTTCGCAAGTTCCCGCATTTTTTGCAAGTTCCCGCAATTTCATTGCATCAAATTGCATAAATATGCCTCATATTTCATCACATTTTTTAAGAAAACGTGCAGCATAATCAAGGATTTTTGGCCACATAAATCACAAAAAAACGCTGCATTATTCTGGAGGGATAATCTATCATCGAAAAACCCAATTAATTGCCAAAGTGAAACAACATAATGTTTATTTTCGGATCAGTTTTAATCTAGGGGTGCTGCAAAGAATAACGACACAGACACAGTTAGCGATGAAAATAAATAAACTATATTTAAACAAGGTCTACCTTAGCTCAATAAATAGCTTAATTTCTTTCAGTAACACATTAACACCTCATGCCATATTCCCAAAACAAGCGTCATCCCTATTTGCTTATTTTTTCCACAATCATTTTGTTAAAAAATCCATTTTGGTTAATAATTTATTACAGTATTGAATAATGTATATCTCTATCACATGGTATTGTAATAACTCAGTCGTTGTAACCCTACAAAGGTTCAGGCAAAGAGAAGTTTCATCACGGGTAAAACGCCACAAGACACTGGTTACAGAGCGAGACGGGGGGGCGGGAGGGTGGTGGGGGTACACAGAAATATTTTACACCAACAAGATGGAATTGAATGGTATTTGTCGCAGGCACAGCCTTAACAAAAACAGAGAAGGCTCTCATTTCACAGCTTTAAAGGAAGTATAATTACACAGACACAGAATCCCTTCATATGTGTATGCCTGTAGTTGTGTGTTTGAAACACACAAGTCCCGGTGTCCATGTTGTGTTACCAGGTTAGTACACGTTTCCATTCACATCACATGTAATGTATTTTCTTATGCCGCTTTGTTTATTGTTTGTTACAAAAAAGGTTGGGTTTTGTTAGAAGTCAATCACAGGAATCAACCTATCATCACATATGTATAGAAACATCCATCATCGTAGATCATGCTGCTACCACACGTTCACCATGCGTCTTTAGAGGAAACACGAGTCATACGAACACTGGGGCGGGGAGACATCACATCTAGCTACAAGAACAGCCAAGGGCACCGCTAGACAGTTGGTACAGAAGTTTATCAAAACACAGAATCATGTTGCGATATTGTAAACAGTTCTATGGGGGCAGAGAGCAGGTGCGTGGCGCTGGGCCACATCATCCGGGGAGAAGCAGGACACATTGGGTGTACTATTAGTAACACTCTATATACCGTACACCAACTGTTACAGAGACAGCCTCTACTCAGTCAAAGGCCACCAACGAGCCAAGGGAAACCTTTGATGTAACCGTTGCTTTTAAGTTCAGGGGCGCAGACGTGTGATTTGGCGGGAGGGAGTACGATGGTAGGCTACCGTTGCAGCTAGCTGCTTGACCACTGATCTTGTTTAACGTCTCTGCTCGTCACTGCTGTGCTTATTAACGGCTCGTATCGCGACCGCTTTGCCTTGAAGTGGCCCCTTTTCATGCTCCCGTATGCTTGTCGTGACACCCCAAAGCTGACAGTAAGCCTATACTGGAAATATTCGACAGTTTCCCTTTGTAAACATGCTACTTAACATAACGTTAAAAAACGTTTCTTCCTCGGAGAAAGGGAATAGATGATGATGGGTTGGCAAAAAGGGTGCGAGAAACACTAGAGAGAAGATCATGTCTGATGTCTTAGTTTTAACCTCCTAGCTGGAGTATAAATGTAGTTCAGTTCACATCAAAGATATTGAAGTAATAATGTGTTAAATATATCTGTATTGCACGTTGAACCTACAGTGTACGTCGAAAAACTGCAGTACAATTTTTTTCTATACATAAATAATCTGTGTAAATAAATAAATAATCTCGTCAGAAAAAATATACACAGGTGTTTGTAAAACAGAAACAAACGAGTCCACAGACAAAGTAATGTGCGTTTGATTAAAGTATTTTCAATATGAGACACTTCACTGACTGGTTTGAATGGGAGCATCCTCGATGGGAAACATTGATCAAAATGTAATCCACGGTGTTTGCTAACAATATCATCGACACATCATCTACCACACAATCCATTTTGTTCTCACTACTACTAGATTGTTAAGAAATACAAAAACCCACCTTAGTTATATATGTGAGGAAACGGTATAAAGTCGATTTTACGAAATTTGTACAAAGTATGGTTTGTCTATAGGGTTAACAAATTGGGTAGCTACGAAATATTATCATGAATAACAGGAGTAATAAAATCTACCTTTAGAGCACTTATCAGTTGTAAACTTCTAGAGGGGGTTGGGGAGAATTGCAATGACACCGTGGCAGCACTAGAAACTAAATCCTTGCAGTAATATAATAATAGTCATAATAATAACAATATTAGGCAGTGAATTTACTGTAGTAGTTTCAGTTATCTGAATATATCAAAGCTCACAACACTCCCTGCTTATCGGCCAATATATCTTTGTAAATACTTGTTATGTTTTAATATCAAACAAACAAAGGGAGACTGCCCCAAATTTGGCGTGATACTGGCTTCTGAACCAAATCACTCAAATAACCGGAAAAAATCAATTCAAATGTTTTGCTGTTATGCAGTCATATGACCCCACTTGTTGTGTTCGCTACGTTTTCCATGTCGCCGACAGCGTTTTGCGAGTGGACACTTAAACATATCCACGGCATACCACACCTCTTTCAGTCCATCATTCAAGACCTTACACGCAATTAACAGGTTTGATCCTACCTCATCATTTCATGGTTAGGTCATGACCTGTCTTAGATATATAATACAGGTCCTACACATGGGTGAGGGTTGGGGGTGGGCAGTTGACTCTGGATGGATTATAGTTCACATATACCAGTTTAGGACTTTCCACTCTATATTGGGGTGGTTTTATACCAACTGTACCCTAGCATTGTGCTACACAGGACACAATGGGGTGACATCGTCTCAGCAGAGAAGGGATGTAAGTTTCATCCAAATCTCTGACTTAAATCAGTGATCTGAATGAACGTCCCTAAAGGGTAATTCGGGTTCTGGTGCATGTGTATTAAAAAAAAAATGGTGGACATAAACGATAAAAAACCAAGAGGCAAAGTTTGGAAAACCAAAGGTGTTAATATCCTATTAGTGTAGTTTTTAACGTTTAGTTAAGGCATTCGATTAGTATCCTGTATAATAGTCATTTTTGTTTTGTGTGGGTATGGCTAGGTAATGCTGCCGGATGATCTGATCTACCTACGAGTGATGTTAGAGGTCACTGTGACCTGAGGGTTTCTCTCTCATGATGATGATCTAACACTGTTCCGCCTCTTACTCGCCTCGGACTACCCATGCATATTAGTTGGAGTTAACCATGCCATAACCATGCTACGATAGTCTTGTCAGGATGCATGCCACAGAAATGGATTCATGGGAATCCCATGGATTAGGAGTTATTACCCACAATACCGACCAAAGCTGTCAAGCCACTAAATTGTGATTTTCAACAATTAGCCCTAAATCTGTCCCGTTGTGGACTAAGGTGGCCCCTAGTATGGTTTAGCAAACACAAAATATCAGCACAAGAGTTTGGTGGCTTGTAGCCCACAGTTGTTCTGTGAGCTAAGGAGCCAATGATATTACAAATGTCCATGGTAGATGAAGAAAAGTGTAACTTCTTTCTTCTCCCATTATTTTCTCTTGATGACCAGTCTTGAAGATGAAACTGTCACAGGTGTGTTTGCCTTGCGTTTGAGAGTAGGAGAACTTCAAAATGCTGATAGCTTATTGGTTACTGTCCACTGACCTGGAAACATTACCCAATGAGGTTCATGTATTTACATATCACTATTAAGTAGAGACATGAGGGGAGGAAAAGTTACATTTGTTTGACCCTTAGTTAGCATACACATTCAATCACTCACTATTCCTTTTCACTGCCTAATCAGGCAATATATGTGTGTATGTATATATATGTATATATATGTATATATATATATATATACACATTTTAAATAAAAATTAGCATCTCCAATATAATATTATCTTTGAATAATTCTAATATTTTAAAGAGCCAGAATTGCTAGGAATTAATTTGAATTGTATTAGTGTTGTTGCAGTGTTTAATCTTAACAGGGTAAACAATGAGGATTAAACCGGATTAGAACAGGCACATGTTTTTTCTCTGTAGCTTTAAAATGAGCTCTCAAAACGTTGTCCTTTGTAACATCAAATTAGCGTGGAAAAATATTAATCAGTTACAGAATACAATGCTGTATTATAACACTGTTATATTATCAATGGTAGCTAATCTTTTATCTTTGCTGTGGGATTCATTTAACAATTTCCTTGCCTAACCCGTTATGTGGCAGGGAAAATGTAATCACCTTTGGAATAATATCAGTGTTGATTAAAAGAGCTATAATTAACTTTGATGCCTGACTTCCATAGGCTGCTAAATTAATATGCTAGCAGCCTAAGTATCCTTAAACAATTTTGATGAGACAAACAACAGAATCGAATTCATTGATCTCAAATCTAAAAGCGTATAGATCACTGTTAGAACCTAAATCTTAAACCCTCTACTCTAATTCTCTACTCTGCTTCTCTGCTTCAAAGATAACAAATGTTTGGCTCAGCATCAGTGGACAGCAACTCACTTTGACGGACTAAAGTGTGACCATTCTCAAACACGACACCATATTTACTCAACGCTAAATAATCACTTCAGATCCGGAATGCATTTCCTGCACACTGAAAAGGGAGGGGGATATGAGGAGGATGAATCTGGATTCCAAACAGTCTTGGGTCCAGTCCCAGTTCAGTTACATTGAAACGAGGAGGAGTCCGTCGTTCAGGGAAGGGATGGAGTCTGAGAGTATATGTGGTGCATGTCACAGGAAATTAATTACTGTATTTACAGTCTGTACATTAGCTAGCAGTGTTGATTCAGTGTGTTGTGTTGTGTGCAGTGTGTCAATGTACTGTGTTAAGCAAGTGATTCAATTGTGTTACTCTATTGTGTGTAGTGTGTCAGCACATGGCACGTCGTGTGTTGATACACCACATGTAGCCTGTGGACGAGTCCGACTCTCGGTCAATGTTATTCTTGTTGTCTATCGAATGCGGTGATATCTATGAGCTCCAAGTACACCAGTATGTAAAACAGCACGATGCAGGGCTCCTTCCATCCCGACAAACATCTTCAGGCCTTCCATTAGGTCCGCGCTCGTCTCACATGTTGTTTTTGTAAACATTGCACTCCTTCCCTCTCCTCATCAAAGGTTTGTTTGGACAGAGGCGGATTGGGGGATGGAGGAATGAAACGCAGAACCGTGCTGAAGAGGGTGTTTAAAACACGGCTGGTTGAATGGACCAAGGGGCATTCTTCTTTCCTCAGTGCGTCGGCTGAAGGAACTGTGAGTTCGGCTCCACTTTCCTTCATCGGCACGGTAGCAGAACTAGTCAGGGTGGATGGATGTTGCCTGAATCCTTTGCAGTGTTTAAACCCTTACCCTAATCTCTCCCTCATGAAACCTACTCAGCCTTTCTCATCTCTGGCGCTCTTAATTCTTCGTATTTACTCTTCCATGCACAAACTAACTGCCACCCCTCCTCTGCCCTGTGTTAACACAATGTGTGTTGTTAACTGAAACTGACTAAAATAAACTCAAACGGATAGAAAAAAATATTTAACAGAAATAATAAGGTAAATGGTAGGCAGGGGTGGCCCTTTCTCCTGACCAAGACCTGGGTCATTTCACTAGGTGGTGGGCATGGGTAAATGAATGGGAGACAGAACACCTGTGATAAGAAGAACAGAATGGGGATCTTTCAAACTAAAACTTAAAAAAAAAATCTCTAACAGTGGTGTGTGTGTGTGTGTGTAAAGTCTGCGTGGTCCCAATGCACAGGGGGCGCGACGGAGCGTGAACACCATTAACCGTAGCAACTGTTCCCTGGGCTACACTGAACAATGGGGATGAGCGTGGATGATATGTGGCTGTTTCACTCCCTTTCTCGCTCTCTTCCCCTCACTCAATTACTCTCTCTCTGTTCCCCGCTCTCCCTACATTCTTATCTCCCCCTCTCCTCTCTAACCTCTTCCTCTCTCTCCCCTCCTCTCTCCCTCTTCCCTCTCTCTCTCCCCTCCTCTCCTCTCTCCCTCTCTCTCTCTATCTACTCCTCTCTCCCTCTCCCACTCTCCCTCTCTCTCTCCCCTCCACCTCTCCCCTCCTCTCTCCCTCTCCCACTCTCTCTCCCCTCCACTCTCCCTCTCTCTCTCTCCCCCTCTCTCTCCACTCCTCTCCACCCCTCACTCCCTCCCCTCAGAAGCCCTTGATGTGGCAGTAGGCCTCCAGGCTGGAGAAGAAGATGTAGAGGAACCAGAGGCCGATGAAAAGCAGGCTGGTGGCGATGCGCGAGCTGCGGGGCCCGCCCAGCTCCCCGCCGATGGAGGGCCGGCGCCGGAACAGCAGCACGCCCATGGTGAAGAAGGCGAAGATGGTGAAGAGCGTGACCGAGAAGGCCAGGGAGCCCGGGTCCACGCGGAACTCCATGCCCTTGGAGGCCCAGTAGATGGCGGCCACCGACCACGCCACGCCGATGCCCAGGAACACGTTGACCGCGTTGCTGCCCGTCACGTTGCCCACGGACGCGTCGGCGTGCTGGTCCTGCGTGGCGGCCACCTTGCTGGCGAAGGTGTCTGGTGGGGGGGGGAGACCGGTAGGGAGAGGTTAGGGGGTTACAGGAGCCGACCATGGAGACCCTTCATTCATGAGTGCGACGTACATCCTATATTTATCTGAAGCTCCCGCATATCCCGTCTGGGATCAATAAAGTACCGTCTCGTCTAACATGTGAGGCGGACACAGCAGACGAGGCCTTCAGGTTCAGTCCTTTGGCGGACGCTTTATGCATTTTGACACACAGGTGAGTGGTAGGGTTGGAGTTAGGGTTATGGCTTAGTTATGGTTCCACGTCGACGCAGCGCAAGGGGGTTTACGAAAAGGTTTACGCAAAGGGGGTTAACCTTGCGTCGAGGCGGCAAGGGCTGTGATAGCTCCTCTAACGTAAACCCGATGCGGAACCGAATCGGGTTCACGTGTGGTGCTTGTGTCGCGTCAACGTGGAACCATAACTAAGCCTTTAGGGTTAGGGGAGCAGCAGCATACGATCAACACTGAGCCACTGAGGGCTGCAGGAACTGGCTTCTGAACAGCCGGACCAGGCGGAGGAGAGTCTCTACTGGGGGGGTAAAGGTCGGGGCTCACCCGGGATGGAGGTTCCCAGGGCCACGAACACCACGGCGGTGACCGAGTCGCGGAGGCCCACGGTGCAGCCGAAGTGGGACGCCAGGTCCCCAATGACGGCGGTCAGCAGGCCGATGACGGAGATGGACACGCAGAAGCACGCCCAGCCGTTCCAGTACTCGGTGGGCGGCACGCAGGCGAACAGCACCTTCCAGAACACGGTGATGAAGTGCATGACGTAGTCCAGGCAGGAGGGCAGGTGCTCCTCGTCATCGTCCTCGTCGCCTGGGAGGGAGACGGCGGAGGGTGGAGGAGAGAGAGAGAGGGACGAAGGGGAGGAGAGAGAGAGGGATGAAGGGGAGGAGAGGGGGGGGAGGATGGAGGAGAGAGAGAGGGGGACGAAGGGGAGATGAGGGGGAGGAGAGAGAGGGACAAAGGGGAGGAGAGGGGTAGGAGGGAGAGAGGGACAAAGGGGAGGAGAGGGGGAGGAGGATGGAGGGGAGAGAGGGACAAAGGGGAGGAGGGGGGAGGAGAGAGGAGAGAGAGGGACAAAGAGGAGGAGAGAGAGGGACAAAGGGGAGGAGAGGGGGAGGAGAGAGGGAGGAGAGAGAGGGACAAAGAGGAGGAGAGAGGGGGACAAAGGGGAGGAGAGAGAGAGGGACGAAGGGGAGGAGAGGGGGAGGAGGATGGAGGAGAGAGGGACGAAGGGGAGGAGGGGGGAGGAGAGAGAGAGGGACAAGGGGGAGGAGAGAGAGGGAAAAAGGGGAGGAGGGGGTGGTGGGAGAGTAGGCCGAAGATTCAGATATTAGTTATAGATAGATCAATATGGTATCACTATAATTGAAATGGTACTCATACAAAAACGCATGGTCAAAAGCAAGTACAATCAAATTGTATCCAAAGAAGGCCATGATATAGAAATCTCAAAGTATAACTGCTTGAAAATGTACAATGCAACCCTCCAAATTATTCACTTTGGCAGGGAGTAAGTATTAGACGTAATCAACTAAAGTATTAACGTAATACTGAGCTCGCCGACGAGACACATACAGAAAAGAACATAAGTTGTGTTTAATTAACCAAATTGACACTGCGATCCTCGAAAAATATTAGAATAACAACTATTTGCATAGCAAGCTAATTAACCACTGAGCTGATCCTTCTTTGATAACTAGTGGACAACCACGACACTTGAGGCAGTTTGTTTTGCGTCGAAGCGCTCATTTAATGTCCCTTAACTGTAATGAATAATACCCTCCAATAGAGGGCGGTATTTACCCATCCAAAGAACGATTATACTTTAATTTACCCTTTTGCATTCTCCTCACAGATCTACGTTTTAAATCCGCATTTCAAAAAACCGTTATGAATATGTGGTTTATATTCCAAACACATAGTGGCTCCAAGAGCAGTTTACCAAACAGGTTCTCAGTTTTACTTGAGTCTTAACGTTGTTGGTATCAGAATATTCAGAAATTGAATCACTTTGTACGTGACTTTGGCTGTGTTCCTTTTATGAGTACTCCATAGCAGTGTCATCAGCGCGATGGAAGTGCAGTGAACTCAATCAAGAGCCGACCGTAGTTACCTTGCTCGAAGGGTAACACTAGATCCGGCCAAATAAGTCTGAATGAATACCAGCGTGAGGCTCTTTAATGGATATGGATAGCGCATGTGTGTGTGGGTGGTTTTGTGTGTTTCCATTTGTGATTACTTACTGATTACTTGACAAATTAAAGGTGGTGTCATTAAATGACATTAATCAGCCAGTGGCTGGAATTTCAATTTCACGCATGCAGGTGAAAATATCACGCATGAATTAATATTTAGACTTTGTTACAACTGGTTATTCTTCTTTGACGGTCACAAAAAAATGTAAACTGCTAAATACAGTTTCCTACCTTTTCTCTCACACACATAGGTGCACATACACACACACACACAACCACACACACATGCATACGCTTTAAAAGACACATACACACACACACAGTCAAACAGACACACACACGCACGTACAAACACTTTCAAACACGCACATACACACACACACACACACACACACACACACACACACACACACAGCGGTCTCACCGGCGCTCACGGTAACCGCCTCCACGAACTGCTCTCTCCAGGAGTGTGTGCCGATCACGAGCGCCAGGTTGGTCTTCTTAATGAGCTTGTCCACAGTGCTCTGCCAACCAGAAGCCAAGGAAACTCGTGGTTAGCAACCAATCAGAAGGCAGGAAGGCTGGAGGGTCCACATTATAAGGCCCTCATTATAAGGCCCGGGTCAACAGAGTCATGTGGATAGTTTGGGAGCTAGATGGACTCTCCCATGTCCTAGTCATCCACACACACATGTGGATGATGTTTCTGATGAAATCCTAATCATATCAAGAGATATAATAATAACACAATATTTTTGCTGATATACCTAAATATTTGCATATTTTGTTTTTGGGAATGAGGATGGCCAGCCAAGTTTGGTGATCCGAAAGGTTATACATGCTAGTAAACACACATTTGGTTGTATTATATGTACTATGTTTGAATTGATTGATTTAAATGATTTCAGTCGATCACAATTCCTTTGCGGAAATGTGTTACCAGGTAAGGGACAGGAAGAGCACACAGTGTCATATGCACCGAGCCGAATATAGAACGAAACGTGGGCAAACCAAAATGCAATGAATGCAAAAACAAAATCTGCAGGTGAGGTATAAATAAGCAGCCCGCCGAATGATACCTAGCAACCCGGCTCGTCTGCCCTTTACTGGTCTGCTGCAGCAATTCCATCTTTAATAACTCACATAAATAAGGTAGGAATGAAGAGGCCCCCCTCTGATGAGGAGTTTCAGTCAACACAACCGTATGGCCTCCCCGTTTACGATGAGTGCCCTAACCCTATAACCTCAGGCTCAGACATTCTCTTCTTTGGGATTGATTTCAATGTACAACTCCATTCATCTCTATGGTTATTTCCTCTAGCGCTATATATCACAAGGTACAGAGGCAGTTTTATACCTGCGGTTGGGTCATAGGTCAAGATCCTAAGGGAGGTAATGGGTAGAGCGGGGGCGTGAGGGCAGCGAGTGCGATTAGTGTTCAGTGTTTGGGTATCTCGCATTCTCTCATCACCAAACATTGGCGATGTTTGCTTGCCCTGTTTCTTTTCGACTTGGTTCAATGCGCTGAAAATGATTATTTGTCAGTTTACAGGAACCAGAATGTAATTGGAGTCAATATTTGCCTTGTACTGAATCTTCTGTCTGCGCTCTCGTTAAGAATGGGACTTAACGGTCGGGTTCAAAGTAAATCCAGCAATCCAAATATGAAAATGAAAAAGGCTTCATTCACAATGCACGCAAGCATCACAGAAACCATGCACTCTAATGAGCCTCTGTCATCATCCTCCGCCGACTGAAATTCAACTGCAAACGACGCCAATCTTTCATCATTACGGAGCCATATTTAAAACACTCCCCATTTCAGCCTTTGGGGAGGATCTGGAGCAGTTGGCGTCCTTGTTCCCAGGCTCAGCGTGTTCATAAGTCCAAAACAGAGGCTAAACTAACATGTTTACACCTTGACAGGCATCGTGTGGACAGGGCTTGCGATGCGGGTCTCTCAGTGTTTACCGATGTACCAGATATTCTTCCAATTAGGTTTAGACCGTGTTTGGCTCCAGGTAGGAGGAGGAGGAGGAGGAGGAGGAGGGGGAGGAGAAAGAAGCGTGTACGTGCCTCAACAGCAAGACCGCTGCCTGGCAGAGAGTGAGCTGATATATCAAGCGCTCGTCGTGGATTTTAATTATTCAAATCCACATTCCAGCTGGGCTGTGAAAGTGGGCTGCGGCCGCCTTGGTTCACAGAGGAAATAGCGGTGGTGCGTTCATGGTGCGTGGTGCGTTCATAACGCACGGGTTGGTAACAGTCCAGCCCGGAGTAGGACCGCCTTGCCTCACTTAAAGCCCACACATAGCAGAGCTCTGGGCTATATATATATACATATGGCACAGAGCTCTTCTATATATATATACAGCACGCACCAGGGCGAAAGGGGGATGGACAGCGCTGTAGCACCTATTGACCGGGCTCTTCACACGAGAGCTAAAGCGACTAGGCCGATCAATGGGGCTGATGGATGATCCACCTTCCACACGTCTGTATCGCCTCAGACTGGAGGACTCCCCACCCCAGGGCATTGGCCAAGAGGTCAATGCAAGAGGATAACGTATGGTGGTCATTGATGGGTTGATTGGTTGCCAAATGCAACCGCGTGATTGGCTACCTTGAACTCGTAGGACTCCTCGATGACCACCTCCAGGCGGCTGTGCTCCCCCAGGATGGGCTTCCCCATCTCAGCTATCCTGCGGGCCTCCTCCTCCTCCGCACTCATCTGGCCGTCGTCATCTGGGAGGATGGGGAGGGAGGAGGGGGGGGGGGGGGGGGAGGAGGGAGGAGGGAGGGGGGAGGGGGGAGGGAGGGGGGGGGGGGGAGGAGGGAGAGGGGGGGAGGGAGAGGGGGGAGGGAGGAGGGGGGGAGGGAGAGGGGAGGAGGGGGGAGGGAGGAGGGAGAGGGGGGAGGGAGGAGGGAGAGGGAGAGGGGGGAGGGGAGGAGGGGGGGAGGGAGCGGTGAGGGGCGGGACGGAGGAGGTGGGAAGGGGAAGGGGGAGTGGATAGGGAGGTGGCAGGAGGGATTGGTTGGGAGGGGAGAACGGGGGAGGGCAGGGGGTGGAAGGAGGTCGGTAGGTAGGTGCAAGGGGAGCCAGGGCGGTGGGGAGGAGGGGAGGGGGGGGGGTAGGGAGGTGGGGAGGAGGGGAGGGGGGGGGTAGGGAGGTGGGAGCAGGGAAGGTGAGGGGTGGGGTGAATAGAGGAGGTAGAGGGAGAAGAGAGGAGGTCAGACGTGGAGGGAGGCCGACAGAGCAGGAGGAAAGGGGGAGAGAGGGAGGAGAGGTTAAGGGGGATATTAAATAAAGAGCAGCGGCCTTAAGAGATCGAGGTGGAGACTGCAGCACATTGCGGCACCAATCTATAAATCATAACTTTATGAATAATTCAGGACGAGTCAGCATTTTATTTCCCACTGTATCATTTGTGTGCATTAAATCATGCATGTATTTCTGTCTGTGTGTATTTGTGCGCACAGTGTGTACTTGCAGACTTTTTTTTTGTTGTTGCATGAAATGGGGTGTGATTAGGAGTTTAGGCAGTGGAGAATGATCTTGCAAGGTTTTTTTTACACTTTGCGAGTGTATATGTGTGTGTATGTATGAGTTTGTATGCATGTGTGTGTGTGTGTGTGTGTGTGTGTGTGTGTGTGTGTGTGTGTCTGTGTGTGTGTGTGTGTGTGTGTCTGTGTGTCTTTGTGTGTGTGTGTGTGTGTGTGTAATGGTGGCTGTAAAGAGCAGTAGGGCATGAAAGCTTCCCTTCACTTCAAAGAGGACTCTTATTGCGAAGCATCCAGCATTAAGAAGGATTTTTAGTCACTTACTGTACTAATGTCACGCACACACACACACACACACACACACACACACACACACACACACACACACACACACACACACACACACACACACAGGTTAACACAACAAACAGGCATACACACAAACACACAGATACACACACAAAAACCGATTGACACAAAAACTGGCCCACATAAGAACATTTTCAGCCTTTTTTGAATACTGCAAATTTGTGCCAAACTGCTGTGAGACATACCACACATTAATGCACACAAATAAACACAAACATACTCTAAATAGTAAGACGCTCTTCTCTCCACAGTACAGTATTCACCAACAGTCCCGTCTTCCCTGTTCAGCCCTTCTGTGATCCTCCACATGCTCCGATGCTCTCCTACACACCACAGTACTCACAAGCGGCCTCTTCTTAACTAAGCGCACCTGGGGCCAGAAGGGATCTCCATCTACACAAATAATGTATCACCTTTTTCACCTTCCTACCTCCTTACCCCCTACCATCGTCTGAGCCTTCTAACAATCCTATTGACATTCAGACCAGTCCACCGCACAGCAGGCCATTCCCCTTCAACCATAAACCAAAAAGCTCTGGTTTACCTTGTGATAAAGGCCCCATAAATACATTAAGGCCAGTAAAACTATGTGTGTTTATCTGGGCTATGTGTGTGTGTGTTTGTGTGTGTAAGCCTTTAACTCCTGTCCGTCGGTGTCCTGTATGAGGTTCAAGCGGGCAGCCGGGCTCTGATCCAAATGTAAACTAACTCCCGCGAGCTAAGCTATCGGGGGCTGTAGCATGTGTTGTAGCACATGGAGGAATGCATAATGAGGCAAACGGGCCTTAGCAAGAGGGAAGCTCAGTGTATGGCTTTTGATCTCGCTCTCTAAACAAGTATACACATGCACGCACACACACACACAAACACACACACAAACACACACAAGGACACAAATAAACACACAAACACACATACACAAAAAACACAAACAAAAACACACACACACACACACACAAACACACACACAAACACACAAACGGACAGAAACAAACACACAAACACACACACAATGAGCACAAACAAAAACGCGCGCACACAAATACACAAACAAGCACAAACACGTACAAACACAAACCCACACAAACAACATGATCCGCCAGTGGCTATAAGCAGCAGCCAATTACAGCTCCAGTGTGCTGTTTCAGTAAAACCAAGGAATGTAACAATACGTATTATTATCAATGTGGAGAAAGAAATAGAAAGAAAAAGGTATGTAGAACGAATTGTTGGGTAAAAATCCATATTAAGAACTGTTAGTTGTATGAACGCTTTTGTAGACATCAACACCAACACGCATCATGCCAACATGTGAACATGTGAAGGCCAAGCAGTCAGCAAACCTTCACGGAGTCATGTTCGGGTGTTTTCCAGCCATAATGTGGATTAGACCATCTGCATGACCCAGAGCTAATAGCTAACGAGGGAAGGCCACTGGTTAAGTGCAGGGCTTGAGCCAAAACATGGCATGGTCCTGGAGTGACAACCAGGGGCTTCGTTTGTGAGCACATATCAGGCAACGATTAGATGCATTGAACCTGTAATGGTTCTATTTGCCGGGTTTTCACACCCTTCACCGGGAGGCACATCTGGGGTAGGTTGGGTTTGGCTGAACTGCTGTGGGCTTCATAACACAGAGATGATCTTACCTTGGTTGAGCAGCAGAGCTGTAACCAGGAGGAGGAAGATGAGGAGAGAGACGATGAGATGGAAAGATGAAGAGGAGGAAGAGGAGGGAGGAGAATGGGGGGGACAGAGGAGAGATTAAAACAGGAGTGAGTAACAGAACTGACAGAAGACATTAGTAGTTATTATGACACAAACAAACATACAACAAAGAAACAAACACAGGATTTATATATATGGTTATTTTTTCAGAGATTCCTCCCTGCTTCTTGGCAAGGTAGACTATGTGGCTTTGTAACCAGTAAATATAACTCACTTTCCTATACCCATCATTGTATTCCCATGTGTTTCCTGTGTGTGTGTGTGTGTGTGTGTGTGTGTGTGTGTGTGTGTGTGTGTGTGTGTGTGTGTGTGTGTGTGTCCTGGTGGATGCGTTATCACCAGGGGAGTCTAATCCCGATTCCCCTGTCCTCTCTCTAAAAGGATCTCTTCTCTACGGGCAGTTGTCGGGGAAGAGTCTGAGCGGCTGGTCCTTGATCTGGCGACTCCAGAACCCTTTGCACAGCGGGTCATAGAGTTTCAGAGAGAGACTGCTAGAGTGCTTGCTTCTAATACGGCTCTGTGGCCATAGATCCCCTAGCTCAGGCAGAAGAGATGCGGTATGAGATGCGTTATGTGTCACGTCGTCCATGTGTTTAATCTCATGTTATGTCATGAAGACACAGAGAAGCGGAGGCATAATGGCGGTGGACCACAGATTTCATACAACATATGAAACAGGAGGAAGAGGAGTTGAATGCGGAGGGTTATGAACAAGTGATTTAGCGTCCGTTGTTTGCTCTGTATTTATTTACTGACTGAAGTGATTTAGGTCATTCAGCAGAAGCTTTTATCCAAGAAAAATTCAACACAATAGAAAATATTTAATGAAATAGCAGCAATAAAATGTAGCAGCGTGTGTGTATGTGTGTGTGTGCGTGATCTTTGTGTGTTTGCCTGTGTGTGCGCGCATTTGTGTGATGTGTGTTTGTGTGTGTGTAGTAGAAGTGTGCCACTGACCTGAGATTCCTCTCTTGAGCCAGCGTGGCTCCTCCAGGACGATGAAGAAGTTCTCGTGTTTCTCATACTCCTCATCATCAATGATCCTCAACAGGATGGTCTGACTGTACACACACACACACACACACACACACACACACACACACACACACACACACACACACACACACACACACACACACACACACAAAAAAACAGAAATTAACTCGCACACATTATTTTACACGTGCACAACACACATGCAGACAAACATATCTTGGAAAGGTACTTTATCAACTGGTAATGTAATAGCCCCTCCTTCTGCAGTTCATAATGTGTTCTGTCTCTCTTCACACACACGCACGCACGCACGCATGCACGCACGCACGCACACACACACACACACACACACAAACCAACAAACACACAAAGATTTCACACATATATAAACACAAACATATTGATCAACAGCAGCTGCTGAAAGAATCAGGGCATGAAGCAGCTGGGCAGAGACAGGAAGTAGAATCAATAATTGACGTGAAGAAGGAGAGTCAGTGAGAGGTGGAGGAAGAGAGCGAGGAGGGAGAGAGGAAGAGACACCGGAAGAGAGAGGGAGCAACGGAGGGAGAGGGGGGGGGATAGGTTAGGAGATATGGAGGGAGATAAAGTTGAGGAGAGATGAAGGGAGAGGGAATAGAGATATAATAAATAAAATAACAAACTTGGATAACGTGGGCATATGGGCGGAGTGAAATATGGTGACGCAGAGGCGAAGTGAGAGCGATAAAATGACACACCATAATGGATGGTGGCCAATTATAGCTTAAACAGATGCCTCAGAGATATAATTAGCAGGGCGAGACATTTCGATTGGAGTCCTTCTTAGAGGAGCTGCACAGTTGGAGTCTTAGTTCAGGTCGACCTGCGAGACCAAAAGGAACACGGCACATCCTCCTGGGTCGCTGGGACATTTGGTGTGAAGCTTTTAACACAGCTTGGTCTGACATGGATGTACTTCTGTCTGAGTGACAGACAGCCGTAAGACTCCTGTCTGTGGTTTCTCA
>NC_044063.1:8462347-8472347 GCF_902167405.1 Gadus morhua
AATGAATCAAGCCACAGTCTGAGTTTCCATAGTTTGTCTTTCTTTTCCGTCTCAGATACTGTTATGTTGTTTACAAAATATAATGACGTCAACAGGGATTGGAATCTGTTGCGTGGCATCACATCAGCAACAGGGGAGTACCGCGTCTCTGTCTCCCAATACATACGGGTTCCAGCCATTTGTACCAGGCCCATCTTCAGGTACATGCCAAGCATTTTTTCAATTTCCTTTGCAGTGGTGTTTACAGATGTTCCATGCACCTGAGAGCTGTACTCATTCGTGTTTTGGGTCACAGCCTCAATCATGTCTTCGGACACAAACTTCTGGAAGTATTCCAATGGTGTGTGGAGGGAAATGTCATCTGCTGTGATATCCAGACCAGAATAATCAGTGTTGGGACTGATGAAATCTTTTTTCAGCCGACGATACCTGTCACGGTGCATGGTGTGTTTGTTTGTTGTTGGCTCGATGTCCACGTAATTATCAGCTGGACAGACCATGGGTGGTTGGTTTTCTTTGTCCACTTCTTTACAGACATCTTCATCGGAGTCTTCATCGCTCTCATCGGTGTCACTGATTTCAATCTCAACCTCACTCTCTCCATTTTGGACCAGGTCCATAACATCCTGCACCGTGTATCGCGGCTTTCTCCTTGCTGGTGGCATTCTGAAAATAAAATATCAATTAATTAACATGTATATACGTATGTTTTATATATTGTAGTACATAACCTGAAGGAATAGATAGGGTGGTGGACCAAGTGCTCAGGGTAGAAATGTTTTCCAGGCAGACAATACTGTCTGCCTGGTAAGTCGCTTTGGACAAAAGCGTCTGCTAAATTCCCTAAATGCAAATGTAAATGGGTTAATGGCTCTAATTATCACACTAAAAGGAAAACCTGCATCCCCCCACTTACATCCACACCCCACATTCAGGAACATTCCTTTCCCCAGAACTGAATTGTCTGTTGATATCCCCTTTGTGGACAAAGTCATGGAATTTTAGGTCAGGCTGATCAAATTAACTACATTTTTTAGAGATAAAACACAACACACAAGGGTAGAATGTATACTAATATAGAAAATACTCTGTTTCAGGCACTGGTGTAGCGGAGGGAATACAACCAGTTTGAGCCCACTGCAACAAGCCAGCTATTTTGACTACCACATTCACCCGGTGTTGTGTAATTGCAACAATTATATAACAAGCTCTTAATGAAATTTGATATACTATAACTACATATGTACATGCTCTAGACATTATAATAACAACCCAAAAATATATAAAATACATTTTACTTACATGTATCTGATGAATCCAATCCAATGAAACCAATAGATGTTGTTCGAAGGAAACCTTCAGAGGTTGTGTGAGTTCATGGCCAGAAGGCGTTACTTATAAACAAAAACGGGGGGGGGCTAAGAGAAGGCAGTAGAGAGAAGATGGGTCTTGAGGCGGGATTGGAAAACTGGGAGGGACTCTGAGGCCCAATCCCATTTCTACCCTTTACCCATTCCCCTTACCCCTCCCCCTTGTTTGGAAGGGGTAAGGGGAAGGGGTAAGGGGAAGAAATGGGATTGGGCTTTGAAGAGCAAAGGCCCCCAACAGAGACCCGTAGACCATGAGAGAGAGAGAGAGAGAGAGAGAGAGAGAGAGAGAGAGAGAGAGAGAGAGAGAGAGAGAGAGAGAGAAGATACAGCAAGAGTGAAAAGAGAGAGAGGGAAAGAGAGACTGGGAAGATACAGCGAGGGAGAGTGTAAAGAGAGGGTGAGAGAGCGAGAGAGAGACAAGATACAGCGAGAAAGTGAGAAAAGAAAACGACAGAGAGAGTGAAAAGTGAACACAATTTTAAAACCTTTTGCTTAATCCAGGCTCAGCTAATCACATTTGCAGTCAGCGCTAAAATTCACTTTGGTTGATTAGCATTAATAAAGCTCCCCACCATTTTCGTGGTTTCATTAACATATAGACACTACTGGAAGGAGGCACATACATTTACTATGCAAGCGCACAAGAACGGCGAGCGTAGATGCAAGGAAAAGGTCAAGCTGGAGGGATATTGGTCGTGTCTCCCTCTTCGTAAGCTTTGTGAATACGTACTTCTGTTTCGTCATACATTCTTATACTGTTACAATTCTCTTTCTATTCTATATTATTTTTAGTTTTTGTACCCCACAAACAGTCTGCTGTCGTTTCCTAACAACGTTCAACGAGTTAGCAGAGCACCTAGATATAAATACACTGTATATAGCTTGTTATTTTATCCTTATCTTCTCCATAACTCTTTCCGTCAACTTTTGCTGCTGTCATTTTCTCCCTGGAATGAATAAGGTGTTATCCGCATCCTCATCATCTCACTGTCTAGCACCTCCAGTTGGGGACTCATAAAACACTCCCGACGTCAAACACCATCCATCCACCCATGCATCCGAAACCCCTCGAACGCCGGCTCCAGACTCACGCACACGCTGAGCAGCTGAAGCCTGAGTCCCCGGAGAGACGCGTTGAGGGGTGGATGGCAGGCGTGGATCTAGGATCAGTATCAGGAGCCCCGAGGAGTCACCGCCTGCTGCTGCAGTCAGCTGAGGGTGGCGGGTGAGTGGGTGGAAAGGCCCTGCCACACGGCGCGGAGGAACCAGCTCAGCAAGCCGAGATCCGACCTCATCACTTTGTACTCAGAACATCGCTTTGTTCTCCCCAACCTGTACCGTTCATGTATTTGTTTTACATAGTGTAGGGGAGTGTAGCGTTGCGTTGGGTATTTTAGGGTTGCATAGTCTTGTCTAGTCTGGTTGCATTGTTTGACACCACCCGACTCTGTGGGAATGTGAGTTGTACGGATGGAGGCCATCACAAAGCAGAATAGAGACGGACTGGAGAAGCCCTCCATGAACGCAGACAATCTCCGACCCCCGAGTCATGCTTGGACCTTCATAACTGACACCATAACGTACAGGTCCCTCCGCTCTCAATAATAATAATAATAATAATAATGATCATGATCATAAAAAAATAATAATACATTGTATTTGTTTCGTGATTTTCCCGAAGATGGACTGAAGGAGAACAGGAAGGAGAACAGAAGAGGAGAGACCTTCTCACGGACCCCGTGTGGGATCCCTCACCCACCTTGATCTCCTTGCGGGTCTCGCCCGGTTTGAAGGCGAGGGTTCCCTCGCTGTACTCGTAGTCCGACCCGGCGTTGGCGGAGCCGTCCTCGGTCCTGTAGTCCACGTAGAAGGTGCTCTCCCCCAGGCCGCCTGCACACACACACACACACACACACAACACCTCAGCTACCTCATCTCCACACACAACACCTCAGGAACCTCATCACCACACACAACACCTCAGGAACCTCATCCCCACACACAACACCTCAGGTACCTCATCCCCACACACAACACCTCAGGTACTGTACCTCATCTCCACACACAACACCTCAGGTCCTGTACCTCATGTCCACAAACAACACCTCAGGGCCCAGATCTCAACACACAACACCCAAAATCTGGATACTACTCGGTGTGTGTGTGTGTGTGTGTGTGTGTGTGTGTGTGTGTGTGTGTGTGTGAATGAGTCTGTGCTTAAAACCTTCTGATGCGCCAAAACATACACTATCAGGGACATTATTGATTTTTAACTCAATACTAATCAAGTATTTTCGAGTAATTTAATCTTACACAACCTTCATTTCAGCTTCTTCTGGAGTTACGATTATGTGTCTGCCCACTCCAAACAATCCCTGCAGAAAGCATCCCTCTTGCCCCGTCAAATATAATTGGCTTGACTTGCCTCAAACAAACATAATTGTTTCTTTTAGTAGCTGCAATGCACCGAAACGAAGAGTAACAATCCGTTTTCATTAAAAATGAAATCAAATGTTTGCAAACCGTTCTAAAAACTGCTTAACAAATTTATGAAATGTTTAAGTAAAAGAGTAAAAAAATTAATTAGCCATTGCAGATCAGGGCTCAATGACCCAGGAAATGTTTTTTCTTCGACATCCTGGGTTACATTTTTTTCTGGCTGTGCAGAAACCCATTGGATTCACCCTCCATTGGTTTTACAACAAAAATTCACAGCCCATAGATTGCATGTGTAAATATGGGTCCTGTCCCTTTTTCTCAGCTACACGTTGGATCTGTTTGTTTCAAAGGGCGAGCGAGAATACATCGGGGAACAAAATGGATCCAATTATTTTTTACTGGAGGTTAGATTAACCTCGGTCTTTTGTGGCGGTGGCTTTATGAAAACACACAAAGAATTGTAGGATTTGGCGGTTTAGCGGTTCTCCTATTGAATTAAACTATGGTGGTGACATAATTGTATAGATAACAGGACCAGTCACAATGAGATGAGCGATTGCATCATCAACTGCTGTTAATGGTTTGGAATCTCTGTTTAACGTCTCGCTCATTTTCACCCGTCTATCGACGGTAATGACCGTTGCAACATAACAGTTTGTTTAGTCTAAGTATATCCTGAAACACTGAATAGACATCAGTAACTAATGTCTTTTTGAACTCATTCAAGCAAACCAATGTGGAAACTGTTTAAAAACAAAAACAACTAACTATTTGTTGAAAAAGAAAACGGACTCCACCAACCGAGCAACAAACTAATATGGATAAGTTGAAATAGCTGTTTTGAACTCTCATTGGTCCAGAAGAACAGAAGAGGACTCTAAGTGAAGCTGATTGGTTACTCCTGATGAGGAGCGAGAGTTAGCCAACCTCTCTCCCCTGAGCCATCGATGACTGAGAAAAAACTAACCAGCCAACAGATTTTAGAAACAAAACCGCAGGCTGACTACAGCAACAAACAAACAAACAAACAATCCATCTTATTTTACAAAGGAAAACGCAGGCCGACTACAGCAACAAACAAACAAACAACTTTAAAAGGCTCTTTCAAAATATCAAATTCGGCCCAAACATCAACCAAAATCAGCTGAACCATTGGCTGACTCCTGACAAATTCACTATTCCACAGCGAACAGACTCAAAGGCCCAGCAACATCAAACCAACCCAGGGCCCAGGACCCCAGCCGCTTCAGTTGTTTGTTCTTTTGAACCAACCAGCAGATTCCAAAACAGCCTTTTTTCTAGGTGTTCACAAACCTTGGGTTATGGGAGCTTTCTGACTTATAAGCTATAAATACAAGATGTATGATTACAAATGAAACGATTTAAAGGGTTTGAAAAGCCTCAAAGGTCCAGCACGTATGATTAAACATGCAATTTTTTCTCTGAAATAAACCATTGTTGGCCTTTGCAAAGAGCCGGCCGGATGTGGTCCGGATTGGCCCGCGTGCCGCTGGTTGAGTACCCCCGCTGTGGTGAGTGTTCCCCGGCTACCTTGGCACACCACGGCGAGGGTCAGCACCCCGCAGTTCTCCATGCACTGGCTGTGGGCGCTCTCGAAGGCCAGCCGGCTGCACAGCTCCAGGTCATCGTCCACCACCAGCTCCTCGTCCACCACCACCGCCCGCCGGGACTGGTCCGCCGCGTGCCTCTTCAGCACGTTGCCCGCGCCAATCATCATGCGCGTGGCCTGGAAGGAGGGAGGGAGGTGGGGGGGTGGAGATGGAAAGAGAGAGAGAACAGGTGTAGGAGGGAAGGAGGGAGAGAGTATAGGAGAGAGGGTTATGGTTCTGTGTCTGTTTGTGTGACCTTACTGGCTTTTCCTTTTGTGTTCATCGTGTCTGCATGGGTATCTGGATTTAGCCCTGTGTGTGTGTGAGTGCTCATGTGTGTGCGGGCCTTTAAGTGTGTGTGTGTGTGTATGCATGTGTGTGTGTGTGCATACAAGTACGTGTGTGATTGTGTTCATACACGTGTTTGTGAATGTGTGTGTTTGCGTGCACGCGTGTGGTGTGCAAACAAGTTTATGTGTGTGCGTTTGTGTGTGTTTGTGTGTGTGTGTGTTGTTAGATTTCAGCTTATTTCTAAACTGTTCGTATAGTCTCTGCGTTGTGTATTTTTCGTGGTAGTAGTAATTCTTGAAGTGGAAATCAAAGCAACTTGACAGGTTGGATCAGAGGGTTGAATAGAAAGTTTATTCCAGGACGCAGTACAGCGAGATACAGACTTAGGTTGAATAATCTATAGTGTAGGCGGTTGAGTGTGCCTGTGTGTGTGTGTGTGCATGCGCGTGTGTGTGTGTGTGTGTGTGTGTGTGTGTGTGTGTGTGTGTGTGTGTGTGTGTGTGTGTGTGTGTGTGTGCGCGCGCGTGTGTTTGTGTGTGTGTCTCACCTGAATGCGGTAGAAGGCCCTGCTCTTCTGCTGGTGCAGCAGGGCGTAGTAGTTGGCCAGCTCCACCAGCTGGTCCAGCTCCTTGTCCGGGTACTTCTGCTTCAGCTCCTTCAGGATCCGGATGACCTGGGGACCCCACAACGTGCTTAGAACACGCCTAAAACATGTTTGAACGCACTCGAGGCGTGCTCAACAGACAGTCAACCACTTACCTGGAGACCACGAAACATGCTTGAAACAAAGAACGTACGTTGAGACAACCCACAACGTTTAAAACCACCCAGCAGGACACAGTGAAACCCACCTGGGGAGGGCAGACTAAACTAAACTATTCTTTAAGTAAGCTTTACCCAAGTCTAAATGGCTTCCCAACGTCACGCCCTCATGCTAATGGAACCAGCGCCATCTGGGCCTGAGAAAAATGCCCACCATCTGTTGGGGCAACAACAACACAATGTTGGGCTGACATTAGATTAATTTGATTTGATTGAACTTGTTAGATTGTTGAGTACGGATGCGTCCCATGCCAATAAAGTGTTTTATTAGTGGGTGTCCATATACCCTTTTAGTGGAAGTGTGCTGTGGCGCTTGAGAGCAGAATCACATCAGGACACGTTGATGAGGTCAATGGAGTTATATTTACTTTTCATTCAGTGTATTTTTTCATGGACAAACTTTGTATTTGTTGCTGTGCCCACACAACATGTGCCTCGGTTTGCATGTGTGCGTGTATGTGCGTGTTTTTGTTTTTGTTTGCCTCTCTGTGTCTGAGACTGACAATGAGTGGGCACACAAAGCTAATTAGAAAAAAGGTTGTGCAGTTGTGTGTGTGTGTGTGTGTGTGTGTGTGTGTGTGTGTGTGTGTGTGTGTGTGTGCGTGTGTGTGTGTGTGTGTGTGTGTGTGTGTGTGCGTGTGTGTGTGTGTGTGTGTATGTGTGTGTGTGTTTGTGTGGGTGCGGTTGGAGCCTCTTCCGTTGATGAAGTTAACACCGGACCACCTGGAGGTGCAGAATCGGATCATCCAATTAAACATCTGTCTGAGAGAAGAGGGGCTTGATGGCTATGGGGACAAGCCAATCAGCCGCCTTCCTCTGTGGCCCCAGCTAGCCTGACACACACCCCTCAACAACCCAGGGCCCAGAGCGTGGGCGGTTTGAACAAAGTCATCAACGGCTAACACTGCAGAGAAGCAGAGCAGAGGTTTGGACTACAGCAGGATGGATGTGTGGACTAATTAACTGTGAAGGAAGCTAAATGTGAGGGGAAGAGTGTGGGTGGACATTAGCAGAGATTCGATTTGCGGTTATGAGGTTACTATGGTATTTGTGCCTGCGTGCCACACACATACACCCAATAAGAAGTCCTACTGGTAAAGGGAGTAAGTGGCTAATGATAACTTTTCCAAACAAATTAGATACTGGGATCAGAGATCATCTGTTAACATCCCCTATGTAGTCGTTTAAGTAGATGCATTTATCCCAAGTGGTTTACTGGGGTTTTAGATCCAGGTTGTTGAAGAGTATAGAGTGGTTTGGCTCCAGGCCGCCTACACTAAACTATTCTGCTATCTTCTATTTCCAGCTGCAGACTGCATGAATCTACTGCCGGGTGGCCCTCTGACGTTAGCTCCATCGGCCCTCATTGTTTAATAAGGCTGGCAGCAGCTGTTTCACGTCTTCCCCTCCCGTTGTGGATCACCCGGGAGGACGTTATTGCTCCCTCCTCATGTGTGTCGAGAGGTATTCTATTCTCTCACTCTTCATCCCGCCGTCTTTTACTGCCAAAGATATTATGCTTTTTTGAATTTCAGCGGTTGAAAAGTGAGCGGGAAGATACAGGAGGGCTGCGTTCAAACTCTGTGTGCTTTGCTCAAAACAATATGATTCTATTCATTACAATATGAAATAAAAAGCTAGCTGAAAACAACATGATTCTATTCATTACAATATGAAATAAAAAGCTAGCTCAAAACAAAATGATTCTATTCATTACAATATGAAATATTGCACAGCGAGCCTGGCACCGGGTGTGCTTTGAGCTTTGGAGGGAGGCCTACTGTAGCAGCTGCAGAGTGTTCGACTCCCTCCAGAAGGTTCTGGCGTTTAAACTCCAACGTCTGCAAAGCAGAAGAGCCTAACCCCTCACCTGCTCCTTCATCACGCTGTGCCTCTAGTCACTAGAAGTCCTTCATTCACCCCACTATCCGATCACCATGGCGGGGACAATCCTGACTAACAGCCATGTAAACAGTTCCTCACCCCAGGCTCTCCATCCCCTGCGATCTGTTGCACACTCGCAATTTAATTCTGCATATTACTATGCATATAAGTGTGCATATTATTTCTGCATAATGCAAATGTCCATTGTGGATTCTGCACCAACCTTCTATTTATGCTATAAGTCTTTTTCTTCTAGATTTGTATTTGTGTCCTGAATGAGTGCTCACACTAGCACCAAGGTGAATGCCTTGTCCTTTATTCTTTTGGCAAATAAAAATGTCAGATTCTGATCTGACCTCCATTAACCCCATTTCCTGTTCCCTCAAGTACAGCATTCATCACTGCTATACTGCCAGTAGATCCTTTTAAATGTCTTCACGCGCAAACAAAAATACATTCTAAACACATCTTGTTGCAAAGCCAAGTTGTTGCGTGTGTCCTAGTAAATTTTGGCGCATTTTGGATCTGAACCCAACGAAGAAGGGTAGCCAGCGAATTTAGACGAGGCAGTGTGTCACATTGGCTTTAAAAAGATATCATTGAGGCGAGCAAACAAAACAAATCTGAGAACAGCCAGTTCTTCTGTGTATGCAGGACTCAGACAATCAAGTGACTCACTTGATTGTCCCTGCAATGAATAGCTGGGGAACACACACGATGAGGAAAAATATGTCTGTTATGTGTGTACGTGCGTGCTACCGTGTGCATATAGACCATCTCAAATCACCTCTCACTTTGTTTGAAGAGAACATTTCCATAAGTGAGTCACTCTGGTTTTACGGAATAAAAACATGCCTTCATGGGTTTCAGGCTTTTAGCATCAATTAGCAAAATTGTGAGGCAGGTTCTGTCTCCAAAGCTCCAATTAGCTGCTTATGTTAGAAGCTTAGCATCTGACTCTTCACAACCTCGCCATGGCAGGGATTTCTCCCTCTCTCTCCCACTCCCTCCCTCTCCCTCTCCCCCTCTCTCTCCCACTCCCTCCCTCTCCCCCTCTCTCCCCCTCTCTCTCCCACTCCCTCCCTCTCCCTCTCTCTCCCACTCCTTCCCTCTCCCTCTCTCTCTCTCCCTCTCCCCCTCTCTCTCCCACTCCCTCCCTCTCCCCCTCTCTCTCTCCCTCTCCCCCTCTCTCTCCCACTCCCTCCCTCTCCCCCTCTCTCTCCCTCTCTCTACCACTCCCTCCCTCTCTCTACCACACCCTCCCTCTCCCCCTCTCTCTCCCTCTCCCCCTCTCTCTCTCCCACTCTCCCCCCCTCCCTCTCTCTCTCCCCCTCTCCCTCTCTCAATCCCTCTCCCCCCCTCTGTCCCTCTCTCCCCCCCTCCCCCCCCCTCTATCTCCCTCTCTCTCCCCCTCTCTCCCTCTCCCTCTTTCTCACTCCCTCCCTCTCCCCCCTCTCTCTCACCTCCCTGCGACTGTCGTCCAGCTCCTTGGCGTTCTCCATGATCACCAAGGTGCTGTTGGAGATTGGGATGTTGCCGCCGGACGCGGTCGCCATGGCGCCCCCTGCTCCGGCCGCAGCGCCG
>NC_044063.1:8482347-8489847 GCF_902167405.1 Gadus morhua
AAATATCTCTCTCCACCACTGTCATCTATTATACATTATTGTATGAAATATTATATGATTAATAAAGCAGATATAATAAAGCATTCAGACACACACAACATTTTTTTGATTGAGTATCTCTCTCTCTCTCTCTCTCTCTCTCTCTCTCTCTCTCTCTCTCTCTCTCTCTCTCTCTCTCTCTCTCTCTCTCTCTCTCTCTCTCTCTCTCTCTCTCTCTCTCTCTCTCTCTCTCTCTCTCTCTCTCTCTCTCTCTCTCTCTCTCTCAAGATTTCCAGAGTTTGATTCCTCACATAAACGTACAAAAAATTGAAAGTGGCAGGGCTTACGAGATTGTGCAAAGGAAACAACAGTAACAGTATTTACAGTCAAATGAAGCATCAGTATTTACAGTTAAAAGAGGCAAACCTATTTGCAATGGTGGAAGATATAAATAAGGGATCCCTCCAACTCTCCCTCACCACCACCATCTCTCACTCTCTCTTTCTCTCCTCCTCCCTCTCTTTCACCACGACACCCCTCTTTCTCTCCCCCCACCCCTTCCATAACTCTCTCACTCTCTTTCCTCTTCTATCTTCTTCAGCATCTTGCATTATTTATTCCTTATCCTCTGTTCTGTGTGGTGGGGGGGAGTGAGAGCCAGGAGGAAGAGGAAGAGGAAGAGGAGGAGGAGGAGGAGGAAGAGGCTGATCCATTTCTGTCTCCATTTTGTTTGACTCTAATGTCTAGTGAAGGAGGGCTGATGCCTTCCTCCTGGACGCACTACACACACCCACGCCTAGCCTCCTGTGCACACAGGTACCACCCACACAGGGAGAACACACACACACACACACACACACACACACACACACACACACACACACACACACACACACACACACACACACACACACACAGACACACATGGAGAACGCACACACACACACACACACAGGGAGAACACACACACACACTCAAACTCACACGCACGCACACACACACACACACACACACACACACACACACACACACACACACACACACACACACACACACACACACACACACACACACACACACACACACACACACACACACACACACAAACATAAACACAGACACAGAGAGGAAGAACACAAAAACACACACGGACACATACAGAATCTAACAAATCACACTTACGCACAAATACTTCCTGACAAGGAAAATCCAAACACTTATACCCACAAACACACACAGATAAACACAGACAGACAGACAGAAACACACACACACACACTTGCATAGACACTAGCGCACACACACACACACACACACGCACGCACACACACACAGATACTTCCTGAACGGGACAATACACACACACACACACACACACACACACACACACACACACACACACACACACACACACACACACACACACACACACACACACACACACACACACACACACACACACACACACACACACTAACGGTTTGACTCCCGCCAAGAGATCTGAATAAATGAAAACGAAAGGAAAGCAAAATGGTATCCACCTAAGTATGATGATATTGGCTGGGTGGCTGAGAGGTGGATTGTGGGTAGTGGGGTGGAGGAGGTGTGGGCAACAAAAAGCAACAGGATAGAAAATAAAATCTTGTTTGGTCCAGCATGGTGTCAAGCCCGTACCCTGCTGTTTACATCCACACAGATTGAGTCCTTCTCCACAGTAGCCGGTAGCTGCTGCTGCCTCTGGCCAGGCAGTCTCATGCAAACGACGAGCAGCAGAGGATATGACCCAGCAGGAGATAACAGCAGCAGCAGCAGCAGCGGGGCCTTCCCCAAGGGAGCAGAGCAGACATGAGTGGCTCAGCTCTGAACCTTAAGCTGTCTGCGACGGGGATAGGTCGGACCTATATTTTCGTTGATGCTTTGTCGTGTTTTTGATTGATGGATGATTCATTGAAAACGTTAATCAACGTGATTTAATGTTGAATGCACAACGGAAGTGTGGGAGCGTGTGTGGATGACGGCTGGTTGAAGCGGCCTCACCTGGCGAAGTCTGATTGGACTCTGGGGCTGGGTGAGGCTGCACACTTGTGGCACATTGAGCCGTCAGGTTATAACAGGTTAGACCAGCCATCACCACACACACACACACACACAGACACATTGGGAGAGGTCTCCTGCATGGCAACATGAGCACTAGGTCTTGTATCATTATTGAACAACTTCTACAATAAACTGGATTTCAACACTACCACTCTGTGTCCTTCGTTCGGAGGAGCCCAGCCCAGCCACCTAAGTGGGGCCTCTCCAAACCGCTTGGGACACAGAAGGGCTGTCAAAGGACACACTGGGTCACCGGCAGCAGCGATGGACCGTCGCCTCCAAGCCCCAGCCCTTCACCCAACAGCTCAGTGGAGCCCAGCGGAGAATGGGGGAGGAAGCACGGCAACCGCCACAGGCAACCGCCGCAGACAACCGCCGCAGACAACCGCCGCAGACAACCGCCGCAGACAACCGTCGCAGGCGACCGCCGCAGACAACCGCCGCAGGCGACCGTCGCAGGCGACCGTCGCAGGCGACCGCCGCAGGCGACCGTCGCAGGCGACCGCCGCAGGCGACCGCAACAGGCGACCGCCGCAGGCGACCGCCGCAGACGACCGTCGCAGGCGACCGCCGCAGGCGACCGTCGCAGGCGACCGTCACAGGCAACCGTCAGAGGCAACCGTCAGAGGCAACCGTCAGAGGCAACCGTCAGAGGCAACCGTCTGCGGCTGGCCGCCCCTGGAGTCAGCCCTCAGTGGCCCCACCTCTGTCAGTCCATGGCCCCGTGCTCCACAAGGGAGTTGGGGGGGGGGGCTGTCGACCTGGGAGAGGTCGGCCCTAACAAGAGCTGGTCAGGGCCTTCTGAGGAACTCCCACCGCAGCCCAGCCGTCAGGCCCCCGCCAGCCCCGTCCAGACAGCCCTGCAACAGCTTGGGTGTTGGGCGCCTACCGTTAAGGCTGGGACAACGAGTCGACGTCATTATAAATTACGTCAACGCGAAAAATGCGCGTCGATTCGAAAAACTCAAAACAAAGATGGCGGCGCCGGAGCGTAGTAGCAACGCGATTGGCTCCTCAGTCTTTCATAAGTGCAAGGCGCCACGCACTCGTTCCTCTAAAGTATGGGAATTCTTTAATGTAAAAGGAAACGATTCCGTGATATGTCGTCTTTGCAAAATGGAGATGGACAGAAGGCCTTTGTGTTTTCAAGGCCTCAAGGTTTCAAGGTTTTATTGAATGCTACCTCTGACTTCTAAGAATGCATTACTTTGCACTTTTATTTTGGAATTTTAAGGCAATAAACATGTATTGCAATGTTAAGCAATTCATGTTTTTTTCATTCAGATATGTAAATCAACATGTATAAATTGCTATTAGTCAATTAATGGGGAGATAATCGATAATCGAATCGAAATCGAATCGGACTGAAAAAATTAATCGGTAGATTAATCGATCGTCAATCGTTTAAAAAATAATAGTTTATCCCAGCCCTACCTAGCGTACTCGTCATTATCTGGGTAGACAGCCTGTAACCTATGTCTGTCCCTATGCCGTGGCCAGCCACCGTAGGCCAACAGCTCCGTATCGGAACCTCGTCTCCAGGTGACCAGCCCGCAGCTTTTAACAAACCAATTTCTCTGATGGAAGTCCTGCCAGAAACGTGTGTCCTTCAAGTAAGGTCCTTTGACTCTGTGTCCCCCTTCCAGCACTCCTGAGACTCACCTGCTGTTGCTACTTGCCGGTGATGAGCACCTCAACACCGCCCCCTCTGTGTGACGTCAGTACTGACCCTAACCATAAACCCCCTAAACTCTACCTAATCCTAACAGACACGCATAGGTTAAACCGTTCATCAACACACACACACTCAGGGAGAGAACTCCTACATGGCAACATGGAGCACCAGGCCAACAACATATGCAAACCTGACAATAAACTGCAGCATCACCGCCCTGTGGCCTGTGTTTGACGGAGCCCAGAAAAGCCACCGAGGTGGAGTGTATAGCATGCACATCGCTACAACAGGTTGCCAGAAGAGCCCAGTGGGATGTCTTTGAAATGTCGTGACGCGTCTGACAAGCAGTCAAAAAGTCTAGGTTTCATTATGTGAAGGGAAAATCAACCAACGAGTGAATTTCTGACGCTATTATCAGCAAATGTTCAACAATAGCACGGAAAAGGCTGAAACGATGACTAAAATGTATAATTCAACCCTTTTTCTCTTGATGTACAAAGAAGTGAATTATCGCCTCAGCACGAGTCGACGATATTTGCAGTTTTGATTACTTTGAACGTTAGACAAAGTCTATCTCAAAGTTATTCCAAATGAAGTCAATTATTCAAGTGTGAATCAACCAAAAACAATCAATGGGGCTTTGTTCTCTCTGTCATTCCAAGATGTGTGAAAGAACATCATTGTTAAACACTGTGAGATAGAGTGCACAAATGTCCCTTGAGGTGAGGACAGGAGGTTTCAGTTTGTTCAGGACAAGCGGCCACCATGACTGCCTGTTTGCCAGGCTGGCAGAAGCGAAAGGGTGTAGTTCCACTGACGGCCGATTGGTGGCTCGTTGTGGGCGAATGCAAAAGAGACGCTTTCCATTCTCAGTCACTGGGATAAATCTGACACCTTCAAGCAAATATATATTTTGTTTTGTTTCGGTTAGGATCTCAGTGGCTTGTTCAACTCCATATTATGTATTTTAAGGCCCTGTTTTATATCAAATCCCCGCCCTAAATAGCACAATGGAAATTGAATGGCCGCCACAAAATAGTCTCAGGAGATTCATGTATGTATACATATATATATATATATATATATATTAGTACTGTCAATAGGTAAAAAAAATACTAATTAATCTCACAATTTTCTGTAATTAATCTAGATTCAATAAACGAATCTCGATTAATCTAATTTTTCTACTTGTTACAGATATTTACTTGAGTAAAATCATGTAATTAATGTAGAATCAACACAAAGAAAGTATATTTAGATTCAAATACTATTTTAATAGCTTTCTCTCATCTTTGAATACAATTTCTCTCCTGTGAATACAAATGTTCAAAAAAATCATCAACATTGACTCAGCTTTAAAGCCATCTTTCTTATATCTGCGGCGCTAACAGAAATAAAAACTACCCAGGCCTATGTTAAAGAGCAGAGGTCAATAAAGTCTTCTATGAACGGCCAGTAATATATTAACAACAAAAATGTGTTCCATACTCATTTGTCAGTTGAAAAAAGGTTTAAAAAAGGTGCATATGTTAATGTAAAAAAATAACAAGAAAAGATACTGCTGAAAGTTCTGAACGTTGAACATTTTTCACTCCATAGAGACAATTTGGCTTAGTCCTTCTTTTCACTCAGCCAGTTACTAAGGCATACCAGTCTGTTTACGTTATCAGGGGACAAAGAAGCTCGCTTCTTTTGACCGATGTGGCCAGAGAGCGAGAACAACCTCTCACAAGGCACTGAGGCCAGGGGTTGACAAGTACTTGCGTGCAATGGGTGCCAGCTAAAGATGAACCACCTCTATGGTAGTTGAATTTGGCTTTGCAAAGTGTGCAAATTACTTTCGATTTCTCCAACGAGCCGTCTGGCAATTTTTTAAAGTGAAACTTTCCTCCTAAAAGTCCATCTTTGCGCCAGCGAATGAGCTCTAACCAGGCAGCTTGCTTTGTGTAGTTTGGCTGCACACGCGAACAGAGGTAATGGGTCAGTTGCCACAGGAAGTGGCAAAACTGTGTTAACAGCGTTATTTATTTTTTTAGCGCGTTACAATATTTTAATTCATCTCCAAAATTAACCCGTTAATTTTGACCGCACTATATATATATATATATATATATATATATTTGAGAGAGTGTTTTGCTTGTTGTTCAGATGTAAAACGTAGGGTGACGTGTCAATTTATCGACGGAAAGCATGAAGGGTGTGAAGGAGTGGGTTACAGTGCACTCGCTCTGAGGTGTGTGTGTGTGTGTTTGTTTGATCATGTCTGAGTGTGCTGCCTTGCATGCAGAAGCAACGGTGGAATAACTTTGCACTGAGCAGACAGAGAGGGGGGGGGGGGGGGGGGGGGGTGGGGGGGGGGTTGGCAGCTGGACTGAATGTGTTGTTATGCACGCCCTCGCCACTCCGAGAGGAGGGGGGACATCAGGGGCGCTCAGGCTCTGACTTCTGGAGTTCACCTTCTCTGCAGTCCACTTAGTATCCAGCCTGAGACTCCTCTCTCTGTGTTCCTCTATGGATTTATATTATCCCACGCTCACACATGCAAGCAGCCAGGCACACGCACACGCACGCACGCATACGCACACACGCACAACCACGCAAACGCACACACAAACACAGAGATACTTGCTGCCTCTGTAATAAGCAGACACTTGCAAATGCTCCAACACTTGCAAATGCACAAATGCTCAATGTTGCTACAGACGGGGAGAAACACACGTACAGACAAAAACAATGTGTGGGTGATTGTACAGCCGCTGATCGCTCATGAGAAGCGCTTACCCTTTAGTGAGAAGTGACCGCAATAGCCGATATCATTGCTCCACTAGAGCTGGAACAGAAGGTTATGGCAGATCAAATCACCCAGGGTTCTGGTCTGCCGACCAAAGGAAAGGGAAGCCACTACATCTTGTGTATGTTACCGATATATACTTAATCAAAATCTGAATCCAAATATGCGAACTACACGTCTTGAAGCACTACGAACAACTGTCTGACAGCAATGTGGACTTTAGCGTAAACAAAGAAGATGATGGAGACGTTAAGACGATCACACCTAGACTACATAACACAAACTAGAGAGAGGACACAAGGGGAAAGGAGAGGAGAGAAGGGGAGAAGAAAGGAGACTAGAGGAGAGAAGGGGAAGATGAAGGAGAGGAGAGAAGGTGAGAAAAGATGAGAGGAGAGAGTGGATAAGGGGAGAAGAAAGGAGACGAGAGGAGAGAAGAGGAGAGGAGACGAGACGAGGACAGAGGAGAGAAGGGGAGACGAGAGGAGTCGAGAGGAGAGGACAGAAGGGGGAAGTAGAGGAGAGAAGGGGAGATAAGGCTAGAGGAGAAGAGAGGAGAGAAAGGGCGAAGAGAGGAGACCAGATGAGAGTTAATGCTTCAATTCACTGGTGCTGCCTTGGTTCAGTCACAGGCCCTGATCCAGACAAACTAATCAGGACTTAAGGCTTGAAGCTATTCTAGGGGTATAAAGTGGTTTACTTCTGTTTAACTTGAGCCCAATTTTTTTTTCAACATCCCTGGATAACCAAGTCATACATAATGTGCTCAATCTTTAACTTTCGTAAACTTTGTTTGTTTGTTGTTTGTATTACATTATGAGTTTGTAGGGATTTCGATAATTAACATTAATTATTAATGTTAATTCAATGATACAAATGTAGCCTCTTAGAACACATATCTTTTTTTGGTGGAATCACATCCAATGCAGAGTCTGGAGAGAAGCACCACGACACAGCC
>NC_044063.1:8494847-8507347 GCF_902167405.1 Gadus morhua
GAGGCATGACAGCCTATTGGCACAAAGCAGCAATGGCCTTGATGAGGGCATTGTTGTGAGAAGGAAGAAATGCTATTCATTCTCTTCCAGCAGACAAATAAAAAGAGAGGTCTATATCTGTGTCTCGTATCTGCTATCCTAGCTGGCAGCATTCCCTTGCTGTGGAGTGGTGAAGTGGTTACTGTGAGGCAGGAGGATAAATGACTGCGGAAAGATATTAATCTTTGACCTTATAGTTTTACGCATGATTATGTTTGACAACTCAGCAACTTAGGGTCAAAGAAGTCTTGTCAGAACCAATGATCCGCTCTGAATAAAACAGATACTCTTGTACTATTCATGGGTTTCCAAATAATGGCCGCGAAGGGTATACATCGAAAAGGTAGAAGAAAAAAAGAAGAAATTGGTATATGGATAGATATAGAAACACATTTTTCATAATCTAGCACAAACTGCTTCGAACAAGGTCAAAAGTAAGGAACATTTGCTTAGCAAAATCGAATTGTGCTCAAAACCAATGATATTAGTAATTGCGAAGATTGGAGAATTATGTTGCCCATGGACTCCAGCCGGTGATGCAATGAAACTTGACAGAATATAATCAAGTGGCAGAATAGCCAAGGTAGCTATGAATACAAAAATAGATGATGAGAGATTTCTCTGCATCAGTGTTAATAATGGTCATGATCAATTTAATGTTTCAAGAGACATTATCCTCTCCTCCTCTCTTCTCCTCTCCCCATGTTGTCCCCTCCCTCACCCTCTTCCTCTCCATCCCTCTTGTCTCCTCTCTTGTCTCCTCTCCTTTCTCCGCTCTAGTCTTCTCTCCTCCCTTCCTCCCCTCTCTTTCTTTCCGACCAATCTCATCTCCTCTTTTCCCCTCTTCTCCCCTCCTCTAGTCTTCTCTCTTCCTCTCCTCTACTCCTGTCTTCCCATCTCATATCCTCCCCTCTCGTGTCTCCTTCCTGCCCCCCCCTCCTCTCCTCTCTTCCTCTCCTCTGCTCTCCTCTGGCTCTCAGCCCCTGTAATCCCCTCCTCTCCTCCCCTGCCTCCTATACCTCGGGGACATCACTGAGGCTAACAGAATAAGACAGTTGCATCCGTCTCAGTTCCCGCTCAAAGCCAAACCTCTAACCTTCCCATAGTTCCATTAAAGCCCCCACTCATCTTTGATCGACACGTATTCCTCATTAAATGATGTATTTAGTTATATTAATGAATACAGTTTGCCACAAACAAATACAAACACACAAAATAAAAAGAAAAACACACACACACACCTCCATTCAAGCACTGATCGTCTCACACAGACACACACACACACACACACACACACACACACACACACACACACACACACACACACACACACACACACACACACACACACATATGTGCGCACAAAGTAAGCATGTTTCAAGCAAATGAGGTCAGCTGACACAGTGATGGGGAGTGGGTGTTGTCCAGGGAACACAGCAACACAGAAAAGAGGTCCAGGAAAAGGATGTAAAAAACAAATGAGGTAAATAATAGAAAGGATTGAGTGGAACTTGGGAGAAAAATGTGAGGGAATCGTGGTGAGGAGAAAGGAGAGGGGAGAGAACGAGAGAAAAAGCTCAGCCTGCATTTTCACCGCAGGAACTTGAGATACGCTCAAAGAACCGTCTCGGTGCCGGCAAGATGTGTGCCACCGAGGAGAGACTTGAGACGGCGTGACAGGCTGCGTGGGCGGCTCCACAGCTCTGGATCCTAATGCCGCAATGGAGTCCCTCGCAAAAGTTGGATCCATTCAAACTTTATCTGCAGCATTGACAAATCATGCACCATCGCAGTGATGACAGACCAATTTGTATTTTCTCTCTTGTAGGTTCTACACAAGCGAGAGATGTCTGCTTGCCTAAAAGCAGAGGCGTAGCCAGGGCATTATTACTGTGGTGGCCAGCTCGGGCCAGTCTTATATTTGGGGTGGCACTAGATTGTCAAGGGGGGGGGGGGGGGGGGAAGCCCCCATGTGGCTACGCCCCTGCATACAAGGAATCAGATGCAGGAAAGCCCTCACATGCACTAATGGACATTATAGGGTATATGTATGAAAGGTCTATACATTCATGACATTTCTAACAACTCTACAGATGCATGACAGGCCTCAGCATGTTCTGGAGGGTTGTATGTACAACTTCAGCCCAGGCTCTACAGATGAAAATTAGCACGTAGCTATCTCTGGTGCAATATATGCATTATCTGTCTATCTATCTAGAACTAGATCTATCCATCTATCTATATATAAATACATACACTGTCCTGTTTAAATAAGCGTATACATAAATTAAGCATCTTTTCCAAAACTCTGAGCCATTAAGGTCTTCAGCCAATTTGAATTCCCTAATTGTGTGAAAACTACCCGGTAAGTATTTTATTGATTGCCCCAATGGGGAATTTAAGAACTAGCCTTTTAGTAAAGTAACAACCAGCACATGCTGTTGTGGGAAAATGTATCAAAGTAGAATTATAAAGTGAAGTAGCTCAATATTTTTTGTATGTACACAAGGGCTGAGACAAATGGTTGATTAATCAAGGGAAATTTTTTTGATTATCGATTAATCGTTAAAATAATTGATCAAGTCGAAACAACCAACATTTACTGCTTAATGTTGCAGTTCAATTCAAATATATGGTGAATGGCTCATTATAAAAGGAATGGTGTAGTTTTTTTTGGCTCCCTGTCAGACAAAGCAAGCACATCAGTTTGGACACTGTTCATTTGGGATTACATTTGATAGACTTGATTAATCGAAAAAAAAAATTGCTTTATTAACTGGCTTTGAAAAAGTAGTCACAGCCCTAATTTACACATCAGCCGGAGGTAAGTGGTGATCGCAGTAGCAATAGCTGCAGTAGGAGCAGCATCAGTGCTAGTGACAGTAATAAAAGCCCCTGAGTGATACTTCAGGATACCACCATTAGTGGAGGGTCAGGGGGTCTTTAGGAGGGGCACGAGGGGAGGCTGGGGGTCAACCTGAGAGCCGGAGCTCTGGAGCTTTTAAAAATTTGGTAATGTGATAACAGGACTCTGTGGTCACGTGACCACATCCCTGTCAGGGCATGTGATCAGAGCCTGACAGCGTGATATGAATATCCGCAGGGTTGTCAGAAGCCAAAACGCACACACATAAACACACCACACATACATTGATGATAACATACACATGCATGGACACATTTATGTGACACACAAAAATACACACTTACAAAACACGGATACACATGTGTCCACATACAATAACGCACGCACACTCACATACACACACTGATGCTAACATGGATGCACATTTATAAGTAAACACACAAATTCACAGACACAAAACACGCACATGTCGACAAAATACACACACACACACACACACACACACACACACACACACAGACACACACACACACACACACACACACACACACACACACACACACACACACACACACACACACACACACACACACACACACACACACACACACACACACACACACGCTGAGCATTCATCAATGCTCGGTTGGGTTAGGCTGTAGGACATACGTTTCCATCCAACTAGCTGCTCTACCCACAATTCATTGCCAGGGCCCTTCAGCAATCAACATGGCTGTCATGGTTGGTTAATGCCTTTGTCTGTACTGTATACGCCGTGTGTGATGCACAGCCTGCATGCGGCATGTGTGGGCGGTAGAGGAAACATACTGATATAATTGTTCTGAGTCCCAAATTAAAGCGGTTCAGCAGCAGGGGTGGAAAAAAATAAATTCTCATTTCATGGCGGAGCTAAAAATACAGAATTAAACCCTGACTCATCATTTACCCAATCCGTCAAACAAAAGATCTGTAACTTAAGGAGTGTATGGTGTGCAGGATGTGTCTAACCAGGTCGTGGTCAAATTTCTTCATTAAATTAAACAATGTTAAAGATGGAGGGTAGAAAGAGATTCCTCAATGAATTCTACATGTATATTGAATCAGCAACTCATTACAGTTAATCAGCTCCAAATGATCAAATGGCTTATAATTGTGTTTCTTTGTCCAATAAGCTTGAACAAATGTTAATCTTCGCCGATGTACAGACCTGCATACATTTGCATAAGTCTTCTACGTTGAGCTGCATTTCCTGCACCTTAATGCTAACTATGATCAGCGTTCACAGTGTGTTCATCTTAAATTGCACACCCACACACACACACACACACACACACACACACACACACACACACACACACTGGCTTCGCTAATCAGTGGAGACACACACACACCCCACATGTATGCCTATTTCATCATGCTCCAAGTAGATGCAGTGACTACCAGGCATGTCACCAGATTAGTGCCGCGGGTCCTTCTGGGACGGGGTTGTGTGCTAAGGTATGCACGTGCTTGGGCACCATCAGCCAGGCAGGTCCCAGTCGAGTGAGGCGGGTGCGGGATGGGACGTGAGAGTGATTAAACCGGTGTTAATCTATTTCCCAGGCTCCACAGCACATTACCGTGTGCCTCTCCCTCCCCACCCCTGAGGCCGTTTGGTCAGGCTGCCTCCGGCTCTGGGCTCCTCAACAACGTATTGATTGCTGACTTTATTGAAAAGGCGTGGGCTAAGAGGAATATGTCTCTTTATATTTAATGTGTTTATTCGTGGCTGGATGAAATGTATCGTATAGTGTTTTTTGATTAAACTTCATTCATCATTCATATTGTTTACTTGTCTATTTCATTCATATTGTTTACTTGGTTGTCTATTCTCCTCCCCTTGCCCACTGATGAGACATACGGGTGAAAGCATTTCATTTAAGATACATTTGTGAGGGTTGTCCTGAACAGATGGATGTATTGTTCTGTTTAATTGATCTGTAATTACCACATGCAAATGCTCTGTCTATATCTGTCTATCCATCATCAGTTTCTTTTTTTCATCCATCCAATCATTTATTAATTACAATATTAAATTGTTCATCCATCCGTCCACTCATCCATCCTCAATTCATGTATTAATAAATAATCCATCCATACATCTATTCACTCATCCATTTGTTCAGCCATCCAATTGACATGCAAGCTACAGTGTATAACATCAGAAGGATGTACAGAGCAAGTGAAACAGAGAGATAGACTTACCACCACCAGGCTCTGCTGCTGTTGCTTCAGCTCTGCCTCCACATTCAAGGCCGGCTCCCCGCCACACTGTGGAGCGAAGAGAGGGAGAGAGAGGGAGACAGGGAGAGAGGGAGAGAGGGGGGGAGAGAGAGGGAGAGAGAGAGAGAGAGAGAGAGAGAGAGAGAGAGAGAGAGAGAGAGAGAGAGAGAGAGAGAGAGAGAGAGAGAGAGAGAGGGAGAGAGAGGGAGTGGGAGAGGGAGAGGGAGAGAGAGAGGGAGAGGGAGAGAGCGAAAGAGAGGGAGAGGGAGAGAGGGAGAGAGGGAGAGAGGGAGAGAAAGAGAGAGAGAGAGAGGTTATAGGTCTGTGTCTATAGAGGAACTATAATTGGATAAAATCAGCCACAAAACAACCGAGGACTCCTATGTATGCTGGTGCACACACACAAAGTCACAGACACCGAGGGTTACAGAGGAACCATCCACACGGAGCCGACTCTTTGATAAAACCGCATAAGTCTTGTACGTTTCGGCCGACCGTCCAGACGGAGCCGGCGAATCCGGTGCCCGAAACCGCACATTTCTGAAAACACCCTCGGAGGTGGTTGCAAATCTATCCGGACCTCTGCGGTTTCGTGTTAGGATTCGTGTGGACGCCTGAAACGCAAACGATGACGTCATTAACCCCCCACCAGCTGGGGGACGTCAGAATTTAGTTTAATTTTTTATTAATTAATTTATTTGTATTCCTTTTGTAGCTTTAAATAAAGCCCCTTGATGAATTTAATTACTAACTGTACATTAAAAAGTATTTCTGCTCAATTTAAAAGGTTGAATCTCCTCGTGACTGAATGTTTGTGTACAGCGCGTAGGCTGTATGCGCGCAGGATTGATGCGCTCCACTTTTTTCTGTGGAGAACCAGCGCCTTGAATATTTACTACAGCGTTTCTACAGCTCGATGCGGTTTCGCAATGATTCCGTCTTTTACGGGGATATTCCTGATCCGCATAAGACGAAACCGGATTGTCCGCGTGGAAGGGGCCTAAAAAAGACCCCCCCCCCCCCACATACACACACACACACACACACACACCCCTCCCACACTCCCACACAGATATGAATAAGGAGCAGCTAGGGCCCGGTGAGACAGCGACGGGTGGTGTTCCAGTCCAGAGTCTTTCAACTGGGAGTATAAACACCACTACAACATCCTGTCCCCCAGAACATAGGTGTTATCATCAGTGCACAGAACCTCATATGACCGGCCGAATATGCTGACAGGGGACCGCCTTGTCCCTCAGAGATTAGGTTGTCAGAGTGCATTGACTGACAAGCAGATCAATACCGCGCATACATTAGCCCTGGTGTGAAAAGGCTTCAAAGAGGTAGAAAGAGAGAGAGAGAGCGTGAGAATGAGAGTGAGAGAAAGGAGTTAGTGTAGGAAGGAAACACGAGCAAAGACAGCAGAGCAGAAAAGGGCAAAGAGAGGGAGTGGAGGGGAGGGTGATATAGACGTATAGCTGGAGAAGGGGGAGGAGACGGAGAGAAGGAGGGAGGAGGAGACAGAGAGAAGGAGGGAGGAGGAGGAGGAGACAGAGAGAAGGAGGGAGGAGGAGGAGACAGAGAGAAGGAGGGAGGAGGAGACAGAGAGAAGGAGGGAGGAGGAGACAGAGAGAAGGAGGGAGGAAGAGGAGGAGACAGAGAGAAGGAGGGAGAGGGAGGAGGAGACAGAGAGAAGGAGGGAGGAGGAGGAGACAGAGAGAAGGAGGGATGGATAGAAGAGTGAGGTATCTCTGGGGTATGGAGTCAACAGAGGAGGAGTCAGGCACACACACACAAACCTACTGGGACTATGGAAGGGCGCATGTCTTGTCTTTAATCTCCTCCACCAACGGTTTTCCAAAGAAAATCATTGACAGAGAACAATTCAAGTTTCCTTGTCTTCCATAACCCTCATTCATTATGTACTTGTCACACGGATTGTCTTAGAAATTAGACACTTACATGCAAATGCGCGCGCACACACACACACACGCACGCACGCACGCACGCACGCACGCACGCACGCACGCACGCACACACACACACACACACACACACACACACACACACACACTGTGATGTTAAGTGTGAGGAATATGAAGGCAAATGTCTGGTCTCATTTCCTCTGCTCAACTCGACATAAAGGTTGACACCAAAGGTTAAAGTCAACAGTTTGAGCCTCTTTTACACTCTCTCTCTCTCTCTCTCTCTCTCTCTCTCTCTCTCTCTCTCTCTCTCTCTCTCTCTCTCTCTCTCATTCTCTGTCACACATTTATCATCATTAATGAATTTCACCCTATTATCTTCTCCTGTGGTATCGTAATCCCTGTCATCTTTGTTATTTACTAAATACTACACTCAAGTCTAGCCACAACACTATGTTATTGACTCTTTTTCTTTTTTCCACATGCTCTCTTTATCCATCCCCATTTCTGTAAATCTTAATCTTTACTTTCACAATAAACTGTTCTAACCTTTTACACAAACAAACACAAACACGCACACCCACACACACAAACACACACACACACACACACACACACACACACACACACACACACACACACACACACACACACACACACACACACACACACACACACACACACACACACACACACACACACACACAAACACACACCCTGTCTCCTCTAGTAACTGGGGCAGTTTTGCTTTTGTGGAGCGCAACCTTCCCAGTACTTCCCTGTTGTCCCACATTGGAGGTACACGGTGAAATACGTCCTCCCCATCTGGCACCAGAGCAGCTGGAGCCCGACCTCCCCCCCCCCCCCCCCCCGCTACCATAACCTCCCCAGGGTGGCTGGATTGAGGGCCCACCTTCAGGACTACTTCGTCCTAGTTTTTTGTGCTGGGTCGTCCTGGCAACTGCGGCTCATTTCCGGTCTTCAAGGTCAACCTGAAACAGCGGGGAGCGTGTGTAACTTCCTGGATACGGAGCGTTTCCAGGGAGCGCTGGGGCAGAGCGTAGGAGTGTGATTGGATGTTTTGTCGCTAACGGCTCAGAATAGAAGCGATAATTAGCGTTAATTAGCACATCAGCGCGAGGAGCCATGAGAGTGTGATTGTTTTGTGTCTTGCGAAATGAATAATAAATAAATTATAACCACCAGGCGTGTCCACCTATTGGCCCACCCATTGGAACGTACCAACCGGTTGTTTGATTCAACACACATCAGGGGGGACACTCCCACATGTGATGACATGGTCATCACCAGGGGTGATGGTCAACATCACACGTCAACAACATCAAATAGATGCCCTTTAAAAACGACTCTATTTCCATAAGGAAAACGTGGATGAATCTATGTCATGCTGCCCCCGGTCTAGCTCAACGGGCTATTCCACATCGGTAAGCAATCTCCAAGCCATTATGGTCTGTATAGCAGGAAGATTGATCTAACTATTTCGAGCTAATCTGTGACCCAATGGCCGCGTTGACCAATTCAACATGCGGAAATGATGTCTCAACAAAGTCCATTAGACTCGTTCCTTTAGTCCAGGCACTTACAAGTTAGAACTAAGAGAAATTCATCAAATCAGTCTCGAGCGCTCTCATTTATGCTCCTCTAATGGTTGGTCGCTGTGAACTCCGTGAGAAGGTCTTTCTCCATGTTAGGATCCTTTCTAGCGATGCTTCACACATTCACCCGCTGTGTAAATCAATAAAGAGGTCCAGGGGTGTATTGGTCTGCCGGTACGTCATTTTATCTCTATCAAAGTAAGAGTCCCAAGAAGCATGTCTATTGAGAAGATGGATACGTTTTGTGGAGATGAATTATCTAATTATATACCTTTCGGAGCCAGCTATGTGAACCATGAATCTTTTGGATCCATAGTAAATAAAAACGGTGGAAATTAAATGATGCATGGAAGACCTTGACAGATTTACAGGTGGAGTTGGGGGGGTGAAACATCTTGTCATGCAGTTAGTAGACCTGGGGAGACGAGACATGGCCATTTCAGGGCAATTCAAAATTGCATTGATTTACTTGGTACATCTGTGGCGCAGGAACAGCTTTCCGCCTAAGGAAACCAAATAGCAGGCCATCGACCTCATGGGTTGGTTTATTTATTTCACCGTAGATATGGCTGTGGGATTATAGATCGATGGCTGTTCTTGCCTTGAAAGTGCTTTGGGTGAACCAGCTATTCATTTTGCTTAATTGGTCTGAATGACACTGCGTGACCGGGATCTGATAAATGCCAGCAGCACACTGATCCTTGACATCACGGAAGTGCCAGGAAGGGGGGGAGGGGAGGGGAGGGGATGTGTCTAGGATCATGGACACATTTACTCATCTTCAAGGCTATAAATGGTTCACGATGGGCCTATAAATTGTTTAACTAAAGAGATGCATAAGGTTGACTAGGACCATACAATGCTCAACTAATGTGCTATACACAGTTCAACAACAACAAGAGAGACGTTCCAACTATAAGACTTTACCATGCTACCACAAGACTGAGTTTTGTAATTCAGAAAGAAAGAGTAATACAGAAAAACATACAATGAGTGTGTTTGTATGTGTGTGTGTGTGTGTGTGTGTGTGTGTGTGTGTGTGTGTGTGTGTGTGTGTGTGTGTGTGTGTGTGTGTGTGTATACGTGCGTGTGTACGCATGTATGTTTGTGTAGTTATATATAAATACCATGAATCTCTTTAGCACAGTCCATATTCCATTAGGGTCTAACAAGCTCTAATACTCCTAGCCCTGGGCTCATCGTTCACATCTGCACTACTGATGCAGATGTGTGTGAACCATGAGGGCAGCGCATTAGGCCTCGTTAGATCATCGTTCACGCACATCTGCAGCACTGATGCTCTGCATCTATCTGCATTCTGAGCAGCATGCTGTTGTCCTCTAGCCTGGAGACCTCTCCGATCAGGGGAGCTCTCATTCTGTTTGGCTACGCAGATCAGGCTGGAACCGAAGCTGCCCACATCGATTTCCTGAGATAGGGACCAGGGAATCAGTCGTGGTTGATGACGTACAATACAGGCCGCCACTGACAAGGCAGTAATGGGGTTTCAAAAAGCAATGAGCGATAGCTTTATAATTAGTAGAGTGGACACAGCGATAAGTGCGGTAACTAAAGAAATAGACTGAGTAACCAAGAACAAGAGTCTGCACTAGCGAAGTTTCACGGCGGAGAATACGCTTTCGCCGTTCTACTTTATCTCGTGTATCCACTGAGCGGCGTACGGTGATGGTCACATGTTTTGTTACGCCGATTGGCTGAAGGAGATGGTCTGTCAAGGCAAGTGCTCCCGCCCACGATGTGTGAGGTCCACATTGATCCATGCAGCGAAACAGAACGGGAGACCCCGTGAGGATCGGGATGGCCTCCATACGCAGGACTAACTCTGACGATTTACTGTACACTGCTTGGATGGGGAGACATCCTGAGGTCCTCCCTTGTCGGGAGTTAGTGTTTACGACCCGTGTTGCAGAAGAACTGGGCTGACGTCCTATGACCTCGCCTTTAGGTCTTTCTTTGTTAAGCCCAAAATACACGGCCGGCGAACGGCGCGTGTCAAAACAGCCGCTCCTATCGTTTTCTGTGTTTAGCCCCCACACCAGCAGCGGCTAAGTACGCGCCAGCCCTCGCCGCGCCGCCGCCCGTCGACCCTTCACGCCACTGTCCTATTGCCTGGTGCTTCCTGTTCACTCTGGAGCGCGACGCTTCCTATTGGTGCTAGCGGCGGCACTTCACGCGCGTCTTATGACGCGACGCAGCGCCGGGTATGTTTTACGCTTCAGGAGGCCTTGTTAATGACCCGGGTTACATAAGAACCGGGCTAACTTATTATGTACTCCTCTTTAGGTCTTTCTTCGTTAGGCCTTTTTAACGACCCGTGTTGCATAAGAAAATAGGCTGACGTCCTACGTACTCGTCTTCAGGTCTTTCTGGTGGAGTGTGAGCCATGCATAACTCCATATTGTGTTTACCATTATATTACAGAGTTACAGAGCAATATTTCTTCATCAGTTAAAAACCCCATGGCTTGATTCAATGACATCCCAAACATTTTTGGAGCCCCAACCGTGTTTTTTAATTATAGACAAGCATCTTATCAAAACATCTTTGCCTCTACTACCTCAGGACATCAAGAATTTCCACAACATCTGCAAATCTAGTGACTTTGGTTTACTAAAAATGTATAGAGAGCCTTTTAAATTGCTGTCTTGACAGGTCTCTTTAAAGTCTCAGTGGCATTTCAAGTTAAGCGATAGTAATCAACCAATAGCAGCTACTTATAACTCCTCTTTCAAGGAGTGAAAATCAAATGCAACATGACATTTAAAGTGACATTTAGGGTGATAATTAAATTCAGTTTCTACCCACAACAAGTTTACCTAACACTTGTTTTGTTGCTTTTGGTACTGTTATTATTGTTATTAAAATGTTTGATGCCTGCCTCATCCCAGAAGTGTTCAAATAGCAAATTAGGAGAGTGAATCCCCTGGACCCCACGCTTGTGTTCCAGGAGAAGTGTTCTGTGGGAGTGTGAGTCATTTTACCGTGTGGTGAATGTTGGAGCTGTAATGAACTGAGTCAGAACCGTGTGCATCCTGCAGAAGAGGAAATTACAAATCCAGCGACTCTGTGAACATCAGATAAAGAGATTTTTCTTTAAGGGGAGAATGTCTGAGACTGAACTTCGCACTGCTAGAAGCACAATATAAACACAGAGAGGGGAGGAGAGGAGAGGAGAGGAGAGAGGAGAGGAGAGGAGAGAAGAGGGGAGGAGAGGGGAGAGGAGAGGAGAGGAGAGGAGAGGAGAGGAGAGGAGAGGAGAGGAGAGGAGAGGGGAGGAAAGGAGAGGAGAGGAGAGGAGAGGAGAGGAGAGGAGAGGAGAGGAGAAGGGAGGGGAGGGGAGGAGAAGAGAGGAGAGGGGAGAGGAGAACAGAGGGGGGAGGAGAGGAGAAGAGAGGAGAGGGGAGAGGAGAACAGAGGGGGGAGGAGAGGAGAGGGGAGAGGATGATGGGGACAAGAAGTTAACAGCAATAAACAAAAAAGGAAACAAAGGAGAGTTCAATCCCATAATGGTGTAAAACACACAACAACAAAGTGATGACAAACCCCAGCTCTGTTAATGCTTCCAGATCAAAGTCTCCTCCATGTTTGGGCCTCTCCTGAGTCCGAAAACGGTGAGGTTAGGCAGTGCCGGAGCTCTACTGAGGTCTAACGCCTGCAGCCACAAAGAGCCCCTCCCTCTCACTCTCTCTCTCTCTCCCTCCCTCCCTCCCTCTCTCTCCCTTCCTCCCTCTCCCTCCCTCCCTCCCTCCCTCCCTCCCTCCCTCTCTCTCT
>NC_044063.1:8512347-8517347 GCF_902167405.1 Gadus morhua
AGGACAGATATAAATGTTTTTGGGCGATAGTTCAGACAAAGACAAAGACAAGACACACAAATGTTGTGTTGGTGACATTTCAGAATTCACAGACAAAGACTAAGATATAACAGGACGGCTCACACACAGGCCACGTTTTAAAGGCATCCGTCTTTGCGTGACTGGAAGCTTTTCAATAACCGCTCTCCCATAGAAATGTTGAATGGTTTGCTCTGGGGAGCAAGAGCTTTCAGCGCCCACGAGAAGTGAATCTCTCCTCTCTCTCAATTGTGGATCATAGCTTTTGTTTGCTGTTTGGAGCCCCCCCCCCCCCCACCCTCTCTCCACTCACAAACACACACACACACACACACACACGCACACGCACACGCACACGCACACGCACACACACACACACACACACACACACACACACACACACACACACACACACACAATCACACAGACACACAAGAAGACCATAATCAATAGGGAGAGAAAAGAGAAGGGAGGGAGAGAAGGATCTGACAGGATGAATGGAACCAGGCGTCGAGAGACTTCTCCGCCCCATCTCCCTCTCTTCCTTCCACTCTCTCCCCCCCTGCTGTTTCCTAGCCCAACATGGAGAGAATGGAGCTTTTTCTGGGATGCGCAGTCAAACATGCGCAGACATAGTCATAGTTTCCGCTAGCCTTTAAATCCTACAAACCGTCTGCGAACCTTCTGTGATGAGTGTGGGATCAGAAGTACAGCAGCTTCATTCAACAACAGATGCCTCGCGGACCTTTGGGACTGCAGACAGTAGACATTTGTTCAAAATGTGTATTTTTCATTACCTGTTACTAATTCATTTCCCGTTATTGCTACATTCACTTCCCGTTTCTAGCGCATTCATTACCTTCATTCATTACATTAATTCCTCTGCTACAACAATAATAATCTCGGTCTCTTTCAGCTGTGCATGGGCAATTCGCTGCTACTGTGCCAATAACACAATCTACGGGTTATTTTGAATCCACCCTTATTCGCCGGTGCACTATTGCTGCTATGATATGACCTCCTTTTGCAGTGTTGAACTGAGGCTGCACAACATGACGAGCAGCTGGCGGCCATGTAAACCTCCCCAAGCACTTCACAGCTTCCTTTAGATAGGCCTTGTTTGAATAAAGCAGGCAGATATTGTGCATCTAAGACACATACAGTATCTCTCGCATTAAAAGGTTGCCAGAAGAATTGGACAGCAGTGCTAAACATGTGAACGTAGCTGGTACACAAGGAGGAGCTGAACTATCGCTATGCTCACTGTCTGCTGAACATGTGAACGTAGCTGGTACACAAGGAGGAGCTGAACTATCGCTACGCTCACTGTCTGCTGAACATGTGAACGTAGCTGGTACACAAGGAGGAGCTGGACTATCGCTACGCTCACTGTCTGCTGAACATGTGAACGTAGCTGGTACACAAGGAGGAGCTGGACTATCGCTATGCTCACTGTCTGCTGAACATGTGAACGTAGCTGGTACACAAGGAGGAGCTGAACTATCGCTAACCTCACTGTCTGCTGAACATGTGAACGTAGCTGGTACACAAGGAGGAGCTGAACTATCGCTACGCTCACTGTCTGCTGAACATGTGAACGTAGCTGGTACACAAGGAGGAGCTGGACTATCGCTAACCTCACTGTCTGCTGAACATGTGAACGTAGCTGGTACACAAGGAGGAGCTGGACTATCGCTACGCTCACTGTCTGGCCTCCATGGAGCCCCCGGGTGGACGCCTCACACCTTCAGCCTAGCGGTGTAGCTTCTTATCTGAACATCTGCTACATGAGTTCCCTGTGCCTACTGCACTCAGCAGTGGCAACTTTAATAACCATGACGACGGGCCCTCCTGGTTTAGAGAGTGCTCTTTTAGCCTCGGTGGTGTCTGGCCTGTCAGAAGGGCCTGGGTTCAGAAGCAGCGGTCGAGGTGCTGTGAGAGTGTAGTCCTGACCTCCACTTCTACACCCCTCTAAAGGGATCACGGAGCTTCGGAGAATAAAGGTGATACCTTCAGCTCAAGGCAGGACAACATGCAGGCAGGCTGACAGGCAGACAAGGCTGACAGGCAGACAGGCAGCCGCAGCTGACACAGTGGGCACTGATGGACTCCTGAGGAGGTGTGTTCAAGGGAGCTGTGAGTGGCTCAGCGGTGCTAAACCAGGTGTCAGGTGGGGTCCACCCGCCCCTAATGACACACTTCAACCTACACAACCCTCACTCGATGAGAGAGATCGAGGGAGTGTGTCTGTGTGTGTGCGTGCGCGTTTGTGCGTGTGTATAAGTGTGTTTGCGCGTATTTGTGTGTGTGTGTGTGTGTGAGTGTGAGAGTGAGTGAGTGTCTGACGGAGTGAGGGAGTTATCGAGTGAGTGAGGGGGAAAGAGAGAGGGTGGAAGAGAGAGACACCGTGTCTGAATCCCTCCATGACTATTGTTGTAGGATAGTGAGCAGTGCTGCCCGCCCAGGAAGAAGGTTGTGGGTTCAAACCCCTTAGTACTGGTATGAGCACTGGGTCGGCTGTTTTGTCCCCGGGCACATCACCATGGCTACCAGCTGTGACTGGAGAGTAGGTTACGTCATTGTTTAAGTAATGTGCATGTTCAAGTGCATGTGCGTGCGTGTGTGTGTTTGTCCGTGTGTACACAGACCCACTTGGCACAAGAATGAAGACCGCCAGGCCTGGAACATACACTGGCCTTTTGTACTTTTGGTCTTCCTTTTCATTTCACACTTCCTAATCCTTGGATTTAATGCCCAGTGACACACACGCACACGCATCTACACACACAGACACACACATACACAGACACAGACACACTGTTCACAGTAATGGCCACCGGTTACAGAGGATAATTGACATCTCCAAGAGAAATGAGCCATCAAGTTGCATAGATCTTTGCTAAAGGACAAATGGATGCTGACATCCATGTTAACTTATTGCTAGACGAGCTGGCCCAACAAGACATGGTCATACTTCAATGACTATGTGAACAAAGATTGAAAATACTTTATGTCCTTACAGTATCATTATTATCATACAAGAGTGAATGTATTTCTTGTTTGAAACACATTCACAAACTGAGGCCCACACAGTTGTTGAATTCATTTGCACTTTCTGCATTCCTATAAATCAACTGTACTGGTTTAACAGCATTGTGAATATATTTGAATAAAGACAAAAGGACAAACACGTCCCTGGATTATTTCCTCATTAGGTCCAGGGGTTATCATGACAACCAATTACAGGCAGCAATAACGAAAAAAAAAAAAAAAAAAAAAGTAACCCTCCCCTACCTAAAGCCTGGACTGTAAACCCTTTCTCAGCCCCATAAAGCCGCGGTGTAATAGAGAGCTTGCCCTCGGACATATGACCGGGGCCATACAACCCGGCCTGGAAGACACCACGCTAATCCATCACTGATTGGCCGGTTGCTGGAGCCGCTAGCCAGACGTCAAGCAGGACAAATCAGAGAGAGATGATCCGGCCTGGAGGGAACGGGCGGCTGGGAAATAAAGGTTGGTGAAAGAGATCAACGGTTTGTGTTTCAATCATGGATCATCCTCTCTATATGACACCAGATCTGGCTAGATACAGAGCTCACACAGCTAGCTACGGTGGTCCACGGAGCAGTGGAGTGGACACAACAGTGACGATATGATTAGCGTGTGAGGCAGGACGCAAAGAGCACGGTGTGTCTGTGTGCGTGGGAGTCGTAGAGTGGACGTTTGTCTGTATGTGTGTGTCCTTTTCCGCCCTCCGATTCCGATCCTCACCACCTCACGGGTGTTCCATCACGGCAGTATTTGTACTTTCATGCCAAATCAATGGTTTGAAGAGTAGCTATATATGGGCCCTTGTACTGGGAGCATTTGGCTTGAGTTTAGCATACGTGTGGAGTGTGCATGTGAAGCAGGCACTGTGCGTGCTTATGTGCTTGACCCGAGGCCTATAAATCTAAGCTTTTTGTGAAACAGCCATTCTTTCTACAACCTTTCCATCTCTGTATCTCATGTATGCACACACACAGCTTTTGGAATGGACACACACACACACACACACACACACACACACACACACACACACACACACACACACACACACACACACACACACACACACACACACACACACACACACACACACACACACACACACACACACACACACACACAAACGCATTGACCCCATTACCAGCACTAAACAGCCTATTAGAATAGTGAGTGGTTACATGCAGGCTACACACAATGGGGCAATTGGTTCACACAGACATAAACAGACACACGCACACGCACACAACAAATAACATTACGCTTACCTCTCCTCTTCTCCAACCTTGATTAAACCAACGATAGAGAGACAACTGACACTCATAGGGAGATAATGTTTCAACGAGGGATGGATACAATACTTCCCTGCCCCACTACTTCTGTAAGAACCATGGATGTATAAATAGCCCTGCCTAATAAGGTTCACTGCACACGTATACGTCCTGCAGATCAGCAGCAAGTGGTTCCCAACCTTCGACTTTAGGTGTACCGATGAGTAGTCATCAGCAACTTTGGAGGATCACCCAACCCTGCAGCGGCTGACCAAAGAACGCCAGCGCCCCGTTTTTATACACAACCACTACTGCAAGAAGGCCCTGCTTATGCTACCATTGTGTTTATTTAGCAAACACAAATCAACTCAAACATCAATGGAAAACATTACAGTGGAAAGAATATGATGGACTACACAAGCTTTAACACCTTATTTACTGAACAGTATTTATCATAAATGTATTTGCAGTTATCTATATAATTGTTTGTATTATTGTATATTTTGTCTGGTTGTAGAACAGAACCCACATACCCCCTGCAGGTGAGAAGAGTTAGAGCAGCGTGGACCAAGGATGATGAGGGGTAGGGGGGATCAAAGCCAAGACCCTGGAAGTGAAACGCCTGCCCCACCATGGCCGTTCCTCATATAGTTGTATCGTAAC
>NC_044063.1:8522347-8534847 GCF_902167405.1 Gadus morhua
CAGGTGTTTGTGTGTGTCTGTGTGTGTTTGTGTGTTACCGCCGCAGGAAAGGTGACAGTTGATGTAGAGTGTGATTACTAAGGATCGAAGTGACGCACACGTTCACACACACATGCACAAACCCACACACAGACAGACACAGGGCCACTGCCATACTAGAAGCCGATGAGCATATCCCTGCTTGTTTACTCCACACATTGTTCCTGTGTATGTGCGTGGGCGTGTGCGTGTGTGTGTGTTTGTCCGTGTGCGTGTGCATGTGCATGTGCATGTGTTTGTGTGTGTGTGTCCACACACGTAAGCATTACATTTCCACCCACAGTAATGCTTCCACCATTACCTTTAACACGTCTTTTTTGAGCACTGACCCAGTTGATTGATAATATCATAGTCGTACTCATAGTAATAACAGTTTAATCGATATTTCTGATGGCCATTTTGGTTCCTAGCCAGTTGAGATGCAATATGCTGGAGTATTATGGGATGGAAAAATGTGCCCAGAGAGTCAATAGTCGGCATAGAGGGATGAATAAACTGAGAGAGGGAGAGAGGCAGCGAGAGAGACAGAAAGAGACTGAGACAGAGAGAGACAAGATACACAGAGCGAGACAGAGGGAAAGACAGAGAGAGACAGAGAGAGAGACAGAGAGAGAGAGAGAGAGAGAGAGAGAGAGAGAGAGAGAGAGAGAGAGAGAGAGAGAGAGAGAGAGAGAGAGAGAGAGAGAGAGAGAGAGAGAGAGAGAGAGAGAGAGAGAGAGAGAGAGAGAGAGAGAGAGAGGGAGAGACAGAGAGAGACAGAGAGAGAGAGAGATGGAGAGAGAGAGAGAGATAGAGGGACCAGAGAGAGAGAGACAAAGAGAGAGACAGAGAGAAAGAGAGAAACAGAGAGACAGAAAGAGAGAGAGGGAGGATGGGGAAGTACAGCCGACCAGGGGGGCGAGGGACAGTGGAAGAGGATGAAAGGGAGAGTAGGTGAAGGAGTGGACAGTCAGGGTAAAGATGACAGAGATACCTTGGCAGAGATGGAGCGTGGGTGGAGACAGAGAGAGACAGAGAGACACAGAGAGAGAGAGACAGAGAGAGACAGAGAGAGAGAGAGAGAGAGACAGAGAGAGAGAGAGAGAGAGAGAGAGAGAGAGAGAGAGAGAGAGAGAGAGAGAGAGAGAGAGAGAGAGAGAGAGACAGAGAGAGAGAGAGAGAGAGAGAGAGAGAGAGAGAGAGAGAGAGAGAGAGAGAGAGAGAGAGAGAGAGAGAGAGAGAGAGAGAGAAAGGCAAGCAAGGCCAAAAGGAAGACAGAAGGAAGGAAGGAAGGAAGGAAGGAAGGAAGGAAGGAAGGAAGGAAGGACGGAAGGAATGTGAAAAGCACTGTATGAGAGGCGGCCAGTGTGAGAATGAGAATCAAAGGTGAGAGGGACTGAACAACAAGGCAGCCGAGAAACAAAAGGAAAAGTGAGGGAGAAAAAAAAGTAAACCCAAGTTTTGGAGAGGAAGTTCACAGTCTGAGAGGGTGTGAAAAGATCAAAGCAACATGCAGTGGAAGGAGAGAGAGGGAGACAGAGAGAGGGAGAGGGAGAGAGTGAGAGAGCGAGAGAGAGTGAGAGTGAGAGAGAGAGCGCAAGAGACCGCGAGAGAGAGAGAGAGAGAGAGAGCACGAGAGACCGCGAAAGAGAGCGAGAGAGAGAGAGAACGCGAGAGAGAAAGAGAGCGCGAAAGAGAGCGAGAGAGAGAGAGAGAGTGAGAGAGAGAGAGAGAGCGAGAGAGAGAGAGAGAGAGAGAGAGAGAGAGAGAGAGAGACAGGAGGGGGGTCGAAGGACATTGCGAAAGATAAAGCTAAATTGGGAGAAAGGGGGCTGACCAGAGGGCATCAATCCAATAGTTTCCAACGGCAACAGCATGCCTAACAGCCGAGAGAATGGAACAGGAGATCTATCGCCGGCCAGCGCAGACAGGGCAGAAAAGCAACTCGAGCAGAAAAGAGAGTGAGTGACGACGGGGGAAAGGGCGGGGAGACGGAGGGTTTGCTGGGCTTGTGCTGTAACGGCTGCGTGAGACAGCCCCTCCACAGCCCACGGCCCGTTGTCCTCATGACCGGCCCGGGCAGCAGGGCAGAAGGAGCAGCTGTAGCCCTGCCGGATTCGTTAAACACCAGATTATGTTCCTCACACTGCGCTCCTCTGCATATGCAAAATCGCTGCCTGCTGGAAGCGGGGCTGGAGTGGAATACTGAGTGTAATGCCGGGGTGAGGCAGAACCCTGGTGAGGCTTGCAAGTGTGCAACATTGTCTGGTCCGAAACAGCAGAGAGGCCCTTTGGCTTCCAGACTTGAGTTTAAGATCTCTTACCCTGTTCAACGTCTTGGGAACGCTTCTAGAAAAGCGTAGATCAAAGTTGTTGTTGTTGTTGTTATTACTTTCATCAACGATGAAGGAGGAAACCTTGAAATGAGACTAACCAATCATTTAGTGTGGGTGTTCTTGTGTGTGTGTGTGTGTGTGTGTGTGTGTGTGTGTGTGTGTGTGTGTGTGTCTGTGTGTGTGTGTGTGTGTGTGTGTGTGTGTGTCTGTGTGTGTGTGTGTGTGTGCACCCTTGTGCAAAGAGAAAGAGCTTGAAAAGACAGAGAGCCCATAGGGATGAATGGAGATATGGAAACAGTATCCATGGTTCGTGTAGCCTGTGGGTATATTTGTGCATGGGCTTGTGCGTACGAGTACCTGTGTGTGTGTGTGTGTGTGTGTGTGTGTTGCTCGTGTGTGCGTGTGCTCGTGTTTGCGTGTGCTCGCGGGTGCGTCTGCTGGCGTGTGCGTGTGCTTGCGTGAGTGTGTGTGCTTTTGTGTGCGTGTGCTTTTGTGTGCGGCTGCTTGTGTGTGTGTGTGTGTGTGTGTGTGTGTGTGCGTGTGTGTGTGTGTGTGTGTGTGTGTGTGTGTGTGTGTGTGTGTGTGTGTGTGTGTGCGTGTGTGTGTGTGCGCGTGTTCCTTCCAAGCCAAACCTGATGTGCATTCAGTAAGATTCAGGAAGTGGGGAGCGAACAGGGCCGGTGTTTAGTATGACCCGAAGGGTTTGGTGGCGGGGTCATTGTTCTTCCAGGACTTATTTGTCATGGCCTGTGGGGCGCTGTGGCTGTGGAAAACCTCTGCCAGTGCCTCAGGTGGTGGGGGGAACGTTCTGTCACATTGAGACATACTTTAATACTCCATGACTGGTAGAGCTTCACCCCGTTACAGCCCACTGGCCTGTTTGCCTGTTTGCCTGTCTGTCTGTCTGTCTGTCTGTCTGTCTGTCTGTCTGTCTGTATGTATGTCTGTCTGTCTGTCTGTCTGTCTGTCTGTCTGTCTGTCTGTCTGTCTGTCTGTCTGTCTGTCTGTCTGTCTGTCTGTCCGCATGGTCGCTAGATGGAGAATAGAGAGACCCACAGTTCCGCAGGAACGGACCGGTAGGTCCAGCTGGTGTGAATGTATAATAGGGCTGTCCCTCTCTGTCTGTATCTCTGTCTGCCTGCATGCCTGTTTATCAGTTTGTACCATTCCAGCCAATGTCTCTATTTGGTCAACTATTTGGTTCTGGATGCCTGTCTGACTTTCTTTCCATTTGGCCAGCCTGACTGTCTGGATGCCTGCCTGCTGCCTGTCTCTCTGGAGGTCTGGCTACTGGACATTCTGGTTATCTATCGGACTGGGTGCCTGCCTGTCTCTCTGGAGGTCTGTCCACCTGTCAGTCTGGATGTGGTTCTGACTGGGTGCCTGCCTGTCTCTCTGGAGGTCTGTCCACCTGTCAATATGGATGTGGTTCTGACTGGATGCCTGCCTGTCTCTCTGAGGGTCTGTCCACCTGTCAATATGGATGTGGTTCTGACTGGATGCCTGCCTGTCTCTCTGGAGGTCTGTCCACCTGTCAGTCTGGATGTGGTTCTGACTGGATGCCTGACTGTCTCTCTGGAGGTCTGTCCACCTGTCAGTCTGGTAATCGTCACACATTGAGCAATTAGCTGTGGCATATATTCTTAATTTGCACCAATGTTGAAGAGAAACATCTTCCTGCCTTAATAACTCTCTGAATCTTCCACTTAGTCTCCATGCTCGGTCCAGAGACCGAGACCGTGTTAAAGACACAGTTAAAGGCTAAGGAATACGTATCTGACAGAGAGAAAGAGAGAGCGAGAGAAAAGAGAGAGGTAGAGAAGGAGAGAGAGAGAGAGGGAAGAGGAGACAACGGGACAAAAGTCGAACTAACTATCTTTTTGCAATAAGTGCATTTTGCAGTGCGCTTTCGGCCCTGCAATTGGAAAATCGACATTCAGTGAGTACTGGTGGGTCATACGGACACTGGCGGAATTGAATTTCCTGGTTTAATCAGTTCCATCAACCAAATGGTAAACTCCCACCAACAGCCGCTGGAGAGAGCGCGGGGCATTGCCACGCGCTCTTGGTGAGGCCGAGCCGTGAGGCACAACAGAGAAGAGGGTATCAGCCATTATCATACTAACAACACGCAAAGACGCGCACGCTCACACACATAACCACACACACGCCCACACCAGACACACAGTAGCAGACACATAGTGCCCCAAGATCAACAGATGTTCTTTTATGACAAATGCACACGCTCGCCGATCAATAAGATACAAACACACACGTACACACACACAGACTCACCCACACACAGACTATCCTATACACACATACACAGACACACACACACACACACACACACACACACACACACACACACACACACACACACACACAAACAGGTACAGACACACACACACACACACACACACGCACACACACCCGCAAACAAAAACAGGCGCACACACACACACACACACACACACACACACACACACACACACACACACACACACACACACACACACACACACACACACACACACACACACACACACACACACACACAAAAACAGGCACACACACATAAGCACACACAGAAAAAGGCATACACACACACACTCACAGGTCAACCGTCAACAGCAGTAATTGAATGAAGCGAGCCGGGCTGACAGCAGTAATATGAGGTCCACGTTCTGCACGCTGAGCAGCAGCTCCCAGTGTTTGACTCATGGCACTCCCCAACCCCCTTCAACACGCTACCAACACGGCACGGTACAGCACATTTAAATGGAAATGAGGCCCACGCATGTGCTTGGAAGTGTGAGTGAGAGTGTGTGTGTGTGTGTGTGTGTGTGTGTGTGTGTGTGTGTGTGTGTGTGTGTGTGTGTGTGTGTGTGTGTGTGTGCACTTGTGTTTTATTAAGGCAGAACACATTCGGCCTCTGAGCTGAGTGTCTGCTCTCTGCTCCTTACGATCAAACATCAGTCTCTCATCCTACTTCCAATCTCATTCATGTGTCCATTTCCTGGCGCCCCTCATCCGCAATCAACAACCCAGTCACCTAACCATTGTATTCTATCTCTTACCCTTCGCTATGACTTTATCTTATTCCGTTCAGCTTTGTGATGATAAATGGTGAATGGACTGCATTTATATAGCGCTTTTATCCAAAGCGCTTTACAATATTGCCTGACAATAACCCAATCATGCACACAGTCACACACCCACGGCGAAGTCGACCATGCAAGGCGACAGCCAGCTCGTCGGGAGCAGTTAGGGTGAGGTGCCTTGCTCAGGGACACCTCGAAACACCTCTGGAGGAGCCGGGGACCAAACCAGCAACCTTGTGGTTACAAGCCAACCCTACTCTACCTCCTGAGCTACTGCCCCCCCCCCCCCCGTGATGATCGCTCATTCTCTCCCTCTCTGCGTTAATTAATAATCCATTATTTCTTCTCTGCGCTCAGTCACCTTTTCCTCTCCCTCTCCCCTCGCTATAGCATAGCATAGTCAAAGAATAGCATAGCACGGTATAGCTTATTATCTTATAATACGTTAGCTTAATATATTGTAGTATAGTATAGTAAATTTAAGTATATTAGTATACTATGGAAAAGTAAATAGGATCGTATATAGTATAGGAGAGCATAGGGAAGTAAAGTGGAGTATAGTATAGCATAGCATGGCATGTCATAGTATTTGCATAGTATTGTATTATCTACCTAAGACCTTAAGAAGGCTGATACCTCCACAACAGCTACCTTCCCGCAAGGCACCAGAAGCCAAAGGCTTTGTTGTCTGGGCATCCAGGACAGACGAGAGGAAGACGAGACAGCCTCGTCCCGCTGTGATTAGAATATAAACTCAGTCTCAATGTGGAGGACTGGCTCATTAAAGCATATTGCTACTGCTGCGGCTGCAATATAGTGCGACTCCTGGGATCCATTAGGTCCAGCATTACGCCTGAAATGGGATCCTGTGTTAAAACAATGGGAACACTTTCAGAAGGATGAGGTGGAGAAGAGGGAGGAGTTGGAAGAGGAAGACGAGGATGTCATAAACAACAAGTTGAATAAATCTATAAATGAAAAGACAAACTTATGAACAAACTCACTAACTCACTGACTCACTCACTCACTCACTAAATCACTCACTCACAGGTGGACTGAGCGACTGAGTGAGTAAGTAACGAAGTCAGTAACTCACTCATTGTTTCATTACTTACTGAGTAACTAATCAACTGACTAACAAATGGCCCATTTATCTCACTAACAGACTGACTCACTTCCTAACTAACTAACTAGGCAACAAACAAACAAGCAGGCCTAGCTAGCGATGGCTGACACCATATACGAGGGGTTGGCAGGCAGCACTGTGACCTTGTGGAACCTGATCGGGGCGTTCCGCTCAGAGCCAGGCGGCCACCTGGTCAGGGCCTTTGGCAGGAAAACCCCACAGATTGACACACTCAGAGCCAGTACACGGCATTCTCTCTTCTCTGCCAATTATAATGGAAACCTGCAGAGCGGCGCTGGAATTACTGCAGGATGGCAATAGTTATGCTAGAGGGACGAGGGCCACACTTGAGGACTAACTACGGGGGTGGAAGAGGACCGAAACACTCCCTAAGACTCAATTAAATGGGAGGGAGAGAGAGGGAGGGGGAGAGAGAGTGGGAAGGAGGGAGACAGAGTGGGAAGGAAGGAGAGAGAGAGTGGGAAGGAGGGAGAGAGGGAGAGAGAGAGTGGGAAGGAAGGAAGGAGAGAGAGAGGAGGGAGAGAGGGAGAGAGAGAGTGGGGAGAGGGAGAGAGAGAGAGAGAGAGGGAGAGAGGGAGAGAGGGAAGGAGGGAGAGAGAGAGAGGGAGAGAGAGAGCGAGAGAGTGGGAAGGAGGGAGAGAGAGAGAGAGAGAGAGAGAGAGAGAGAGAGAGAGAGAGAGAGAGAGAGAGAGAGAGAGAGAGAGAGAGAGAGAGAGAGAGAGAGAGAGAGAGAGAGAGAGAGAGGGCACAGTTCTCCTGACCTCACGTCTAGATGGCATCTTGCTCATCATGGATGCCTAGAGTTCAACTGCAGACATTGGGATTCCAATCCAGTACCTTTCAATTGAGATTCAATCTTATTTGATTCTGTGCTGAAAGGTTTTGGGTTGAGGAGCCTCGCCCGTCCCCCAATGATCTGGAGTAGCTTTGCTTTCCCAGAGAAAATGCAACATAATGGGTTTTTTATCCTTCCATGTCGACCAGAGGACAAAGCCTTTATGTCAACATAGGAAAAGGAAGCTAGACAGGAGGAACCAGCGGCTCATTACTTTTCATAAGGAAACAGTCAATGTATGCACTTTGATGAAATAACGTTTCACTGGCAGTATGGCGAGAAAGACGGGGAGGGAGAGGGTGAGAGAGAGAGAGAGATAGAGAGAGAGAGAGAGAGAGTAGACTTTGTATTTATTTTATTATTTTTGTTGTTATTGTTGTTATTATTATTGTTGTTATTATTATTATTATTATTATAATTATTATTATTATTATCTGGAGCGATTGTTGACGGGGGGGGGGGGGGGGGGGGTATGTGGCAATTTTTTTTTCCCAATGAGAGCGACACGAACTTCGTATGAGCAAAAAAAAAAAAAAAAAAAAAAAAAATTATAATAATAATAATAATTCATGTGCACGCAGAGACTATGGCGGCCGAAATTAGACTATGGCGGGGCGCCATAGTCTCGTCAATGTGTGGGAAACACTGAGATGAGTGGAGAAAACAGGAGGAGAGGATGGGGAGGGAAGAGAAGGAAGGATAGAGTAGAGAAGAAGACGGGAGAAGGAGAGGAGAGGAATGAGAGGAGAGGATAGAGAGTATAGAAGCAGATGGGAGAAGAAGAGCAGAGGAATGAGAGGAGAGGATAGAGAGGATAGAAGCAGAAGGGAGAGGAAGAGCAGAGGAATGAGAGGAGAGGATAGAGAGTATAGAAGCAGAAGGGAGAGGAAGAGCAGAGGAATGAGAGGAGAGGATAGAGAGTATAGAAGCAGAAGGGAGAGGAAGAGCAGAGGAATGAGAGGAGAGGATAGAGAGTATAGAAGCAGAAGGGGGAAGGAGAGGAGAGGAAAGAGAGGAGAGGATAGAAAGGAGCAGGGAACAAGTGAGCTTGTGTGTTGTTGATATGTGAATCCAGAATGAACCACGAGGCAGAGAGCAGAGAGCAGCAGCTGAGGCCAGAGGGAGCATGAGGAAGGAGTCAGAGAAGATTAACCTTGAGGCAGAGAGGGTCGGTAAAGACCTCAAAGTCTCGGCACTAAAACACACTTTACATGTCACGACACAGCGGCGAGGGGACCACGAGAGAGAGAGACGACGCTATTTCATGAAACCCAAATTGACTCGTAGTTACAAAAATGATGGAGCTTCGTAAATCAGAAAAAGCCCAAAAGCCCAAATGGAAAGTAACATTTTGTGCGTCTGGCTGGTGGCAGGCGGTAATGGACCCGCATGGAGACAGGATAAGATTATACTGTCGCAGAAAATGATACATGAAGCTCCCCCAACGGCTGTGGCTCCCCAATAAGCCCAGACAGATGCCTTATTAATTTAACCAGTGTTTGCAGCAGATTGGAATTTGTGGCCACTTTCATAACACTTACAATGTGCGGGCAGCAATATCATATGTATTCATTAAATGTACAAGCATCCCCAATGAATTCAATGTCCTAGTTTGTATTAAAAACACCATCTCCGGGCTAGAAAAGTCCTCTTTATTGCAGGCCTATGGTAAAATTTGCTGTTAACCAATGGGAATGCAGCTTATGTATGAGGTGCTCTTGCGTTTATAAGTGCAAAGCTTACTTTCTCGTGATCGATGATCTTAACAACAAGTAAATAAGTATTGGCCAATTAGTTGTAGATGGTAACGTATGGTAATGTTTGAAAATGGAAAAAAACAAATATGGAAATTTGCTAACCATAATTTAACCGACCTCATTACAAAGAAATTACCTTTTTGCATTATACGATTATCGTGACCATATCCTTTGAGCATGCAGTGTGTACGTTTGCTAAATACCCCCGAAAGTTGAATTGGCATGGTGGCAGAATCCATGCGGGAGGAGAGGAGGTCTGACCGGGGAAGAGGCAGGCCTGAGACACCAGTTTGGAGAAAAAGATGTCCGCTCAATTTGCTGAGATCACCTCCTGTCAACCTAAAGATTCCTTGCCTTGAATTAAACATAACACCAAATGAGCTTGAAGCTATGAAACTACAGTTGGAAGGGTTCAATTTATTCATAAACTCTTAAGGTTTAATATAAAAAACATATTCCCATGGAGCAGCTTCAATAATTTACGCAGATCCAAACACATGCGTGCCCATCTGGGAAAACACATGTCGTCTAGCTTGCTGTCTGCACCTGTTCCATAAAACGATCAGTGCCACTTCAAAGTAAGTAACCATAACACACCATTACTGTACATTAAAACACCATAGAGGAAGCGACAGAGGCACCATAGACAAATAAGACATTCATCACATGCATGGGACAATAAATCTGTTATAAACATTCATGATGTTGTTCTCTCCTTATCCGTTCACCAAGGCTCTCTACGAAGCTGCAGGGTAGGATGCAGCATGTTTTTTATTTTATTAAATAAAACAGTAATTAAGAATCCCTGTTGGCAGTCATATAATTCATAACAACATTTATGAAATAAATAAATAAAAAATGCAAAGCAGCACATGCATTACATCGTCACGCCCTGGGCACAGCGCATCTCAATAACACAGTGTTAAATGGACAAGGATATTGTTAACAGAAAGACTGAGTGTTATACAGCAACAGAGTAGGATCCTGCTATTAGGCTGAGAACCCTGCAGACTAGTCTCCAGGGAATGTGGACACCACTAAAGAATGATCTAGGTTTCGTGTCCCTGAATTATTGATGGACGACAAATTAACATGGCGGACCAAGTGTGACCGACCTCTGCTTATGTGCTCCTCTGCCTGTCGACACGCTAAACCTAGCATGCAAACCTATATGTTTGTGTGTATGTGTGTGCGTGTGTGTGTGTGTGCGTGTGTGTGTGTGTGTGTGTGTGTGTGTGTGTGTGTGTGTGTGTGTGTGTGTGTGTGTGTGTCTGTGTTTGTGTCTGTTTAACTGTTATTTGCGTATGCGTGTGTGTGTGTGTGTGTGTGTGTCTGTGTGTGTGTGTGTGTGTGTGTGTGTGTGTGTGTGCGTGCGTGCGTGCGTGTGTGTCACAGAACTAGTCCGCCCTGTCCCCTGAGATAAACAGTGGCACCAGCTTTAAGGGGACAGTTGGCAAAATGGCTGCCGTCAGAATCAATCTGTACAAAATTGTCTACTGTGCTCTCAGCCACAGACGGGATGGCTCTGACTAAACAAACAGCACAGACTAGGGGAGAGATGAAAGGGTTGCCAAGGAGACGGGACGCGGGACAACAGTAGCCTAGGGTGGACAGCAGAGGGGAGGAGGTGAACGATCAGATGGAGCAACAGAAGGCTGAACAGACATGATCAATACTATACTTAGTGAATGATACGCAATCAGCTAGTGAGAGCTACAGACAGGCCGGCCCAACAGGTGTGCAGTATGAGGGATAGACAAAAGCAGTTTATTTTTAGCATATAATCATGTTATCATACCAGCTTATAATTACCATCAATGTAATCGCCAACACGTTGATTATAGTCTTCGGCCTCCATAGCGAAAGAAAGTCTGATAAGCTTTCACCCGCTGATATTTTATACAGATGTATTGAGTTTCCAATACTAATTTAGCTCTAAAAAATTACAAAGGTCCGGACCTCGTGATCTCATAGCAGGCTACGGCGTGCGTGCGTGTGTGTGTGTGTATTTCTGTGTGAATGTTTGTGGGTGTGTTTGTGGGTGTATCTAGATGACTTTGCATGTGTGTTTGTGTGTCTATGTGTGTGTGTGTGTGTGTGTGTGTGCATTTGAAGGCATTTGTGCATGCCTTTGTGTGTGTGTGTGTGTGTGTGTGTGTGTGCGTGCGTGCGTGCGTGCGTGCGTGCGTGCGTGCGTGCGTGCGTGCGTGCGTGCGTGCGTGTGTGTGCGTGCGTGCATCTATGTGGGGGTCAGGTAAGTACAGGTGTACGGTCCAGGTGGTAACTCTGCTGGTGTCATGTTCATCAGGATGTATCTTTAAGCTACATTAACCCCTCCTCTAACAGGTCACAGCACACATCCACACCCACACAGACCCTCTCTGACTAACACAACTCTGTGTGCAGTAGATACGCATCCTGCTCCGAGGTGACTACAAACAGATTGCCGATGACAGGGTTTGAACCCAGAACCTTTAGTCAAACATCCCGACCACTAGAACCTCCTGCCCCACAAGAGTCTACATTAGAATGCTAATATCTCCTGTCATGGTACAACGGCAACCACACCAGGGGTATGGAGCACAACTAATGCAGTCGTTGTTATTTATACCATTATCTACTGTTGTACATCGTGATGTTTTGTTGTGTACTGCAGAACCATTGTGTACTTTTGTGCATTTCAATGTAGTGTTGTGTACCGCAGTACTGTTGTGTCATGTTGTGTACTGTTATATACTGTTGCTGCTGCAGTACCGTTCTGTTCTATGATGGCCTGCCCTGTCTGACTTGCATAACTCCCACACATGGCATTCAATCTGTCACCACACAGACACACTCACACCGGAGCTTACTTGTAAAGGAAAGGTGACCCTAATGTGCATTCATAATGCTGCATTCGTCTGTGACGGAGAAAACTAACAGGATTAAGTACGATTTTACAACAATTAAAAGCCTGCACGTCACCTCTGATAAATGACAAAACGCAAATGTGAAATGAAAAACCTTTGAAGATTAAACACTGTAATAAAATACCTAGATGAATGGGAATGTTTGAAGGTTCAGATCCAGAGTGACAGAGACAATTGCCTTTGGCAGTTCAATAGTAATCATTAAAAAAGGTAATTTATCTTGTGTGTATGTGTGTGTTTGCGCGTGTGTGTGTGTGTGTGTGTGTGTGTGTGTGTGTGTGAGTGAGTGTGCGTTTTGAGTGGCCATGTCCTGCTGGGTTCTGTCGGTATCCAGCAGCTAAATAGGACTATACACCCAGCATGGGACACACACACACACACACACACACACACA
>NC_044063.1:8539847-8547347 GCF_902167405.1 Gadus morhua
CTGTGTTCCTATTTTCATGACTGTTCATCAACTTTGCTACCAGTGTGAACAGAATAGAACAGATAATCTATTCTGTTATTAACTGCATCATTATGTGCATCTATCAGACATTTTCCTCTAATATGTCATCATTCAGCAGGGGATTTTCTCTTCAGATAAGAGGAAATTGTAAATTGCCTTTTTTGTGAGAAATACGACGATTGCAGCAATGAAAGAAGCCATAATTTAATATTAATATATTAGAATGGGAATTGAGTACATATATACTAGCTGTACAGAAAATGAAATCGACACGTAATAAGAAATGTCCGGTACGTCTGGTATATCAATCTCATTTTGTTAGCACATACATACATACAAACATACATATTCACAGACACACACACACACACACACACACACACACACACACATACACACACACGCACAAGCACACACAGTAGGGCATAATGGAACTGCAGTGTTACATTAAGCTGCCAGCTTTCTGTGCCAACTCGTGAAACAAAGGCTTAATCTCTGAAGAGAAGATTGAACGGAACCATTGCTCAATCACAAAACAGGAGGACTGATAATGTATGTATGCAGCAGAGTGCAATCAATCGCTTTCCGATGTCGAGATCGCCATAAAAAATCCCCCAGATGCTAAATCAGCCAGCAATTTACATTTAAATCACATACCCAGAAGAGCCACAATATCGCACACTCTAAATTTTTAACATCATGGGAAATCCTAACGGCCACCAAACCCCAAGCGCCTCATAAGGGTTTAATATTTGCATAGATGTTCCGTCTGCCTATGCGCTCAAAATCGCATAAGGAATAGTTCTTTCCTCTGACTTGAGATTGCAGAAGATCCAATTTTGTCAGTCCCGATGAGCTTGCTCAGTCATAAGCGTGTGTTTACTGTATAGAGACAGACACACAACCAGCCCCAAGGCGTCAGAATGTGTTAAATCTTACTTTGTGAGCCGTGAAGACATCAAAACGCATGGCATGTAATCAGGGGTGAACATTGCGATAACACACAGGTACCGCTAATTAAACTCGGCTGTTATGTTAATTACAAATATATATGTTATTTTGGTCAAAATGTTTTGATATATTGTATTTGACATGCAAGATCAATTTACTACAGCTCGATGCATTGACCGGCCATTTTAAATATTGTGATGAAGCCATACTGTGCCGCAGTGGCAATGATGAACGAGATTGTAAACATTTCACATCACCAGCCGTAAACATATCAACCATTCCCCGACAGCCACACGCACTAATAATATCTCAGATTTTATACGTTTTTCCCGTGTCTTCCAAAGAGCCGCGACAACCACCAGCCCTTCTGGACCCCTCCCTGCTTAACAACCTCCAGCCGTCTGCAGACTGCAGCGGCTCCTCGCCGCTGGTGGAGGTAAATGCATTCTGGGGGAAAACCCATTCAGCACAGTTGGTTAGCCCCTCTAGCGTTGCTCTGTGTGAATTGAACACTGCAAACGCATGAGGCCATTACCAAAGCCACTTAAGAGCCAAACCGGGCTTTCAGGAACTCACCCCTAGAATCAATACGCTGCTTATCCTGCATGTTAGTTTGAAGGGAGGAGGGGGGGGGGGGGGGGGTCTCGACTCTCGGCACCTTAACAGAAAGATGAATGTTGAGCTGAATAAGGGTTAATGAAGGGCAGGATGGGAGCGCTGAAGCTGGTGCCTCCTCTGGTGCTGGTGATCTCATTGTGGGTGAGTGCCATCCAACACACACAGATTAGGCCGAGCTAATGTGTGGTCACGGATAACATTTCATCCAAACTAATGTTTAATTGTGAGGGTTCGGGTTAAGGATGCTATTCTGGACCTAATTCGAGCCATACATACCCCCCTAATAGAAGCTCTACAGAGTGCCTTTGAGCAAGGCACAAATCACCAGCAAATTGACAACTCGAATGAGAGATTATGTTACACAATATGTGACATGACATCAGCGTATCATCTACAACAGTGTTACGAGCCTATGGGATTTGTACTTTCATAGTGAGCTTCTCACTGTCCCACTTTGACTCTTCTCTGTTCCTTATAATCTCCACCCACCCCTCAATGGTGGACTCTCACACGTGTCACTCTGTTGCTCTTTCACCCTCAAAGATTTCTTAAATACTGCCTTTCTGTGTAGTTAAGTAGATATGTGTGTGTGTCCAGTCAATGTTTGCGTAAACTAGGGATAATGCATCAGTCTGTGTGCATCGCAGCAATGTGTATGCGCTCTGTCTTCTTTCAAGCGTGAACACCAATCGGTTTATGCGACAGTGATTCTGTATCTTTAGAAGTCCCTAAATCAAGACCGGTCGCTGTGTAAACAGCAAGCTGTTAGGATGTCTATTATAAATGCATTAGCGGATTCAAATTAAACATTTAAAATGCAAGCATGTCTGCCAGTGAGCCAAGGAGGATGGCTTCTTCAAGTGTTTCTTTGAAAGTGAGGGGCGGGGGGGGGGGGGTATGAGAGAGTAGGAGAGGGAGAGTGTGAGACAGAGAGAGAGAGAAGAGAGAGAGAGAGAGAGAGAGAGAGAGAGAGAGAGAGAGAGAGAGAGAGAGAGAGAGAGAGAGAGAGAGAGAGAGAGAGAGAGAGAGAGAGAGAGAGAGAGAGAGAGAGAGAGAGTGGGGGGGGGGTGAGTGAGGTCGCGGAGAGGGGAGAAGATAGAGAGGAAAATAGAGAGAATGAGAAATGGAGATACAGCAACAGATAACAGTGAACGTGAAGGGAACTAGTGAGAGAGAAAGAGAAAGAGACACTCGGATATTAGAAACAGCGTAAGAGAGAGTGACAGAGAAGGGATGAAAGAGAAGTGGGAGAGAGAGCGAGGGGAAGGGACAATGAGAGAGGGGAAGGGAGAGGGAGACTAAAATGTGTGTCAGTCAGTGTCAGGCTGCACCACTCTACAAAAACAATACCATGGGCGTAACAGGCTTAAAGCAACAGAGAGAAAGGGAGGAAGAGAGGGAGGGAGGGAGAGAGAGAGAGGAAAAAGATGAGAGGGATGGGAGGAAAGAGAGGGAGAGGAGAGGAGAGCAACCTATGATTTGCAATGCAAGGGTGAATGAATGAACATGCCAGAGACATGCAGAGGTTTTATTTGACAAAGACCGACTGAACTCTGCTTCTGTCCCTCCCTCAGATGACTGGCAGGGTCAAGTCCATAGTCCTTCTCTCTCTATCTATCCTCTATGAGGATAAGTGGTTACTTCAAGTATCTCTCTCTGTCTTCCACTCCGTCTATAGTTTAGTATATAGATGAGTGAAAGGGTAAAGTCAACAGCCATAGGGCCTCTTTGCCCTTTCTCTCTCGCTCTCTCACTCTCTGCAGGTTAGGCCGAGAGAAATTAGACCTCTCTTTCTCTTTCTTCTCACACAGGGTTCAATTTTGATGATCTTGTGCCACTTATTGTTCCCTTTGTAGAGATGTAAGCATCAGAGTCCATTTTATAGTAAACAGACATGTACCCTAGCCATTGGGAGTTCCCCTCAGTTAACCAAATGGTTTTGATCCAGGTGGTCCTGTGTAGCATAACAGCTAGAGCATGGCAATAACGTGCCGAGCATTGCCTTGCATGCTCATGCTTTGTTAGAACGGCATTATCACTGCTGGGGTTTGGGGTTCAAATCACACTGTGGTTGATCCTGGTAAGAATGTATGCACACGTCAATATTATTAGACACTTTTGATAAAAAGTAATTTGGTGACATTTTGTCATCAAATGACTTATTATAGGCTATATATTCAAAATTAATTTTGTCATTATTATTTGATTCATATGGATTTTATTCAAGACTCAACCATGATGTCGTTGACATAAGGCTGAGTGCCCGACTTCCATTATGGCATGTTATGCATTTTGACACGGGGTTGGTTTCACAACTGCACCCGATATCAACTAATTACATCGATGATCGTATCACTTTCAACAATGAACTCCTGCCTCACTGCTTCGTGCCTATTAATACATCCATTACATGGGAATAACTTCAGGCTAGGTGAGCCACGGGGAGTTGGGGAGAAATGTAAGTTGAAGCCTTGATTGCGGCTTCCACTTCTTACTTTCTGTCTATCATGCACTCGTACCAGGTGGGCAATTATTGTAAATGTGGCAATTGCTCCAAAGTTAGTCCCAGAAGTGGATTTAAATGTGATGCATGGTTTGCTGTGTTTGGGTGATTCAGCATAATCACAGTTTGTATCCACCGTGATGAAGTTCTGTTTTGTTGGATTTGGTCGGTTTCGGTATGGGTCCGCTTATCGTAACTTTACTTTTTTTATTTTAGCAAACAGTAGCTGAATTTAGCAAATGTTGGATTATCTTAGCAAAATGTTGCATGGGTTGGCTTGTTGTGGTTTGCTTTGCTTTACTTCAGTGAAGTTATGTTAATGTAGTTTAATTCAGTGTAGTTAAAAGTAAACCCAGCACGCCTGAGTATTGCCTCGTACGCTGGTAAGAGCATCAGGATGGTGTCTGCAACATCAACTCTATAATCCTAACATGGTTTGTGTAAAAAGAGTGCGACAGTTTGCCTTATGGTTTACCTCAATCATTTATTTTTAATGTGCTTCCTTGGAGTGTGCAGAATCGTAATCCGACGGCATTTGGGCTCACACTACAGCGCATACTGTGGCTTCTCAGCAGGTACTTAAACAACCTATTAAAGAGCAACATTACTCTGATCACTTACACTCGATTACTATATGAATGCCTCCAACACTACAGTGATTACTTCAACGATGAGGTCTAAGTGGTCACGATTGTGTTCAGTGTTCATCATAAGAATTATGGCACATTGGTCAGGTCCTTCATCGTGAAAAAATTACCAGCAAAAAAAAAGAAAATTACATGAAAATCAGGAAGAAATGAAAGCTGTGATTGCGACAGTAAAAACTGAGGCAGAGCTTTCATTTGCAGTTAATTTTAATGGCCTCTCTCTCTCTCTTTCCGAACTAGTGCATCCTTCTCTACTGAGGCTTTGATCTTCCTGATTGTGTGCGTGTGTGTGTGTGTGTGTGTGTGTGTGTGTGTGTGTGTGTGTGTGTGTGCGTGTGTATCTGTGTGTGTGTGTGTGTGTGTGTGTGAGGTTATGTGTGCATTTTTTGGTTTTTGAATTTGTGTATGTGCAGACTGCATTCAGTGACATGCAGTTATCAAGCTTGTGCAGGTGTGATTGTGTGTGCACAATGCATATGTGCCTCTACCTAGTGTGCATGCATTTCCCAGTGTGTGTGTGTGTGCGTGTGTGTGTGTGTGTGTGCATTTGTAATGAATGTGCGCAGTCCATCAGGCATGCAGGGTTGTTTCAACTTAATGTAGTAATGGTTGTGTGTGTGCACGTGGGTGGTTGTTCTGGTGTGCGCGTGTGTCTGTGCGCTTGTCCCAGGCGAGAATGTGATAGAAGTGGTCTGTATTCGACATCGAGACAACATGTCTGCCCGTCTGTCCAGAAGCAGCAGCAGCAGCAGCAGCAGCAGCAGCAGCAGCAGCAGCAGCAACAGCAGCCGCGGCGCTGTGGTAAATCTAGTGATGGATTCACCAACCTCATACAGCTATCACTCCTCTGCTCTGCTCGGGCTCCCTCCGTTCCTCCTCTTCTGTTGCTCCGTTATCTGGTGTCTCGCCTCTCCCCCGACAGAGTGGTCCTCTCCCTTGTAACACTCCCTCTTGCTCTTGTTTTATCACTTCCACTGGCTGTACTTTTTGCTCATCGCGTCCTTCTCTCCTCTTGTCCTCATTCGTCCTCCCCCCCATCCCGGTCCTTGGTTTGTAAGGCTAAATAGGTCTCTGTAAACACACCACTGCCAGCAGGCCTCGCTGGTATTACCGTGTTTACATAGACCATCATAGCTGGCTGATACCAATGTTTCCTTACAAGGTTAACAATTCCACGGTGTGTTCTCAGCGACACAAGCCCATTAGCCAACCGGACAGCGTCTGCCCCTGCTTACACAAGCCCTGACCATCTGAGCTGCCTGACCTTTCGGACACAAAACATCTTATCCGATCCATCGACCTGATCAAATTATCCGAATAGATAACAAGGACCAGGCCACAATTTTTTTATTTTTTCCATTTCTGTTGTTGTTTATAGCTGCAACAGAAAATGTGTTTTTAACCAATGCATCCTTGGTTGTCCTCATCATTTGTTGTTGAGTGCAGCACTCCAAACACAGCCTCACTCTGGGAGATGTATTGGTTAAAGCTGACCAATGCCACACATCAAGTGCAGTTAAATCTTTGTTTCACAGAAAGTCAACAAAAAAGTGTGAGTTTTTTTTCCTAACGACACATGTGTGAGCATGGTGGGCACTTTCATAAAACCCTCAAAGACTATTTTTTCTAAGTGGAAAACAAAGACCAGTGTAGTTGAAGTAAAAATATATTCATCAATATGATCGGAAGGAGAATTGAAAAGGCGGTAGTTAGCTCATGAGACATGAGGGGGTATAAACACTGACTATACTGCATATTTAACACGGATTACACTATGATAACCTACAGTATAACACATCATCTCATTTAATTAAATATCTCCTTGTTACACCGTTAAATTAAAATTAAAACCAATATTTAAGGTGTCAATCTGAAAGATCCCCAAAGATTTTAACTTAAATAAACGTTAGTTCAGTCACTGTCTATTGCCGAATGAGGTAACACAACGGTGATTGAGCCTGTGTGGTGTGGCCCACTGATGAAAGCCCGTGCCTTTGTAGCATTATGAATGTTACGTACTGTGTGTCGGTGGCAACACTCCCGCCATGAATTCAAATCGCAAGCGGCACCGTTAGTGAGACGTTTTCCCCCACCCAGAAGAGGTGGTTCCCCCAGGGAGGATATAGCAGAGCTACTGTCTCAAACATGCTCTTCAACTCTCTTATTTTTGAAGCAGTGTACTGTTTTTTTCTGCTGTAGGTGCCGCCAAAGAGAAAGAAACAAAGAACCTTGCGATAACCACTTGACGAGACCACTTGTATGCGTGGTATAAAACTTAGATCTTGTCAGCCTAATATGTTTGCATGGCAATGTCACTTCAATTTGTTAGCCTACTATTAAAATGTTATTGAGTGAAGTTGCGTTAAATATTAAACGTCCTGAAATACAACTGCCCACTTAAAGTTTAAATTATACATAATTCCTAAATCAAATGAGATCAGTCATAAATGGTTTTAAAGATTCATTTTGGATTGCCTTCCTTTACATGCACTAAATAATTGATCTTAAAATATCCCTTCATCCAAAATGAGTTAAGTGACCCCTAAGCGAGCAGACCTCGCTGTCGAAGGCCACATTGCTACCGGTGGGGACGGCTATACAGGCGGAAGAGCAGGCCACATTAGACAGAACACTGCTTATTCACTACGGCCCGTACCCAACACACATTGCGACAACACATTTAGCAGCCCCACACACACACACACACACACACACACACACACACACACACACACACACACACACACACACACACACACA
>NC_044063.1:8552347-8562347 GCF_902167405.1 Gadus morhua
AGAGAGTTTCAGGGCAAAATAAAGGAAGGAGACCAATTGGGATAGGATGAGAGAGAGGGTGAGAGAGAATTAATTAAATGATGGAAATAACATATGGTCTGTGGACGAGGTGAAAATGAGAAAGTTACCCGGTGGAGGTTTTTCAAATGCCAGAAAAAAAGACAGAGAGAGAAACAGAGAGAGAGAGTGAGGGAGGGTGAGAAAGAGGAGATGGAGTGGGGGGAGAGAGAGAGAGAGAGAGAGAGAGAGAGAGAGAGAGAGAGAGAGAGAGAGAGAGAGAGAGAGAGAGAGAGAGAGAGAGAGAGAGAGAGAGAGAGAGAGAGAGAGAGAGAGACAGAGAGAGAGAGGGAGAGAGGGAGAAAGAGGAGATAGAGAGGGAGAGAGAGGAAAATGAGAGATTGAGAGAAAGTAATGAGACACGGAGAGAGAGCAGAGGAAGAAGAGCCAGAAACAGAGAAAGAGCCAGAGGGAAAAAAAAAAAAATATATATATATATATATATATATATATATATATAGAGAGAGAGAGAGAGAGAGAGAGAGAGAGAGAAAGAGAGAGAGAGAGAGAGAATTTGGTAATACCTTGCCACAGTTTAATCTTGTGCTACTGGAACACGCTGAGACATTTCAGATTTATTCAAGGAGCCACTACTATTTGAATTCACTAAAGATACATTTATTTTAATCAATCCAATCAGGGAGTCTTCATGCAGGAACACCTAATATCAGAATATGCACTGAAGAACACATCATCGTGTGTGTGTGTGGGTGTGTGTGTGTGTGTGTGTGTGTGTGTGTGTGTGTGTGTGTGTATGTGTGTGTGTGCGTGCGTGCATGCGTGCGTGCGTGCGTGCGTGCGTGCGTGTGTGTGTGTGTGTGTGACTGCAATGTGTCACAGGCATAGGAACACATCATGCAATGTGAACAGGCAAATGAGGAGGACCATAATTCATCAAATTGCATGACAGATTCTTTCTTTTTTTTTAAAAGACTCCTTGAGCTCGGTTGCCTGGCAGTGTGGCTTAACTCTGAGCTGAGTTAATGTATGAGCCATTAGAAATATGGCCATGGGATAAATGAGGAGCTTCTAGGGATTGCTACTAGGGCTTAGATTTTGCCCCTGGTGCATGCTGCATTAACTAATAACATGCGACGTACTGCAGGGCAGGGCTGTGGAGCGGTTAAAGGCTGATTGACGCCAGTCTGAAAGATCCTCGGTTCGATCCCCAGAGTCTACCAGTATGCATACTAGAAGCAAGAGGCCTAGCCCTTCCCATTCCCTACCCATGTTCAACATAAGTCAATTTGGGCAAAACTATCTGTTCCATCTATTTAATGAATATCTGAAATAATTCTAATCTTAAAAAAAAAGCAATTTTCCTCCCATAGCGAGACCATACATACACACTCACACGCTCACGCACGCACACCTCAAAACAATTTAACGACAGACCACGTGGCTCACAGCCCTGGAGCACTCAGTCTGCCTAATACATCCTAAACATTGGCCTGGCCTTATTTGAATGACTCCCTCACGGGGTTGTAGTTACTGTCTCCCAGTGTGTATCTATTTCCCAAAACCCCGTTAGCTCACTTGTTCCATATTGGGTGTGTGGAGGAGTCTCTCCCTCCAGTAGTGCATGCAAGGTGCGTCCACACAAGGGCTGCGCCACTCGTTGGCTCGCTTGTTTGCCGGTCTGTGTCTCTCGGTCTGTTAGCCTTCCCATGCCCATCTGCCTGTCTTATTACCTGTCTAGCTGTATGACTGCTTGCCTCACTGTCTGTCCATCTGTCTATCTGCTCAAGCCTTCATCTCTTGCTCATCTCTCAATCTCCGTCATGGTCAAACTAAGAACGGCCTCCAGCGATTTCCCTATGTACACCCGTCTGTCTGCCTGCATGTCTGTCCATCTGTTGGTCTGCTACTCCGAGTCGGCCCGTGCCCCACCCTCCCTGAACGCCCCCCCCCCCCTCCACCGCACCAATCAGAGCCTGCTAATGGGAGCAGTTGAGACAAAAACTGTGTAACGATACCATGGTGCTGAAGATACAGTACACAGCCCCACCCCCCAGAGAGCAATCAGACCGGCTGGAAAGACGAAGGGGGAGGGGGGAGGAGGAGGAGGGGGGGGGGAAAGGGGAGGGCGAGGGAGGGGCAGAGTCTGGAATAGGGAGGGGAACGAAGGGGGGGAGGGCGGTCTGGTAGGGGGAGGGGGGGGGGGGGGTGCAGGGAGAGGGTGTGGCCTGCGGCCCGGTGGTGGTGATGATCAACGCAGGACTGCAGGTGTTGCTGCAGCAGGAACAGTGGAGGTCGCTCCTGGGATAAGGGCAGCTGCCTAATGCCTCACCTGGCATTAGAACCAACAAGATAACACACACAGCGTCCCAACGAGTGGGACGCTGTGTGTGTTATCTGGTTGGTAACCACCACTAACCAGTGGGTTTGTGTTAGGGACAGTGATGGGCTGTGTGTGTGTTATCTGGTTGGTAACCACCACTAACCAGTGGGTTTGTGTTAGGGACAGTGATGGGCTGTGTGTGTGTTATCTGGTTGGTAACCACTAACCAGTGGGTTTGTGTTAGGGACAGTGATGGGCTGTGTGTGTGTTATCTGGTTGGTAACAACTAACTAGTGGGTTAGGGTTAGCGGTAGGTTAACGGTAGTGTGAGAGGGAGGGTGGCTGCTCCGCTCAGGGAAGCATGGCTCAAAGATGTATGAGGACCAGGAGCAGCAGATGGACCTCATTTGTTACATGTAATGCAGTGTGAGGAGAACACAGGGCATTAGAGAGAGGTGTGTGTGTGTGTGTGTGTGTGTGTGTGTGTGTGTGTGTGTGTGTGTGTGTGTGTGTGTGTGTGTGTGTGTGTGTGTGTGTGTGTGTGTGTGTGTGTGTGTGTGTGTGTGTGTGTGTGTGTGTGTGTGTGTGTGTGTGTCTGTGGGAAGATATATAAAGAGAGAGAGAGAGAGAGAGAGAGAGAGAGAGAGAGAGAGAGAGAGAGAGAGAGAGAGAGAGAGAGAGAGAGAGAGAGAGAGAGAGAGAGAGAGAGAGAGAGAGAGAGAGAGAGATAAGCTGAGAATATAGATAGATAGATAAGCAGAGAGTGGGAGCGAGAAAGAGAGAGGGGGATATGTGATGTTCTGGAGGGCTAGACTTGTATAGTGCAGGTCAATCGCCTATTTCGTTTTGGATAAGTTGTACTAGTGCTTGGGGGGGAGATACAAAAAGAAAGTAGAGAAAGAAAGAAAGCAGAGCGAGAGATACACAGAGAAGAGAGAGAGAAAAAGGAACGAGAGAGAGCGGAAAGATAAGACGAGAGAGAAAAAAGAAGGATAGACCGACAACTTGAAAAACAGAGAGACCGACAGACCGATAAAGAAGGTCCAATATAAAAAGTGATGGAGAGACAATTGGAGAGCGTGCAGGATATGAATAACAGTGGGGAGCGTGACAGGGCTCGGATCAAAGAACCGTCAGAGAAACCCGCACGGAGCAAATTAGCATCTTTTAGCTGCAATCAGGGAGCCATAGCCAACATTACATCCCTGAGATGGGTGGAGAGAGAGGCGCTGTGATCTAAAGGAGGGTTGGATGAAGTGCTAGGATCAGCATCATAGCGCAGTTGGAGAACAGGGGAAGCCCCGCAGCAGAGTGACTGCAGAGAGGGGAAACACCGCTGGTCTGACCGCTCCTCTGAGCAGGAGAATCCTCCTGTTCGACGCTACTGCAACCGCCCTCTGTCGGTCACAGCCCCGCTGCAACCGAACCTGACAGTTAACGGTTCCATTCTTTCAGGTTTATTTCAATGCGGGAGTGCGTCGCACAACCCCAAACTGCCCCAGTTTATAGGCTGTTGGAGGGAGGGTTCCGACGTGCCGTTACGCAACGCCCCAGCTCCAATCTGAACGATGGATTTAACCCCAAAAGTTGAGCATCTATGATGCGTAAATCAATTAAGCCGAGAAAGCGCGCTTCACCGAACCCCGAATGAGTCAGTTAATTAGCAACACGCGAGATTACATCGGCAGTTCGAAGAGTTCGGGGATTAATAAACAGGCTATGGAGACGGGTCAAGGGGAGTCAAGACTTTGCGGCCAAAAGGCGCAATCATGTCTATTTATCTTCTCCAGCACGATAACTGATGCGGGACCTCAAAAGAGCTGGGTAAGCAATTATCAGACCTTCAGCGGATCACTCTCGTTACAATAAATGCCTGTCTTTCAAAGACAGCGTTTCATAATTTGCAATAGGCTATTTACAATGAACCTAGTTTAATAGTTTGATTTGGTGAATGTCTGCGCTACACACAAAATATCAAAAGACTACACTGATGAAGTGTGTCTCTGGCACAGCCAAATATTGTTTTTGATCCCCCCCATGGATTTTTATTCGCATTTCAAACACTATTGGAGATAATGGAAATATTTACCAAAATTATAGAAAGGGTTAGGCTACACTTTAATGGACAGGAATTGCGATGCTGGAAACGCGCCTACAAATCTTGGAGAGACGTTTTGTACAAAGACAAAAGGACCCCTTGGCTCGCACTACGGCAGTAGTGGGCAAGGCATTCAGCACAAACCCGCAACGTCCTTTGTATTTTCCTCACGCTCCTGAAAACTTGGGGAATTGGGCCACGGAGAGGCTCCGGTACAAGCGCGTAGACTATACAACGTTTTGGTTGTGCAACACAGCATCTCAACAAAAAAAATGACATACTAGGCTACTAATAATTGCAGCTTAATTGAGTGAATAGTAGTAATATCCAAATATTGGAGCGTGTATGTCCAACCAAACACTAATAAACTCGCGTTTATAATGGTAGCCTATAGGCCTACAGTTTACACATAATGTACACTGGGTCGTGAACCTTGTAGGGTTTCAAAGGGTTTGGTTTCGGCGTGGTAAAAGGCTTCATGCTGTACTCCCATGGGTCCAGGCAGCTACAGGCTACATCCACCAGTCCACTTGAACAAGTGCAAAACACGGAGCGAGTAAAATGTAGTATCTTACCTTCTATTCCTCTACTGTTGAGCGTCTTTCGAAACAAGTGCCGCGCTTGGAATAACAAACATGACTAAAGGTGCTGACGTTAGGAATCTGTGAAAACTAAGAAAACCGTTCGTTAATTCTTCTCCCGCGCGCTATCCCCGACGTTCGACTCGTCCTCGCGCCGACACTCACAAACAGCAGCACGCGAGCTCCCACCGGCCCCTCATCATCACACAAACAGCGCGCGACCGCAGTGCAAGCAGGGCGGTTTGGCGCGAGAGCGCGCACGGCAAGGGTTATCGCCACCGCGCGCTGGCATCCCGTGAGACGAGGAGGGAAGAGAGGAAAACAGCAGCCGAGCGATGGAATAAAGGTGCGAGATGAGTAGGCTAGTATTATATGCTGGTATTTTGTGTAGGGCCTATCCCAACTGAATTTAACGTAAGCACACCTCAATCTAGCGCCGGATCTGTATTTAAAACGAATGGTTTAATTATTTACTCATCCATTAGTCAGTTGCGTCAGTGGAGATATTAAGTGAGATAATCAATCAAAAACCAAGATCAATCAAAGGTGGATAGGTTTCATTACAGTAATTACTAGATTGAATATTATGCAATATTGTGCAATCAAAGCTGTAGATAAACTGTAAAATGCTAGACATAGAAAGTAAAACGCTAACCCAGCAGATTGGATTCTCTAAGGGTCTGGGGATGAAGCAGAATGAAGGTATATGGCCTGTTGGTAGTGAGATATACATTTTCATTGTTAAAGCGTTTCGGCCAAGGAGTGGCAATTACTTACCGCTGCTGGCTGCTGCGCTAGACTTGCAGCAATCTACTGACCCACCCAGGCTGCTGACCAAGCAAGCGGCAGATTTTGTCCAGACAGGCAGTCACTCAGAACAGATCTACAGGCATATGGAGGGTCCACAGGGGGAGACCTCAACCGGTACAGACTGGCTGTCACCCCCACACACTCATTCCACCCCAATACTTCCCTTGCTCCCACTGGGACACTGGGACTACTCTCACCACTACCACGTTGTTGTCTCCACCCCTACTACAGTACCACCATATACTCTAACCATAACAATATGCCGGTAGTTATCTCAACCCCTACAGTAACACCATGACTACTCTCACCACTACCATGTCATTATCTCCCCCCTACTACAATTCCACCACGACTACTCTCACCACTACAATGTTGTTGTATCATCTCCACCACCACCATTATAACACTATCACCAGCAGCATTTCCACCAACATTATATATGTCACTATCACTATCACCAAACCACCCCCAATACCAGTGACCCCATTATCCTCCAACCATTACCATTGACTCCACGATCCTCCACCCCATTACCGATGACTCCATTATCCTCCACCCATTACCAGTGACTCCGGTATCGTCCAACCTTTACCAGTCACTCCAGTATCCTCCTAGCCAACGCAACTACTACCACCACCACCATCACCAGTAACCATCACCAAATGCAGGGAAGATCACATAAGACAAAATTACAGCATTAAAAAACATTGCAACACATCTAAACAATATGGTGATTGAGTAATAAACAAATGAATAAATTAGAGCTGTCAGTTAAACGCGTTATTAACGGCGTTAACGCAAACCAATTTTAACGGCGTTAAAAAAAATTATCGTGCGATTAACGCAATTATTATATTTAAAAAAATAATAATAATAATAAAATATTTTTTTTCTTTGGCTCAAAACAAAGAAGCAGTAGCCTGACTGCTATGTTCAAATTACATTTGTTCAAAGCAGTCGTTTAATTGCACTATAGGCTCTTTTTTTGTATCGTCCTGTTTTGATCAGTATATGCCAATGTTGTTATCAATAAAAAATCATTTGCACAAGGCAAGCCGATGCACTTCACCATGTTGATAAGATAATTAAAATGAGAAGAATTACGGGACAAAAAAATCAAGGGATATTTAGCATAGAAAAATAATTTGTGATTAATTGCGATTAATCGTGAGTTAACTATGACTTTAATGCGATTAATCACGATTAAATATTTTAATCGCTTGACAGCTCTAGAATAAATCAAGTAAGGCGCGATTGAGAATACTTTTATGCAAAAGAGGAAGGAGCAATCGATTGAGGAACCAAACCAAGCTGGAGAATCATAAAACATAAAGCTAGTTTTCTGACCCTATGGTTAAACCACACATCTTGATAGCAACAAATGGTTCCAAACACATGCACACGCATGCACGCACATAGGCAACCACACAAAGCCACACACACACAGACACAGACGCATCAAACAGGATATGTTACAAACCTTTATCATGCAAACAGTCACTCCCACAGACAAATAGACACTCACTCATGCACAGAGTTATGCATAAACACACACACACACACACAAAGATTATTATGCACTCTCAGCCCAGCCAACCGCATACAGACACACGCACACACATATATGCTTACATTTAGTCAAATACGCTCCTGCATAGAACCCCACACACACATCGCGGCCACACGCACGCACTGTCACACTATATAGATGAGAGATGTATATATAGTCACAAACACAGTCACATTCATGGGTGCATGTATGTGTGTTGGGTACTGTGTGTGCAAACAAAATATATACACATACACACAAATGACAGGACGCCTTCAGCTGCATACCTTCCGCCTTGTGTTTATTGTCGAGAGCAGAGGTGCTAGCCACGAAAAAACTATCTTTCAATAACGTATTTATCATTTAATCATATGCGGACGGATATAGATTGAGAGAGGGAAAGAGAAGGAATCAGAGAAAGAGAACAAGAGAAGGAGAGAGGAGGAGAGAGCTAGAAAGAGAACGAGAGAGAAGGTAAGAGAAGGAAAGAGGGAAAGAGAGGGAAAGACAAGGAGAGAAAAGGAAAGAGAGGGAAAGAGAAGGAAAGACAAGGAGAGAAAGGTAAGAGGGAGAGAGGGAAAGAGAAGGAGAAAGAGGGAACGTGAAGGAGAGAGAGGGAAAGAGAAGAGAGAGAGAGGGAAAGAGAAGAGAGAGAGGGGAAGAGAGAGAGAGAGAGGGAAAGAGAAGAGAGAGAGAGGGAAAGAGAAGAGAGAGAGAGGGAAAGAGAAGGGTGAAACTCAGCACTATATGAACTAGCTTGTATCATTTTTTGTGCCATAAAAATCAGAAGGATTCATATTTCCCCACTTAGTATAAGCTTTTCTTCCTCGTTATACTTATACAAATAATGAAAGGTCAATAAGAACGTTTTACCTGGAAGCCGTATACAATATATTTATTCATTTATTTGGTTATTTATGTTTTGCTTGGTCATAGAAAACACAGGAGCCTAGCAGTCAAACAGGCTATAGTTTTACACCTCATTGTTGTAGATAGTTTTAGGATTACTCATAATAAGTGATAATGGTATAGCACCAGGCCCGGCACCACTTGCATTTTTTTGCACCCTCTATTTAAGCTTCATAGAAAAAATACATGTGACTATCACTGGGGCTGTTGTTTCTCCCGTTCCAGTCTTCTACAAAGGCCTCAAGTGGCCGTCTTTACGCACCTCCCTCTGCTGATTAAAAATGGTTTGATCCTTGCTAGTGCTATATTCATACGTGATTGCTCGTTGAATGATGCATTGTTTGATTTAAAAAAAAGTTACCTTATTTTGTCTTTATTTTGCCTTTATATTGCACGGTTAAATCAATGCATTTGATTTTATTTAAAAAATGCGCCCCTCGCAAAATTAACAGTCACTTCATCCTGGCTCCGGGCCTGTAGTGATATGTATCGATACGATACAATCAGTATAGGCAACATTTTCGTAGTTCTATATTAAATCCCGTCAGCGTGTATTTCACCAGGGAACTTTCCAAAGCAACAGTGATGATGATGCATACAGACACCGGGGAATGTGCCACACATGTGCAGATCGGAACACATATCTCTGACCCAATCAGACCTGTGAAGTTCTCACACACGGAATCACAAACACCCTCAAACACACACACACCGCCATCTGCGCTGGCAGACCATCTCGAGGAGGATGCGAAACGAACAGTCCAGAACGTTTCTGCGTCGCTGCTCGCAGGGGGGAGGGGGTGATAAGCGCCCTCTTCTGGTGGATTGTAAAACTGTTCGCAAATGTGTCTTCCCCTCCCAATCACCATATTAGTTATGGAAACAAACTGACTGGTAAACATTTGAAATTAATGGTTTTAATGCTGATAGATTTAGGGACACTTAGTGATAATTAGTTTCCCTGATGATGTTACTGAAGCTATAGATTTCTAGAGGAGCCTTAAATCCTTTCCCTGATTCCCTAATCTAAAGACGCGATTGCAATACCTGTGACTTTTTAAAGATCAATGTTCAGTCCTCCAAGGCTTCTTTCACAGCAATTTATTAAATGCAAGGGGATGACATGAATCAATTTCTTCTCACCCCACACAGACATTCACACCAACAACAAGGATTGGTTAAGGATGTGTGATTACCACATATAAATACTTGCTTTCATGCTGTTCCTCACAGGTCAGTCCCTGACACACACCATCGCCCAGGAAACCAATATCTGGCATGGGATGACAACAGATTGATATATTATTCCCGGAGAGCTGTGTGCGTGTGCGAGAATGAGAGAAAGAAAGAGAGAGAGAGAGAGAGAGAGAGAGAGAGAGAGAGAGAGAGAGAGAGAGAGAGAGAGAGAGAGAGAGAGAGAGAGAGAGAGAGAGAGAGAGAGAGAGAGAGAGAGAGAGAGAGAGAGAGAGAGAGAGAGAGAGAGAGAGAGAGTGTGCGTGCATGCGTGCGTGCGTGCGTGCGTGTGTGTCTTTATATGCGTGCCCTCTCCTGCTGCAGACCACAGTGGGCCATCAGTCAACTGGTCAACCATGAACTCTTTGGCTCCCAGGCCCTGTAGCACAGAGCAACACACACACACACACACACACACACACACACACACACACACACACACACACACACACACACACACACGGACAAACACACACACACAC
>NC_044063.1:8567347-8642347 GCF_902167405.1 Gadus morhua
GGAGTTAAACTCGAAGAAGTAGTTTCATAGCAAGATGTATCTGTGCAATTTCCATCTGTGCAATATCCATCAACATCCACCAGAAAGTAAACCTCCAACATCCACCTAAAGTAAACGTAACACTCGTCAGAGATAATCCTGAAATGCATCAAAAGACGTTTGCGTGTCTGCAACAACGACCTAGTCATACCATGCCAGTGACGCCATCAACGCTCTAATACTAAAAGACGCAATTTATTTTATTTCTAAAAAAAAGCTATATATTGATTTTTTTTTTTGGTCCTTTTCTTTAATAATGGTCATAACTAACACATTATCGATGTTAATCATTTCAGATCAGTTCATCTTTAATCCTCAGTATTTCTCTCTCAGGCTCCAAAGGACAAAACGTATCAGGATGATGGAAGGGCAGCTCAGTGTTAACAGCCTTAAATACTGTTCTAATGAGTTGATATGCATATTGGGATGGATGTGGCAGAGTGTATTATTACAATTAATTAGTAACATCAAAATAAACAAACTGAAAAGTACAAATGTAGAAGGTTAATAGGGAGCAGGGAAGTGAGAAAAGCAGAGTTAGAGAAACAGAACGAGTGAAATACCCGGGGGGGATGGTAATGAGGAGAATGTAGAATATTACAGGGCAAAGAGAGAGAGCGAAAGCGAGAGCGAGAGCGAGAGAGAAAGAGAGAGAAAGAGAGAGAGAGAGACAGAGCGATACAGGAGTAAGGTAGAGAGACAGCCAGGTAGAGCGCGAAGGGAGAGGGAGAATATCGATACAAAGATAGGGATACAGGTCTTTAAACTCATTCAGCTGGAACTATTTAGTCTCTCTGTCCAATAGGAGGTTGCTATTCAGAATCACAGGATTGAATCGCTCCCCCACACACACACTTACACCTATACTGCCCCACACACTCTTTCATTTCCTCCCACCTGTACATTAGAGCATGTTTCTCTGATCTTTAATTAGCACAGACATATGCTGATTACACACCCCATGCTAACAGCCATTCCCCTCCTCCCTCCTCCTTAGCCATCCCAGCATCGACATCGACTCTACAGTCGTTCTTTATGTACCTGGACGTCAGTGGCAGGAATGGTACGTTTCAGGAGTTTAATAAGACAAGCTGGGTGGTTTGTATACTCTGCGTTTAATGTCTTTATGCCGCGCGGCTGAACAAACCAATGTCAGCCCCAAAGCCTGAAACCCACAACATCTAAATGGGTTCTCGGTGGAGCGGGTAGGGTGACATGGATTATTTTAATGACTTCTCCGGCATTTCGTCACTCTAACAGCACCACCACCACCAGCACAACCACCACCAGCACAACTACTCACACCACCACCACCACCACCACCACCACCAGAACCAGAACCAACACCACCAATTTCAAAACCAGTGCCACCACCATTACTTTCAAAACCAGTGCCACCACCAGAATCACTAACACCACACCACTATCACCACCACCACCTCGATTTTAAACAACCGTGTCTCACTACCACCAGGAATAGCACCTCCAATACCAACACCATCACCAACCTCTCTGCCACACCAACTCCTCCTCCTCCTCCACTATAATTACCACTATGATCACCATCTCAACCCCAACACCACCTCCAGCACCATTACCATCATCATCATCCCCATCAATACCTCATCACCACGAAACCCATCTCTAACACCCTCCTGGCCATAACGACCATCAGCGCCTCCATCCCTCACTGTTATCCACCCAATAGCATCCCTACCGAAACCATCAACTCCATCAGCAATCAGCCCCATCACCAGCCAGACGGTCCCTCTTCTGCCCCCACCCACAATGTACAGACATGATCCAAATTCTATTTCTGCAGCTTCTCAGAGGTGATGATCACATTTCCGTTACAGCGCTACAGGGACGACTGCGCGTTTTGCGACGGAGTGCTATATGATCAGCAGAAGGAGGAAATAACTCTCTCACCCGCCCTAAACAATCCTGAGCGATGCCAATACATGGTGCTGCTTGGATGACGGCGGGGTGTCACAACAGATAATTGTCAATTATTGTCTGTGTATGCATTTTATTTTTATCTCTATTTTTGTTTGGTTAGGTCCTTGAGATAAGATTTTACGTTTCATGAGAGACATGGCCAAGACTGATAAGCTTACAACATAGATAAACAACACAGTATAGAATAGCACTGATATGAGATGAAATGACGGATGGATGTGATGTTTAATATAGTTGTAAGGAATGTCAACGGACATCTGAACAGAGTGAGATAGTTCCTCAACCCAACAGTAGAAAGACGCAAACCCTCATCTCATCTGTGCTACTCGGAGGAGCGCCAGTGTTTCGGCCCTTAGGACGTGACCCTCAACCCCTTTCCACATCGGGGGTTCACCTCGTACATGGACACGGTTGGTTTTCCAGGTAAACGGGGATCCCTGCAGTTGGCCCCTGTTGGAGCCAAGTGAAGCTACGAGCACCTCAGGCTGCAGACCCAGGGTCCCGCTCTGCCCTGGTGGTGGGGATGGGAGGATGGTGGAGCCCTTGAGTCCTCCGCTCATCTGATGGGGAGCCAGAGGACACGTTCAATTCACAGCCCGGGTTTATTTTTGTACCGGAGTGTTTCTGGAAAGCTGTTTCTGAAAAGCGTCTCCGGAGAGCTGTTTATCTCAGACGGGGCTGTGTTTGATTTGTGTGTTACCTTATTATTCAAAAACTTTGTGATGATCGACCCTCTGGTCCATCTCAAAGCTATGATATACTCTTATGGCAGGTCTCCACATGAGAGGGACCAATCAATAGTTACACTGTTTTTGTAAAACCCAATTATAGGAACAGAAGGACATTTTACTTCGAAATCAATCTAATTTCCCCTTTGTTGTCACTCAGGTCGAGGGGGACAGAAAATCAGTTCGAAACAACATTTTCACAGTCAGACCTTTGGACCCCATAGTTCGGCAAGGACACTTTAACAATAGTGAGAACAGAAGCCCAAAATAGCCCCTTAACTGTTACATGGGTTGGGATTAATTGAAGGAACCCAAGCAGGAACTGAGCCGGAGGACAGTGTTCCAATGTAACACAATCCCCAGTGCTTATGGTCACTATTAGACTCCGCCATGGGGCCGCCTGGGGTTTGAGTGACGATGCAGCCCTTCCTGCGCCATGGCAACAGGCTAGTGCGTCCCCATCTGCATGAGCACATAACACCCCTGGGACCAGCGTCCACGCCGACACACATCACACCGCTGTCACTTCTCCACACACGCACACACACACACTCACTCACACACACACAAGAACACGCACAGACACATGCACACAAACACACACACACACACGCATCCACACACACAGGGGATTTCGGTTAACAAGTGTTGCTTGTGGTTTGTGCTTGCATGAAACAGATCTCTGCAATCTTCACGCTGATTGAGTTGTATAGACCGGCTGCAGGCGGTCTCTGTTAGTTCCAGCGAGTAGGTCATTTATTAAAGAAATACCTCCAAGTATGCATTAATAATGTGTTTTAAAGATTTACATTCAATGCATATGTGTTCATGCGGTCATTTATTGATTTAAATTCCTTTCAAACTGTGCTATGGGGTGGAACGTTCCTGTAGCCTCCTCCATCTTGTCTGGTGGGGCTGGGCGGGGGCAGAGGGAGGACACGCCCCCTTTGGCCCATGGGCTAGGTGGGGCCATGAGTTTGGGGGGGGAATTTTCTTTTATGAATTATAAATGCACTCCACACTGTGTGTGTTTATGTGTACGTTTCTCAGTTTGTTTGTAAGTGTGGTGGTTGTCATCAGTGAGTGTGTGTGTGTGTGTGTGTGTGTGTGTGTGTGTGTGTGTGTGCGTGTGTGTGTGATAGACAGAGTGTGTATGTTGAGGTCTCACATGTTCAAATCATCCTCCGCTCTCACCAAGGGAGACATACTGTAGTACACATGCATATACACGCACGCACGCACACACACACACACACACACACACACACACACACACACACACACACACAGGCCATTACAAACCAGTGGTTGGGAATGCTTCAGCTCATCTTTAATTCATGTCAATTATATGCACACACACACACACACACACACACACACACACACACACACACACACACACACACACACACACACACACACACACACACACACACACACACACACACACACACACACACACACACACACACACAAAGTTTGCATAAATTGGGTATTGCCTCCAGACTGCCATTACACGTAACAAGAAAAGCAAAAGGAAAATCTATCCATCCATCATCCACTTCCAGGGGATTCCCGCCTGGTCACATGACAGCAGGATTCAGACATAGGGTGCCCTCTGATGGTACAAAAGAGCTATAAGTACTTGAAATGCAATCACCAAAAACACACAAACTGCATTTCTGTGACCTTTCTGTTGGGTTGTTTTTTGGTGAAGCCTCCCCCAGTGTCCCAGACGCCTTTCGGACCTACTTGAGTGAACGTAGATGATAGAGTGGCCTACGGCAGAAGCTAAACAAAGAAAAACAAATCACTATTGACCGGAAATAAGTTCAAAAGGTCAAAACTTATCTTGGTTCGTTATAATCAAAGTAATGGACCAGCAACCACTAGGGAGAGATAAAAAGGAAGCCATCACCGGGACACAACATCATAATACACACTTACCACCCGAACAGCAGTCTCTGGTGGTTCGGGTCTCGTCAAGCTGTGTTAAAAGATGCTGTAGGTAAGATGAAACACCTTTACACAGAGTGTCATTAGTTAGAAACCCCTAGCCATCCACCTGCCATTAGTGAGCGAAATGGCTCTGTGAGAATATCTCGTCTCGTCGACTGTGTCTGTCCCTGTATGAGACAATAAGCAGTATAGGCCACTGTTTTACCGCCTTAACCTGGGTCCAAAATAGAAAAACAATACTGAAACAAACTCATCCCAGTTAACCAACTGGACATCGCCCCGAGCAGACAAACCCTACTGGGAGAGTCGTATTGGGAATCTGTCTGCTGGCGTCGCGAAGCCAATTTGCCAAAACTGAATGAGCAATCAGCGTCGTCATCCTGAAGGTCTGATACGGACCGACAGCACGATGGAAGAGGATCTTTATTGGCCTCCCGCGGGACTCTGTGTTCTGCCTCGGTTTCCTGTTTATCGGGTAATTTGTTTACAGAGGGACGGCGATTAGCGCGGCTGTTGCTGTGGCGACCGCCCCTCGCCGGGTCCGACAAAATCAAACAGCCTCATTTCACATTAGGCTCAATATTTATTAGCGCTGCTGTAGCAGAGAGGCACGGCAGAGCAGGGGGCACAACGTGAGATTGTATCCTCATTTCCAAAAGAACAATAATGAATTGCATTGGCTTCAGAATGGCATTGTGTTAGTAGGCTTGTACAGGAAATCACGAGACATTTAAGACGGATAATCTTTCGTTTTAATGGACCAGAAATAACCGTTAATGGTGAGGGCCGGGCATGGTATAAAAATGAACATATGTTCCAATATGTCAGACATTAAAATGCCCTATGAGCTTATTATATTACATTCAAACAATCTGTCATAATGTGCCTGGCGTGACAAGTGGTTTAATATGTCAGAGGCAGAATGAGTCAGCAACTGAAAGGAAACAACTGCCTAACGAGGATCATGCATCTGTCAAACCCTTCAAAACCATGATCTTCGATGCTTAGACATCCGTAACCAAAGCGACAGCAGGCTGATGTCCAGCCACGAAATTTCTTCATGGATTGACAGAGTAGACAAATTGTTCTGGAATCGCTTAAAAAAAAAATCGATGTTCTCTTTCTATATTAACAGAAGATTCAGATGAAGTGATAAGATGAGACCAGAAGCATAATATGCAAAATAACAGAACTGGGACTTTTAACTATACTTGCTCTATGTGTGTATAAACGATGTATCATCCCGCTTAACTGGTGTTCTTAATAACCGTTAATTAGCCTACATCAACTATCGCAAACTGTAAACTCATCAGATCACAGACTCGTCTGGGATCTGATGAGTTTACAGTTTGCAATAGTTGATGTAGGCTAATTAACGGTTATTAAGAACTATTGTTACTACTATACTATACTAACTATGTTATTAACTTACTTCACTGGTTGCCCAATAAATGTAAACAGATAAATGTATATGATACAAAGCAGCTGGCCTGCCCTAATGCGCAGACCTACCAAGTATCAAGCCTGTGTCTAGGAAAATGTTTATGTGTTTCTTGGCAACAGTCCAGTCCCAGTCCAGTTAGTGAACTATGTGTGTTGGCGGAGCCAAATCAATTAATAAATAAACAGATCATAAACTGTTGTCGCTTATTACTGTTAACCATAAATGCTGTTTGGAGAACTGCTGTGTCAAAGCAATATATCACACTCGAGGTCTCTGCTGTTGAACTCATTCAGTATTCAGTATAACTGCTCTCCCTCTCGTGCGATGTTGCCTAACAACTATACAAATCTTCTGTTTTGAATAGCCATAAGTGTATGAGAATGTTTAACCTAGCGGCCATCTTGGTTCTAAACGCAAGCTGGGTTGAGTTAGCTGTGGTTAGTGGTTAGAGCCCGGCTAACTGCTGGATGAATAAGGGCCATGGTGTGAGCCCGGTCTGGTTGGATTCCGACCAAGTCATTCTGCTGACAGTGCACCCTCTCACAGAGTGAATGTGCTGCTGTTCTTAATTGCTAAATGCCCTTTGGCGAAAGGAGTCAAAGGATATACACACTCAACAAGATTCATCGCACAAACTCACGTTAGAGGCTGTTTAAAATACTGCTCCCATTTTCTCCTTTATTCCCCGTTAATATTTCCAAATTGCTATGGCCTGGAAGGTGCAACCAGAGGGATCTCCACGGACCAGTAGGCAGAAGAATGTTTCGGAGACCGTGGCCAGCAGAGGTAGGGATGCAGAACACCTCTTTCCACTCTGTTCCATTTTACAAATAATCACAGCTAAGGTGCTTAACTCATGTATCAATCAGCCCCCAGAAAGTTATGGATTTTCATATCAAGCAGTAAGAAATAACCATTTTGCAGGACACGCCATTTTTCTCACCTCTTTTTACCTACAAGTAGAGAAATGAAGAGAAAGGATTTCCCGACTATTTTGGCAGAACCTTTTCATAACTGGTTAGGTAGGACCCTAGAGACATCCTGAAGTATACCTCTCTAAAATTATACATCACTGGAGTAGACTTTGTAACAAAAAAAGGAAACATGATCATTGATCTACATCATTGAAATGTTTATTCAAAAAGTATAATTAGCATTTGGTACGAATATTTATCAAAACAACAACTGACCATACATCATTCATGGTGAGGAAACCAGCGAGGAGAGTTGGGCTACAATGAGGAAGGATGATGAAATGACTGGATGATCAGGAATGGGGCCATGTGATTGGTTGCTGGAGTGGAACTGGAAAGACAGTGTTGGAGTTCTGGAGGTGGGGCTGGTAAACTGGATTCATGATTTGCTGTTGGGTGAGAGACAGGCAGATCTATAGAAGGACAGACGGACCGCACAGAAACTATTGAGCACACATCACATGATCTCATTAAACACAGCTCTATTTTCTTCAGCAAGAAGACCCCTACTTATCTGACGTGATGTGTAGCAGATCTCTTTGTGATAGTGCCTAGTTGGAGACAGCAGTCTCAGACACACACACGCCAAGGCGCACACAGACAAACAATACAACTACGATTTTTGTAGACAGATGAGACCAGGGCAGAGGCCGGTGTGTTTGTGGTTAATGGTGCTTCAACAGGGAACACTCTTCCAAATTAATTCAGCGATATGTGAAAAGGCTTGCTTTGTATGCAGTCCTCTAGTGAAGTTGAACATTGTCATTTTATGGCCCACCTCATCCTCAACCACCCATATAACCTAACTAATTTTTAGCAGTTAGGTATTTGTGTCTGGCTCTAGAGATACTTGTTGGGATAAACCCAGATACACACCAAAAAATCAGCGTGAGTAGACTAACTTTTCATCAAAATATCATGACAACAGGTCTCGATAGAGCAGAATCCCTGTGTGTGTGTGTGTGTGTGTGTGTGTGTGTGTGTGTGTGTGTGTGTGTGTGTGTGTGTGTGTGTGTGTGTGTGCGTGTGCGTGTGTGTGTGTGTGTTTGTTGTAAGAAAGTAAGAAAGTAAGAAACAGACACAGAAGTAAAAACCAAGAAGGAAAGGATGGAAGTGTGTGAATGAATTAAGAGTCAGATATGCAGTAGATAGAGATAGCAGCCTAATGGATGATGAGTGTGAATGAATGTGTCAGATAAGAAGTACAATGAGATAATCAAGCAATCATCATCAGTGTGTTTTGGCTTCTCACTTGGGCTGTAGTTGACATAATTTTACAATATATAGCCGATAACAGGCTTATGACCCAAAGGGTGAATAAGTTGGATTGGCTTTCCCACACGGGACTTTAGGCTGAATCTCTGCAGCCAGCCAATAGAGGGACTCACTGAGACCTCTGTATTGAGATCCGTTTTTGGTTAACTTTAGATGCACCGGGTGAAGGAAAGGTAATTGGTTGGATCCCGACCCACACTTTTAGCAACAAATGTCCTCTCTCATGTTTCCTCTTTCATTTCCTCTCTCCGCCCTTCTCTTAAATGCATTTAATAAATTGATAATAAATGAATCAATAACTCATGTCAGCTTTCACTTGTCAGTTTTCACTCCGCCCACCAACCCGCCCACCTGTACCGTGAGTCTTACCTCTGGGCCGTCCTTACAGGTGTATGCAGGCAGACAGCTCCCCCAGGGTGAGGCTTCGGTCCTGATCACGGTCGCAGTACTGGGCGAACTTCTTGGCGCATCGCCGCGGTTTCAGCCGGCGCCGGAGGAACTGCCGCAGCGGCCGTGCCTCCCTCTCGCTCAGCGCCCCGCTGGCGTCCACGTCCAGGCGCTCAAAGTGCCACCGCAGCGCCCCCTCTGGCGCAGACGACTCAAGCACGGGGGAGCCGGAGGTGGAGTTGGTTTGGGTGGAGGGGGTGGTTTGGATGGAGGAGGCGGAGGAGGGGGTCACCGAGGATGAGGAGGAATAGGTCGATGCAGGGATGAAGGGTCTGGTTGATAAACGAGATTTAGATTAAATCTTTTATGATAAGCATTAGACATTTGGTACTAAAAGGCTATTTTTTGTTTGCATAATTGTCATTGTTTAATGATGATGAAATATAAACACAAATTAAGTCCTGAAGAGTAAGGCAGGTTGTTTAACAAAGACTTATATTACTACGGGGTAATACTTACCTATTGCCACGAATGAAAACATACTTTCTTTAAAGTGTGCATAGGTGTGCATTATAATGTACAAATATGCTAAACTGAACCTGGACTTAATGGTGCTTGTGGACCACAGGCAGGGAAAGTGGGATAATCCATCACCTAAGGGCAGGTATTAGGAAAACAAATTTCTAAGTGGGAGAAACTGGCTGCCGTCCAGAGTCCAGATGAGGCCAGATGTGGCTCGGTAACCACCTTAAGACTCCTGGCTCATCAGCGGTGAGCACCGACTAATGAGGTCCAGGCAGCTCAATGAGACCCTGTGTTCACTGGGGCGGTGTAGAGCGCACTGGTCTTAGTGGTAAAGTCCAGACGAAGGTTGTGGGATGAGGGTCAACAGCATCTGATAAATTACCACATTCAAATATAAATTTAAGGAGGTATTTCTGAGAGGAAAGAGCCAATAAAGGAGGAAAGCTGGAAGAAATATTATTCAAATAGTTATATTATATCAAACATATTAAATCTTGAAGCATCAGGGGAGCAGTAGAAGCCAGAGGACAAAGAGTGAGAAAGAGTGAGAGGGCTGGTCTTCACTGTGCTTTTACATCTTCTCTCCTGAGGCTTGCTCTCTTTATATCGTAGGTCACCCGGCCAGGGATGAACCATCCAATGAGTGACAACCTTTCTACCTGTGGTGAATCCAGCTACATGCTAGGGGTCAGGCATCCTGCTCCAGGATTCTGACGGCTAGACTGCATTCCTCGAACCCAAAAGCCATTGACTGAGAGTCGAGCACCCTAACCGCGAGAGATTAACCCTAAACGCAAGGGTTTAAATAAGACTAATAGAATAGTGTCCTGGTGTTGTTTTGACAGTGGGAACCACACTTCAATGTTCTCTAGGATCAGTGGAGGATTAGAGAGTAACCCAGGCTCTTATTTTACACAATTATAAATTCTGAGTGTTGGCGGTGGAGGTCAATAGAAGGCTGTGAATAAAACATTACACGTCTCTCTGCTCTGCCGTGGATGGATTCCAAATGTAACGATGATGTGGTTTAGAGTAAGGCCGTCCACACAGAGAAACTGGGGCAGGGAGTTTCGTTGGGTGATTACTGCGCTTTTGCATCACGTATGTTCATTGCGTTCATTACGTTGTATACATGGATGCATTATGTGTACTGTAAGACGCTGTACCAATACTGTACTTGTGGATAGAAGGATAAACCAAATGGCCGATCAGCGGTTTTCTACCAGGTGGTTATATTAACAAATAGTTCATTTCTGCATAGCCACCCTCCCCCTTCTGGCCACCATTGTAGACTGTATTGTATTGTGTTGTATTGTATTGTATTATATTGTATTGTATTGTATTGTATTATAGTACTTAACTGTGTAGAAACTGCAGTAGCTGCTATCGTTGCTGTAACCGGAGGAATTGGTTAGCCTAGCGATTGTTGTACTTGCACTTGGTTCTATGAACATCCTTTCTGTACCGACAGCGATATATTGATGCACTTCTTATGACAAATGTACTTATTGTAAGTCGCTTTGGATAAAAGCGTCTGCTGAATGCCCTAAATGTAAATGTAAATGTGTTTCAGTTCTATGGCCACCTTGGTTAATTGATAGTGTAACAAACTTTGGAGGAGGCAGTTTCCCAGCATGCTCTGCTTCCTGCTGCAGGGCTCTGACCAGACTCTGCAGGAACTCCTTCTTACGGGCAACAGGGCACCCTGGGGAGACGGACGAGACGGAGGGAAACACAGATCAGACTTTAATCGCACAATTAGGTATGGTTTGGTATGGTCCTTGTGTGCCCTTCATAGACTGAAGCGTGATGCATTTAATATCTTTAAGGAAATTAAATAAATGTGATTGTTTAATCTCTGCTTCCCAAAGAGATTAGCAAGGAAATCACCTCATGAACTGAATGTCATCCATGTTCCCCATCTTTCTATTAGTACTAGTTAATCTGGAGTCATTTCAGAGACTAAATAAAGGGTTAGCATAGTACACAGATGGGCTGTGGACATTGGGGATTGAACCTTGAATCTTAGCGATAGGATTCCAATACGGCCGGCCATGTGATCTCCAGGGGCTGGACGTTGATCACTGTCTTTATGCGTCCCCTTTTCAACCTAGATTTATATTTGTATTTACCAAGAAGTGCTTTGTCTTTGAACTTCCTGTCTATCCTGGTCTCCTCTGTTGCCGTGCATTCTGGGAGCTGGTTTCTACCATGAGAATAAATAAATAATTAAGGAAAGAGAAAAATAATCAAGACTTGCATTTTTTTTTTGTATTAAAGGTAATCCATCAGAATTGGTGAATTGGATGAATTATTGATCACCTTGTTGAGGTCCCTGGTATTGGCCTGCCGGTGTCCAATCGGACGCACCAGCAGTAACCCGTGGCAACGTGACACTGTACTGGGTGGTAGCGCCCGTCTGCAGTGCATTCTGGGACGAAGCGGTCGTCCAGCCTGACGGACCGCACCTGGGCCGCGGCGAGCAGCGACCGGCGCTCACGCTCACACGTCTGAGGACTGTCTGGACACGCACACACACGCGCACACACAGACTCACACACACACACACACACACAAACACACACAAACACACACACACGAGGTAAACACAAACACAGTGAAAGTCACACGTATACATATTGTGGCAACCCGGCCCGGGGCGATTAGGGACATGCAGAGCACCTGAGGAACAGGTGGAGAAGCAGGGCTTCAATAGCCCGCTTCTCCCCTCATTCGGGGCTCTCCGAGCCCTGGAGCCCCTGCACGGAGAGACCGGTCGTCGTAGGTGACGGGATTCCACCCACGGGGGAAAGGACCGTCGATTCCTCCCAGGTTTTTTCATTGTTGTGTTATTTTCAGTATGAGACTTGTTTGATTTTGGATTAAACATGCCTTTTTGGCTTTTGCCCAGCAAAGTTGTGTCCTGTTTGGGAGGAGGTGGTTTGCTCACCGTGCCGGGTTACCACAACACACACACACACACACACACACACACACACACACACACACACACACACAAACACAGTGAAAGACACATATTGACACACCCATCAGTTAACACACACACACACATACACACACACACACACACAGACACACACACACACACACACACACACACACACACACACACACACACACACACACACACACACACACACACACACACACACACACACACACACACACACACAGAACAGGAAACACAAACACAGTGAAAGACACATATTCACACACCCTTCAGTTAACACACACACACACACACACACACACACCAGGTAAACACAAACACAGTGAAAGACACACATGTATACATATACACACACCCTTCAGTTAACACACACACAACCACCGACACAAACACACGTTTTTATCAAAGTGAATGAGTATGTGTATGCGCGCAAGCACGTGTTTGAGTGTGCGCGCATGCACGCGTGCATCATGTGTGCGTCTCTGCAGACATGCTTGTGTTTGCACAGATGTGTTCCGTCCTACCAGAAGGCTGCCTGGCAGAGCGGTTCCCTTTGGGGTCGGAGTTCAACTGGATGGTCACCCAGAGGGGAGGGGCCGTGGGCTCTGGGGAAAAGACAGGTTGCACCACTCTATGAATTATAGATGACGTTCTAAATCTGTCTCGCCGGGTACACACGGTGCAGGGAGAGGAATGAGGGGACCACGGAGGAGTGCCATACTGTATACTGATGATAATGTTGCACTTTATACCTGTAATATTATCACTGGTGTAGGTGAGTGAGGTCCCCCCTTCACAGTTAGCGTCTTTGAGTGTCTAGAAAAGCGCTATATAAATTCAATGAATTATTATTATTATTATTATTATTACTACCTGCACCCGGCCTGCCTGGCTTCCCAGTCGGTCCACTGGTCTCTGTGAGAAAATGCAAAGAAAACACATCATAGAATCTGGGCCCGGTCAGTCCTGGCACGGCCCTGTGTCTGGTGGTATGATTGAAGTGACTCGTCATCTGTTTTAATGGGAGTAGTGGGCACTGGCCCACATAAGAGCTACGCCTAAGAGATGGACTGCCCAGCTGGTCAGTCCAATCCGGTCCTCACCTCTGTCTGAGGACCCTGCGCCAGTCCTCTCCTCCGTTTCAGGCATGAGATCTGCGGCATCCCATAATTAGAGAAAATACACATTAATACCTGTAGGCCTATATCAAAAAAATGAACAATAAAAACCCCAAATGTTTACCTATTTAAAATGTTCCGTTTATTGAATGATTTGTCACAATCAGTCACATGAGGCTGAGATAAATCAAATCAATCAGTGCAGAGAAGCTTTAGGAACCAGAACAGAACAAACAGCAGCAGTCTTCTTGAGCATAAACAACAATAAAAGCAGATGAGGGGACCCAGGAGGACCCACCGGTGCAGTTGGGGGTCTGGAGCAGCACAGAGGTGCCCCCGATGGGTCTGCCGTCGCGCGTGGAGCACCAGCAGTAGCCGGTCTGGTTGTGGCACTGGACCGGCAGGAAGTGGCCTTCTGTGCCGCACTCTGGCACAAAGATGGCCGCCGAGGGGCTAGTATGGCCGCCCCCGCTGCTGTGGACGCTGGCCTCCAGGGCCTGAACACGGGCCAGCTGACACTTGGTCTGACTGGGGTCTGGGACCAGAGAGAGAGGGAGAAGGGTCAGTGTGAGCTGGTTTGGGCTTAATCTCCAAACCGACTCATCAGTAAGATTCGTTTTTATATTTTGCCATTAAGCCAATAGACAATTTGCTGATTTTTAACCATCTTTTCCCATCAACCAAACTATTTGAATCTAATCTTTGCATATATCTGTGTATCAGATATAGAAATCCTAATAAATTGGAGCGATGAGACCCCCTTGTGGTGTGTGGTGATATTGTGAACGTTAGAGGTTAAATCCACGGAACAGAGCAGCGGGGATGGTACCGGTGCAGTGGGACCGGGGCGCCGGCCGGAGCTGCGTGTTGAAGCACTGCGCGCGCTGGAAGGAACACTGAGACTTGTAGAGGCGGCCGTTGGTGCCGCACACGGCACGGTGGCGCCCCCTCTGGCAGTCTAGGAGACAGCCGCCCGTCCACATGTTCTCTGTGATGAGGAAGGGCTGTGGAAGAGTGACACGCATGACCGGTCACACGCGAGATCAACATAATGTGGAAACGTGTAGCACTGGGAGCCACGTGGCGGCCAAAAGGAGATAGCTGGAGACACACCAGATCCGCTGTCTCATAAGCTATAGCATAGACAGAGATATGAATGAGTGGAGATAGCACCAAGGGATGGAGCTTATAGAGAGAGAGAGAGAGAGAGAGAGAGAGAGAGAGAGAGAGAGAGAGAGAGAGAGAGAGAGAGAGAGAGAGAGAGAGAGAGAGAGAGAGAGAGAGAGAGAGAGAGAGAGAGAGATCATAATGAGAGGAGAGGAACACTCGTCTTAAGATATCTAAAAATAAATGAACCATTTCCTAACCAGATTCCTTACTGTCAGTCAATGAAATACGTGTTTGTGTGTGTGTGTGTGTGTGTGTGTGTGTGTGTGTGTGTGTGTGTGTGTGTGTGTGTGTGTGTGTGTGTGTGTGTGTGTGTGTGTGTGTGTGTTGGCACTTATGGAATTATTTCTGGGGAAACTAAAACGATGCCAACTTCAGTGTAAACAATCTGTTCTAATTGAGACACTTGGTCAACAAAATACCCAGGACGTCTGTGTGTCTGTGACAGCCAGCCTGTCTATCTGTATGCCAGCCTGCTTGTCTGTCTGCTTGTCTACCGGCCTGTCTATCTGTGCCAGCAGGCCGACAGTCGATCTACCACTCATTGCAGAGCCACTGAGAGGAAGCGGAACTATTTGGCTCGACCACTAAGGCGACTCCCTCCTCAACGCGGGGGCGGGCCCTGCTTTCCTTTGGATGGACTGACACTTTCCCTCAAGCTGTCACCAAAAGAAACCCCTCGCCATTCATACTGAAGTGCTACTTCCATTACAACACGTCCTTCAGGAAAAACAGACGGTTTCCCATGGTTCTCCCTGTCTGTCCAGCCTCACAGCGGCCGAAGAGACAGGGGACCTACAGGGGCTCAGAAAGGCCGGGCCCCGGCAGCCTCGTACACTCGACCCATGGACTTTATCGTTTGTCTTCTATCACAAAGCGGAACTTGTGGTGGTGGTGACGGAGAGAAGAGTCAGAGACAGAGAGACAGAGGTAGGAGTGACAGATGGACCAGAGTGGAGGGACAGGGCGGAGGAGGAGGAAGAAGGAGGGATTGAAGGAAGGGAGAAAGGGAGCAGCGATACATTTGAGTTGATTTGAAATGAAAGGAAAAGGAAAGAGGAGGAGATAGAGATGATGAAAGGAATGGTGTTCTCTTGGACAGCTGTGGAGGATGTTTTCTACATCATCGGAAAAATATCTGATAGGGACACGCTCACTCCTCTTTGTATTACTGAATGCTCACTTTGCTAGTCTGGATAAAAGATTAAATTGTTTTATCATCACTGCGATGTGACTTTCTTACCCTCATCTTGAACTCTGTATTTCACTGTAGAGAGTGGCCATGTTACTGCCCATTCAATAATAAAACACAGAGTGAAAGACGTCCATATCCACCTGAACACCCCACCTCTTCCCAATGCAGTACAGAAACTTCAATCCCTAAACATCATTCCCGTTCAATCCAGAAACATTTCCAAACAATATGCATCACAATTCAAACTCCACAAGTTAAATTTGTGTTGTCCTATTTGTCCAAGTATTGCGTCATAAGTTGTGTCCTGCTGTTCTGTTAAGTGTTGCTTGTTGCTACACTGAGCTGTAAGACGTTCCCCCGACCGTAGCTGTGTGGTCATTAAGGAGGGAGAGAGGGAGAGAGGGAGGGAGGGAGAGCGGTGAGAGGGTTAGAATGACTACCAGATGCTCTGCAAGCTAAACCATATCTCACTTTCACCTCCTGCACACCTCTCTAAAAGACACACTCAATCTGTCACACGCCACACACATGTGCATCCACACCACGTAGAAAACGGGTTAATCTACGCACGTGCACGTTCACTCTCTAACATGCGCACACACACAGACACAGACAGAGGTCTACAATGCTGCTACATGCTTCATCAATAGCTCTTTGTCTGCAACACTACGATCGTGCTACCCACGCACACATAGACACACACACGCGCTGAGCTCAGTTGCACGTGATCAAATTTGTTATGGTGTGTACAACAGTGTTGACATTATTTAGCAGTGAATGGGGGCCCTGTGCACGGCAGTAATCTGGCTGTACTGAGTGGGCTGGGGTGGGGGTGGGGGGGGAGCCAGACATCCCAGAATGGACCCATTCCACTGACCTGGGGAGAGAATTGAACAGGAGAGGTTGGGAGAAAGATCGTGGCATGAATTAGAAAGACAGTTTGATCCAAAAGGGGGACATATTAAATTAATTAAACTATAGCCCACCTACCATGCATTGTATAAGGGTCATCTGGGAAACTACAGGGTTTAGGGATAATTAAGGTAATTCCCCCTAAATTGAGTGGCGAGACGGCCTTTAATCCTGACTTTAATGGGGCTAAATCCTTGAATGGCTAATTTGAAATGTGATGGAATCAGGAAGTATGGCTGCAGGACTATACTGATTATATGAATAACCACTCCCGTCCATAATATTGTACTCATCGACATTTCCTCTTCAAGATCTTTTAACCAAAACCAAAGTCTCAAACTTTTGCGAGAAAAGTTTCTAGGACCATTTCTGTTGCACAACAACACCCACCGGGATTTTGAGTGTTGTGTTTTATGTAGATATTTAGCAGACGCGTTCATCCACGGCTTCTTCAAGCTAGACGCAGGTAAGGGTCAAGACATCTTGCTCAGGATGCCTACAGGTCAGACTGTGGACGTACAGGGATCCAACCTTATAGATTGGAGTCAAATACTGTTATATTGGATATAAAGTTGAATGCGATGCTGACATTATGATTGGGTGTGACTGCGCGTGTGTGGCTGCAAAGTACCTGCAGACTACATTTCCTGCATCAGTTAGTATCCCAGCTACCACAATATACTCAGTGTTGCGAGGTGCCAACAATTCTGGGCGAACCTCCGTGTGTGTGTGTGTGTGTGTGTGTGTGTGTGTGTGTGTGTGTGTGTGTGTGTGTGTGTGTGTGTGTGTGTGTGTAATATAGAAATATGGCCTTTCCTGAGTGAGAACAGCTCGGAGCTGTCTCGATGCTTGTATATAAACAACCTAGATCTGAATATTAAGTCTACACTTGAAGAGAAATATAACCAAGACCTCTCATGTTATGTGTTGACAAGTTTATCCTCTAGCCTACGACACGCTCGCTGATACTGACTGGAACTCGGACGATGCCGCGGTCAATCGGTCCTTTGTAAAAGCTGTTTCACTATTTATGCAATGGAATCACCCCCCTCCTCTGCTCCCGGATTTGTAAACACGCGTGGGTAATTTGTCATGGTCTTCATTTTGCCGGCTAAAATATGAGCATAGATTAAGTCTGAAAGTAAACACGCATGTCAAACAGGTGTAGTCTCGCGGGATTGCGGTGTGTGCTCTACAAGCGATGCCTTCACACACAATTCAGCATCGGCAATCGTTGGTGAGTGGAGAAAGACGCAAAAATAAACCACCCCCCCAAGATACACACACTGCCCCCCGTCTCCCCCTTGGGCAGAAGGATCAATATTTGCATGGCGGTGGTGTGTTTAGCTGTGGTCAGCTGGAGACTTGCTATATAGAATCCCGAGTGGGAGACCCTCTCCTGGGAGCCACGATCCATGAAGATAAGTCATTTTTTATATGCTACTAAGAAAACAAGCGCTGTTGATCCAAAGTCTACATTACACCAAAACAAATTGGGTGCTTGTATTTAGCATTCAAAAGAAAAGGTAAAATAATCATTCTTTTACCGTTTTACCCAAAACAAAATCAATATAACGCATGCGGGTGCTCGTAGTCGATTCATACCGCTGATCTGTTGGAGTGAACCGGTTCCGAGAGGAGGAGGAGCAGCAGGAGGCGGCAGGTAAAGGTGAGCGCGAGCATCATCCCTGCTGCAGCGGCACAGGCGCGAGGCGCCGCAACTTGAATCGTCGCGCGCTTCTTGGTGGTCGTCCCAAAGCCTTGTTGCTGCGCGAGCTCTGCGGGCAAAGCCAGCCTTGACGGGACGTCCTGGGTCCACACCCGAAGATATTCCGTGTAGCCTCCCTTATGGGTTGAAAGTGTTTCTCATTCTGTAAACTAACTGTTAAAGTTCAAACGCACGTGTTTAAAACGACTGCGTTGCGCGGCACGAATGTGTCCTAATAAGTAGAACCTTTTAAATCCGACGGATTCTGTGGTCCACATTGACCCATTATTAAAAAGCCCATTGGTCGACGCCCCCCAAACCCGTTCCCTCAGAGCTGCACCTTTCACACCCATAACGTCCAACCCTTTTCCACTCAATACGCGTAAAGCTCATAAAATGTTATGGTACAGACACGACGCCCAAATCCTTAGGCTGTATGGAAACAGTAGGCTACGACAGTTATGAGGTCTCCGTTGTCTGTGACGGTTATAAATTAAGGAGGGAATTCCTCTGTTACTCATTATTCTCATCATCCATTTCGAATTTTGAACTTTTATTTATTGCGAACAAATGTTGCCGAGAATGAGGATTAAATGCATCATCATTTCTTAAAACCTTGACAGTGAAATTAGAAAGACAAAAAAAAAAAATAAGACACGCAGACGGCAGTATTTTGTAAGGAAACTTTATGTGTGCTTGTGAAAATCGCATATCATTAGACAGAAGGCGTTGCAGTTCCCAGTACAGCAGATAAGGTTTGATATTAAAGAGTACAAAAAAAGGAAAATCACAACCAGACTCCAGCCTCGCAGAAACCAAACACATTCCTAGCGTTTGGTCCAAGTCTTTTCATTCTGCCACCCTTCCTCCCTCTTCGCCGTTAACTCCCCCCTCCCCCATCCCCTCGAAGTCAACAAATACTGAAATCATAGGCCTAATATCGGTTTGATTTAGACCGAAATATAGAAATAGAAATGGAAAAGTGAAAAAAATAATAATAATTCAGTTGAAGAATTTTCCCGCCGCTACTTTTAGGAACTCTTGGAGATGCTGACAGAGGATGATTGCATAGATTTGTAGACAGCCAAGTTAGTTGTTTGAATCCATTTATTTTAAAGATACATAATGGAATGTTTTAAGACCCCTCCAGCATCATCCCCATCCCCCTTCTCTAGGAGAGCGAGAGAGAGAGAGAGAGAGAAAGAGAGAGAGAGAGAGAGAGAGCAAGAGAAAGGTGGGGGGAACAGGATGAGAGCCACCGACAGGCACATTTGTTTAATTTCTTTCCTCAAATTTGCCAACAATCACACAGGGAGTTCTAAGGGAGTGCCGTTACCGTGGCAACTCCCCCTCCCCTCTTATTCCAGGGAAGGCGCTAGAAACCTTCTCTGAGCCAATCCGATGCCTCTCCTGGACTCCAAAGTTGTGCTGTACAAAACTTGAAAAAACACACCCTAAAACGTAGCTAATGAAGGATGAAATAGCGTGTAAATCATACAGGCGTATTGTCGTCCACTCACGAAAAACGTACAGAAGTCGTTAACAACGTTGCCCCCAAAATGGGTATGTCTGGGTTCGTCTAGAAGGCCTTTAGACTGAGAACAACGCTACACCCTCTGAACAGCAATCCTCACTACAATAGTCTCTGATACCGGCGTCAAAACTCTGAACTGGTCATAATTGAAGACAAACCCATCTACTGGAGGAACTGCACTTTTTTTCAATGGTTGGCTTTTTTTTTTTCTTTGATTCACGATATATATATTTTATAATAAATGCCACTATTTAGTCCTACTGGAAAGCTTGTGATTGCTTATTCTCGATAGCTGGGTCTTTATGTGTGTCATCCGTAGCACTGGAAAAATAAGTATATACAGCGCTGAGGTAACCCCCCCCACGACCCCCCGAAACCCCTCCATCCCCGCCTGGGACCCCCTCAGCCCACCCGCACATCAACACAAAAGTCAACCAAATTCAACGGAAACAGAAGAAAATGGGAAAACGGCGAGATAGTTTCGCCGTGATCCGTCAACGAAAAAGGGAATTATGGGTAAATGTGTCATTTGTTTATTCCTCTGGTTTATCAACGTACGTGCAGCCCGCCCCCCCCATCTCACGTTTCCTCCATCTGGGGGCCCCCCCCACGCACAAACCGTGAAATCTGACCCATCCACCCGCCCCAACCCCTCAAAAAAATGCCCTTCTGGCAAGAAAAATGCATGATAAAAAAAAATTAATTAAGTAGTAGATTAGCTTGTGCCCCTTACTCCCCAACCCAGCCCACTCCCCCGTATAAAAGGCAGAGAGGGTGAAGCTAAGGACCTGCACTACAGTCAACCCCTCCCCCCTGTTCCCTAGTTGTCCCTGGATATGCCTGTTTTGAATGATAGCTTTTACACGACAAATGGACAGCGATTATTGTTGATCCGTTCCGAGAAAAAGCTAGCTAGATAAACGATTCTAACAAGAGTTCAATTCGACAAGGTCAAAGAGTTTCAATTTGAAAAGAAACGCAAAGAATATTTCTAAACCGGCACACCTCAGGGGCACCTGCGAACACACCAAGTCAACTGGATTGCGGGGGACGGGGTGGGGGAGGAAGCCCCACCCACTTCTACATATATATAGTCAACCTCTTTTAAATTCTCATCTGCTCTACCTGCCTTAATTCTCTGCTTCACGTCCACCTCGCTCTTCACCATCTCTCCCTTCATCCCTCTCCCTCCCTCCCTCCCTCTGTCGTCGGTCCAGCGATCCCTCCTCCTCCTCCTCCTCCTCCTCTGTGAGTCCCTACAGGTCGCTCTCTCCGTACAGGGCAGTGGAGAAGGACATGTAGTCCAGGGCCCCGGGGACGCCGTCGGGGCCCCCGTACGGCGCCATGCGGGCGATGCAGTACTCCGCCTGGTCGGCGGGCAGCTCCCGCCTCAGCTCCTCAGCCGTGATGAAGTTCTGGAGGGAAGAGGTCCGCACACAGCGAGGGGAGGGAGGGAGAGACAGAAAGAGGAAGAGAGCGAGACAGGAAGAGGAAGAGAGAGAGACAGAAAGAGGAAGAGAGCGAGACAGGAAGAGGAAGAGAGAGAGACAGAAAGAGGAAGAGAGAGAGACAGGAAGAGGAAGAGAGCGAGTCAGAGAGAGCGAGTCAGAGAGAGCGAGAGCGAGAGCGACAGAGACAGAGACAGAGACAGAGAGAGAGCAGACAGACAGACGGACAGAAATAGTCAGACATGGAAGGAGCGCCACATTAGTTTCAATTACTTCAACGTTCCATAACATAATAGTCTGCCTTCCTCTGCCGTGCTGCAGAGCCCTGATTGGTCGGTTTAAACCCCTGGATTTCGGCTGGAGAGCCGAGTGCAGATGAAGTAATCGAGACGCATCAGAATAATTGGTCACGGCGCAGAGGAGACGTAACACTAAACCAGACGGCGTGCGAATGCACCTTACCGTCACGGAAACAGAGACACTGCTACCGGAGGAATGAATAACGTTTCTACTAAATGAAAGTGGAAAACCACTTTCCATTTTGTAGTCTTTTACCATGGCTGAGCGAGCAGAAACAATCTGGCACTTGGATATTTATATATACATACATATTTTAATTTTAGATTTATTCGAGCACGATGATGTCATCCCAACTGGGTACGGGCCTATACTCTGTCTGTGCCTGTACTCTGTAGGAGAGACCCTGCGTCTTCTTCCCGTTCACCCAGAAAGGCTTTTCCCCCGGACCACGGGTGGGAGACTCGTGACGCTCTCCGTGGTATTTTAATGGAGACGTTTGTTAACATAGTTTATAAGCTGTAATACCTTCATTATATAACCATCACAACCCACACTCCTTTCTTGCACGCACACACACACCATCCTAGTTTTTCTCACACACACACTCCTCATGTCCCTCACACACACTCCCAATGTCCCTCACACACTCTCACACAGACACACACAGCTCAGAGGTCCTGACGGGGGGCTAACCTTGTCTCCAGCCAGGATCTTGAAGGAGGCGATGACCTGGTCGGCGGTGTCCGTGTCTGTGGTCTCGCGGGACATGAAGTCGATGAAGGCCTGGAAGGTGACCGCGCCGCTGCTGTTGGGGTCAACGATGCCCATGATGCGTGCAAACTCGGCGTCGCCCTGGCAACAGCAATAAGGTGGCAACAGGTTAACCCAGACACAGACTCACACACTTGAGTGCAATTAGGGAACTAATCCAATAGTCTATGGTAAAGCCTGAATAGGTGAATCTATATTCATGGTTGTCTAGGGGAAAGCATGGCAACGGTTGTCAAGGTCTACGATTATTTTGAAGCCACCAATGGAAGGAAAGGAGAGAGAAAGAAGGAGGGGTTTCAGATAGATAAGCAGATAGAAGATGAGCGTCTGCCACAGTAGGAAGAGGAAAAGAACCTCAGAACATTGCAGGATGAGACACGTTTTCTAAATGGCAGATTTCAGGAGTCGTCCGTCACTCTGTGACATAATCTCCAGTCAGTCTGTAGGCCAGTGTTGGGTCAGTACCAGGCTGTTTCCAGTAGAAATGAGGAGGGCCCGGTATTCCTCTGTGGGCATCTGGCCCAGTCGCTTCTGTTGACCGAGGGAGCCGCAGTACCGCGTGGAGGAGCCAGGGGGCAGCAGAGAGACGCAGGGGGAGGAGAGGTGGAAGGAGGAGGATGAAGGAAGTGGAGGTGGGAATAGGTTGGCAATGAGGAAAAGAGTAGAGTGAGGGAAAGACAAGAGAGATGCATGAGGAGACATGCAGCAGAGAGGTGTCGATGAGAGATGGGAACAGAAAAAGAAGAGATAGAAGAGAAACCAGTTAGCGGATACGCAGAGGGCAAAGTAACACCCTTATAGTGAAGGGAGGAAGCCAGAGAGCTGCTAGGTGGTGGTCAGGTGAGAGGCCCAGGTAAGAGACCTCTAGTGGATCAACTCTGGAACTGCACATGCCTGCACCAGCCCAGTGATAGCTAACGGCGAGGCTTTGCCACGTGCGATAACACGTCTTCTCCGTTGAGTTAAGCCTGTAAATAAGAGTTCTACCAGACTAAACCACAAGGTCTGCAAGTAAACAAGGAAATAAGAGGTGATGTGTCTAGGAAGGAAGAAAAGGCGAGAACGGTGAAATCCCACTGCTGAGCCCTACTAGTCTGTGATCAAAGGCAAGGAGTCCCGCGGGAACGTCCAAGATAAATCTAAGGGTCAGAGGCACCGAGAAAGTGACCTCTACCTCTCCGAGGTTCTGCTCAGTCCTACCTGCTTGTTGTTCTCCACATCGTAGCCCAGGCTGATCAAACAGGCCTTGAACTCCTCGGCCATCAGAGCTCCACTGTGGTCCTGAGATCAGCCAATCACAGGCCACACCACCGTTGAGGGGAGGGGAAGGCGAAGGGTTCCAACCAATCACAGAGCACCACGTCACGAACACCGACCAATGGCAACACGATGGGGATGTGGCGGCGGATGGGAAGCGTGCGACCCGAGGGCATGCATGAAGGTGGAGAGAGAGGATGGACAGACAGAGGGACACAGAGACACAAACATTGATGGGCAGGTACACGACACACACATCCATGGATGTTGACACAATGACCACACCCGCCATTAACGCACTAGAAGTGCACGACTTGTTCTTGATGCCAAATAGACCGCATCAAGTTTGCTCTCGAACTAGCCTTTCAAATTGGAGCAATTGACTGTTAATTATGAGCACGGGATGATAATTAGCTTTATTTCATTCCAACCACAACAAACAACAAGGTCAGGGGTGAGTTAGGCAGGGTTTTGGTACACAGGGTACGCTGAACCAGGAACACCAGGTGGAGGCATGCAACGAGTGACGTTAGGGTGACTTGTTTACATGGTGGATGCCGGTGATGGACTGGTGGTTGCTATGGATACACAGGATATACACTGTATGGCCAAAGCCTCCAAAGACACCAAAACAACTAGGTTGCAGAGAACTCTGTGTTCTATACATGGAGACCCATGTATAGAACCCATACAATGGTGTTCTGCTCCACAGTACACAATTTAGTTTGACTTTTACTGCTCAATTTCTTAGGGTTCACCCAAGAAATTAGGTGAACCTGTTGCACCTAAACCGTCCCCCAACCTAACGTGAGAAACCTGCTGATACACCAGTGCTGCAGACCTGTCCCTTCCTCCACCACCCCGTACAACATGGCCGAGTGATGGCTATGTGAGCGATGCTCACAGAGTGATGGCTACGTGAGTGATGGCTCACAGAGTGATGGCTATGTGTCCCTACAGCGGCCCGTGTCTTCGCATTTCACCTCATGACCTCTGTGCCCCCTGACCCCCATACCGTAATTATACTCACACGCCAGGCTCCTCTCTCAGTCCCTCCCTGAACACATCACATGGTACAACAGCACTGCATTAACTTCACGTCACAGATTCACCATGGATCCACTAATAACCAGCAGTGAGGCTAGCTTCAGATCATCAGTATCAGGTGGGAACGGTGATATCTACCAGACACTGAATGCTAGCGTTCCTTAGCTCTATTAGCATCTGGGGGGAACTGCGGTATCAACCAGACACTGAATGATGGTGTATGTTAGCTCTACTAGCATCTGGTGGGGACATGTGGTTTTAACAAGACACTGAATGCTAGCGTTCATTAGTGTAATTAGCATCTGGTGGGACCTGTGGTATTAACCAGACACTGAATGCTAGCCTTCGTTAGCACTATTAGCATCTGGAGGGACCTTGTAAATAGGATGCCTGAATGCAGGAAAAAAAATCTGCTGTTTGTTCTCAACCCATGACAGCCGAGTCTTTAAATTGTCTGTTTGTTTGTTATTTTATGTGTTCATGTTTGCATTTTAATAGGCTTAACACATGCCAAAACATTGTTTGCAAGGCATTGTGGGTAAGAAGAACCAAAACGGAGGTCTCCACAGCAACACGCCCAGCGGCGCGGCGGTGGTGGGACCTGTGACCTGTGACCCCGGGGGCGCGGCCCTGACCTTGTCGAAGTGGTTGAAGGAGGTGCGGTACTCGTGAAGCTGCTCCTGGCTGATGCCCTTGGCGTCGCGGGTCAGGATCTGGTTGTCGATCTCGTTGATGGTCCTGGCGATGGTGGTGAGCAGCTGCTCCCAGCCCACACGCAGGTGCTGCGGGGAGGGGGGGAGGGGGAGAGAGAGGTGAGTGGGACCGCTGGGGAATGGGGGGCCGCCTAGTGGTGGGTCGGTGTAAACGCCATCGGGTCTTTAGTGTTCGTCTGTGCGATGCGGTGCGGTGAACCACTATGTTTGTGTGCGTTTCACGTTCAGAGAGAGAGAGTGAGTGCGTGTAAAGGCACCTTTGTCAGTGTGTTTGTGTGACGCCAAGGGTGCAGGCGGTGTACTTGTTGTGTATTTTATGCGTGTGTCTCTCGATTACATCAATGGCGTAAAATGTGTACTGGTTGTGTATGTGTATGTCTGTAAGCGAGTTACCTCCAAGATGTAGGCGGTGTACTTGTTGTGTAGATGTGAAGATCTGTATACGAGTGTGTGTGTGTGTGTGTGTAACATGTGTGTATCTCTGTTACCTCAAAGGCGTGAAAGATTTACTAGTTTTTTTATGTGTAAATCTATAAGTGTGTTACTGTGTGTGTGTATGTGTTACAGTGTGTGTGTATGTGTGTGTGTGTGTGTCTGTGTGTGTGTGCGTGCGCGTGTTACTGTGTGTGTGTGTGCGTGTCTGTGTGTGTGTGCGCGCGCATGTTACTGTGTGTGCGTGTGCGCGCGCGTGCGTGCGTGTGCGCGTGCGTGTGCGTGCGCGTGCGTGTGTGTGTGGTTACCTCCATGGTGTAGGCGGTGTACTTGTTGTCGAAGATGAGCGCCTCCTGGATAAGCTGGTGGTCTCCCTCCAGCCGGTCGATGTGGGGCTTGTACTCGATGATGCTCTGCTCGTACTCCCGGAGGTGAGTCAGCTGGTCCTCCAGCGTGCCGTTCATCTCGATGGATATCCGGCCGATCTCCTACAACACAGCGGGGACTGAGGGTTAGAGGGGGGGTGGGGTCTCTGGAGGTGGTGGGGGGGGTTCGTTCCGGGTGGGGTATGGTAGAGGTTAGGGTTAGATGGGACTAAAGGGCTTTTTCTCTCGCCCGAGGGATTTCACTCGTTCCTTTATTGTCATACCTCTGGGCGGTTTCAAACCCCTTGGGGGACTTTTATTTTCTTAAGATTCGAGGTCACACCTACCTCTCTGCTGTGTTATTTCAGTTCATCCAACATATAACCAACCAATCTCACTTTGTTTTTCTACTTTGACTGAAATTATTATCATTTTTTATTTGAATTGTATAGAATCTTTTGTATTAACTCGAAATTGTAGGAATCAATAAGGTTGCTTAAAGTGTCTGCTAGATTTAATAAAAGTAATGTTTAAAAAAGGTTAACGTGGACCCCAAAAACCGCCCATCTCCATTGGTCGGCGCCTCACCTCCATCTTGGTCTGGATCCAGGGCCCCACCATGTTGGCCTGGGTGGCGAACTGGCGTCGCAGGTGGTCGTTGGACTGCTGCTTGGCCAGCTCCTCCTGCAGGGCCTGGTCCCTCTGGGGCACCAGCCGCTGCACCTACACACACAGACAGACAGGCGTCATTTACCATGGAGAGGTCACGGCTGCAGTAGCAGAGTCCCACCACCAGGTGGAGACAATGAAACACTGGATGAATGGGATAGAAAATCTTTGGTCTGTTTGTGTAAAAAAACAATGTATACTTTATAACAGGAAGTATACCTCGTCAAACCAAGCAATAGAATTATTTAACGAGTAGATATCCATACTTTCCTACTTTGTTCCTACCCCTTGTCTCAGTCTATTCCAGTACGATGACATCATCATCACATTCTACCCTCAGTCCGTACTCGTGACGTTCATTAAGGCCTCTGGGACCAGGCCCGCGGGGCCACCCACCTTCTCCCACTTGCTGTCGATGCTCTCCGGGGTGATGGAGGTGTAGGGGTTGGTCCCTGACAGGTTGATGCCGTTGTGCTGGGCGATCTTCTGCACCTCCGCCTGGATGGCCTGGATGGCCTCCCGCTCCTTGTTGGCGTCCGGCAGGGTGGACTTGAACTGCTCGTGGGCTGTGATCAGGCCCTGGAGGCGGGAGGGGAGAAGAGGTGGGCGGGGTTTATGGACGGAAGTGGGCGGGGCTTAAAGGGTGAAGGGGCAGGATTTGTCGGGGAGGTGGGCGGGAATAGAATCTCGGAAGGTTCCAAAAGAAGGTTCCAAAAGTACAGACACATTAAATCTAAAGTCGTTACCCTATGAGTGAAACATGGCGCGTGTCCTCGACCTCATGCATGCTTTCATGATGACTAAAGGGTATTTATTGCAGAGTACCCGAGATCACAGTCTTTCAGAACTAGTGGCGGCACTAAAGCCCTTTAAATCATCACTAGAGTTTAGTCAGAAGAGGAGTAACTCCTGATGACCCCGTGTGAGCGGTGCCCCTTGCGAGGTCCCGTGTTGCCGTGGCTACCTGGATCTCCTCGATGTTGTGGACGATGAACATGTCCTGCAGGTCCTCCATGGCGCCCTCCATCCAGTTGTTGAACGGCGCCGCCCTCTTGGCGTACTCCAGGTACAGCTCGTCTATGGACTCCAGCTGCTTCTCTGTCCTCTGGGGGAGCACAGCAGGGTCAACCACGGCCTCATCAGCTCACCCACCAATTACAGACCAATTAACCAATCATAGACTCGTTAACCAATCATTAACTCACTAACCAATCATTAACTCATTAATCAATCATTAACTCACCGACCAATTACAGACCAATTAACCAATCATAGACTCGTTAACCAATCATTAACTCACTAACCAATCATTAACTCACTAACCAATCATTAACCAATCATTAACTCACCAACCAATGATGGACTCATTAACCAATCATTAACTCACCAACCAATTATAGACTCATTGACCGATCATTAACTCACTAACCAATCATTAACTCACCAACCAATTATAGACTCATTAACCGATCATTAACTCACTAACCAATCATTAACTCACCAACCAATTATAGACTCATTAACCAATAATAAAAGTATTAACCAATGATACATCAACAGAAATATGAATGTAGAATAGCAACATTATTGTTAACGAATGAGTACACTATGAACAGCGATATTAGTGAGGTGAGAAAACAACAAACACGTTTCCATTTAATAAAGCAATCCATGTATGATTATGCACGCACACGTATTTTAGTGAAAAACTGAAAAAAGGAAGTCATTTATACGAAGAACGAAGAGGAAGTGAGTGTTATGGTCGCAGAGCCACAGATATAAATGGAGAAGGGGAGGTAGAGAGAAAGAAGTAAGAACAAATGGAGACTATTAGAGAGAGACAAAGATAAAGAGGAAGAGAGTATCAGAGAGAAAGATGGAGAGATTGACGGAATCAGAGACAGAGACAGAGACAGGGGTAGAGAGCGAGGTAGAGACTCAGGGAGAGGGAGAGGTGTACCTCCAGTGACTCTCTGCGGTTCTGGGTCAGGGAGCCCAGGCTGTCCCACTGTTCACAGATGTTCTGACAGCGAGCGTTCACACTGGGGGAGTCGTAGTAGTCCAGCTCACTGTGGACGCAGACACAGACACACACACACACACACCTTTATTAACATGCCTGAACCAACCATTCCATCAAGGTTAGCCCCAACAGCCTTAGACTACAGGCTCTAGGTTTGTAGTGTTTCACAGGAGATGGGGTTGAAGGAGACTGCAAGTTTAGGTTAAGGGCCGTCACATGACAGGGCTGTCATGGAAGTAAAGGTTTCTACTTCCTGCGGTCTTACCAGACAGTCAGGAAGTAAAGGTTTCTACTTCCTGTGGTCTTACCCGACAGTCAGGTGATAAAGGTTTCTACTTCCTGCGGTCTTATTTGACAGTCAGGTGGTAAAGGTTTCTACTTCCTGCGGTCTTACTTGAGTTCCTGTGCAATGGCGGCGATCTGCTCCACGCGGTCCTGGTGTGCGGCCAGGTCGCTCTCGAAGGCCTCGTGTTTCCGTAGCAACGCCTTGACCTCCGACAGAGTGGCGGTGGCGTAGTCCTTCTGGGTCAGCATGGCCTCCTTACCTACACACACACACACACACACACACACACACACACATTAAAGATCGAGCACGTAAATTGGATCCAACAGGCAGTGAGTGTAGTGTGTGTGTTTTGTCTTTGCATATGCACATATGCGGTGTGCGTACTTGTGTGTTATCTTCGATCTTCTGAGTGTTGTTTTTTAATTTGTGTTGCATGTGTTTCTATGTGTTTGTGTTTCTATGTGTGTGCGCGTGCGTTTCTATGTGTTTGTATGTTTGTGTGTTTCTATGTGTTTGTGTGTGTATGTTTGTGTGTGTGATTCTATGTGAGTGTGTTTGTTTCTATGTTTGTGTGTGTCTCACCATCGGTCCAGGCCTCGTGGATGGTGGCCTTCTGGCGGAACTTCTCCGCCAGGTGGTCGAGACGCTCCAGACGGCGGATCTCGTTGAGCAGCCACTCCTCGTAGCCTTTCTCCGCGCCCTCCAGCGCGTGCCACGACCCGTTGATGTCCTGGAGAGAGCACAGGAGCACAGCTAGCCGTGAGCTAGCGGTAGCAGCCGGCTAATGCTAGCAGTGCGTCTGGGCTAGTCCTCGGCCAATCTCAGCGAGTTAAAGTTCGATGAGTAACAGGATAGGATGTTACTAATCCAAACTAAGGGTTAAGGGACCTGTTCTCTCTCTCACACACACACACACACACACACACACACACACACACACACACACACACACACACACACACACACACACACACACACACACACACACACACACACACACACACACACACACACACACACTCAGGAGCTCCCCTACGGTCCTGTAGGGGGGGGTTCTCGGGGGGTACTTACGGACACCATGCGCCCCTCTGAGGGCATGAAGGCGGGTCTGTTGCTCAGCCTCAGCTTGGTCTGCAGGGTGTTGAAGTTGATCTCCAGCTGGCACTTCTCCTGGACCTAGGGACACGGAACGGGGTCAGAGGTCAACACCTCCGAACTACAACCCGGGACAGGTACACTGTTCAAAGCGTACTTAATGAAAGGCTGGATGCTATAGGTCGAACAGTTCACAATTATATATATTCCAGGTTTAGGTTCACAGTTTTCGGTAGGGATGCACCGAAATGAAAATTCTTGGCCGAAACCGAAACCGAATATACTGAAACAGTTGGCCGAAAGCCGAAACCCAATAACGAATGTAGCATTTGCGGTTTTTCATTCATTTTGCTTTAGTTTTTCACCATTGCATAAATCAAATAATTAAGTGTCCTTTATAAACTTCTTTGTCTTGCTTTTCAATTAAAAAAAAAAAAAAATTAAAAATTGATACAAAATATTTATTTAATATTGAACGTTTTCTAACATTCCAGCCGACCTTATAGCAAGAATCTAAGAACAATGTACCTTTAAATACATGATTACATATATATATTTTTTTTATCAAAAAATAAATAAAAAATCGGTGGCCTAATATTCGGTCCATCCCTAGTTTTCGGTAAAGCGGGGGAATGACAAGCTCAATAACCCTCAATGATCATTCAACTCAAAAGGTGCTTTGTACATTGTGTTTCTGTTCAATTGCACCTGAGCCCTAGCGCTATTTATGAGCATGTGAGAAAATGCACTTTCATAGACGACTGAACGCCAAGTAAGAAAACCGAATCCTACGTGGAGGACATCATCTCACAGCCTGTTAATATCAGCAGGTCGAGCTCGCTGTTACAGGAGGAGCTTGAATAGTCGGTTGGTGAAGGGCGTGTGTGTGTGTGTGTGCACGTGTGTGTTTGCGTCTCTCTCTCTAGGCTACCTTGGGGGGCTTGTGGACCCGGCGGTAGTCTCTGAAGTCCTCCAGCTTCTGCTGCATCTCGGCCATGGTCTTCTCCGGGGCCCGGTTCTCCAGCCAGGGGATGGTCCGACGGATCCATTCCAGAAGCTGGAGCCGAGGGACGGGGAGAGGAGAGGGGAGGGGAGAGGAGAGGGGGGGGGGGGGGGGGGGGGGGGGGGGGAGAGAGAGTGACAGGGAGCCAGAGCGTTATTAGTAGGTACTCCCAGGTTCCCAGGTGCGTGTGTGTCTCCTCAGGAGTGGTTCTCCGTGTGTGTGTGTGCGCGTGTGTGTCTCCACAGGAGTGGTTCTCCGTGTGTGTGTGTGCGCGTGTGTGTCTCCACAGGAGTGGTTCTCCGTGTGTGTGTGTGTGTGTCTCCACAGGAGTGGTTCTCCGTGTGTGTGTGTCTCCACAGGAGTGGTTCTCCGTGTGTGTGTGTGTGTGTGTGTGTGTGTGTGTGTGTGTGTGTGTGTGTGTGTGTGTGTGTGTCCGTCCCCATCAGTACTCACATCACTGGCCAGCTTCTCGTAGTCCTCCATCAGGTGCTCGTTCTCCTGGTTGACGGCCAGCACTTTGCAGATACGATTGGCAGCCGTCTCAGCCTATCACAGAGCAGTTCCCTCAGTCAGGTGTGCGTCGCTTCGTTTTAACACACAAACCCATTTAGTACCAAAACAATAAGTTAGGCTCTCCTAGCTTCATGTCACAACCCAAGGCAAGCAATTAACCTCTGTTAAAATAACATAACTTCCCTTTCCAACCATAGCCTGTTTGTTAGTGTTCCTACAGAGGCCTTCTTTGTCCCTACAACCCGTCTTAACCCTGGGGAACTTGTGGAAAACTCACAACTCACACGCAAGCAGTGAAAATATCCATTCAACACGCACAAAAGGCCTGAGCCATCGGGGTTATGAACACAAAATCCACTCCTTTCTGCGCGGTCCACGCCGTCTACCGGCCAGTGAACCCTATCCCATGCTGCGTCGGTCCGCCGGTTAGTGCTCACAGTGCCAGTCCATCACTCGTGGGGTCCATCACAGTATAATCACTCGGTAGCGTGGCTTTCAAACTCCATGCGTCACCTGCCCCAGCCCAGGAGCAAGCTGTGGTAGGTCTAGTTACATGTTACGCTGCGGTGGTCCCGCTGGCTTTTGGGGGGGGGGGGGGGGGGGGGCTAGCAGGGGTACAACGCTACGATACCCCTGCAATTCAGAAAGACACCCCGTCTCTGCAGCATCTCCGGTACGGACGCGCCTCCCACAAAGCCTCTTCAGGGGGGGTCGCAGCAGACAGAGCATTCATTTAAACATGAGGTTGGGTGCTGGCTGAACAACACCGGTAACATTCCTCCCCATAAACGCATCACAGAACAAACTCATTGAATAGAAATAGCCAAACAGACTACAACAAAACCTAATAAGAAACATTGAATTTGAAGCAAAACATTGGATGATGAAACAATGGGTGTTAGTGGCTGAAAGTGTACTGAGCTGACCTTAAACAGAGTTCCTCACAGTAGTACGTACCAGCACTAACAACACTCATAATAATGCTAAGAATATGTCTGGCTGAGTCGTTCTGTACTGGGAGCCTACGGTGGGAAACTCTGCTTTGGTCTGTAGAAAGTAAGTCTTGAAATAGGAGGATCCATGGAATAGTTTCTATGGCTAGGAGATATTCCATGGCTCCATAGAAAGTGTTTTGTTTGTGGAGGTTTGTTTGATGCCTCTAAGTGAGGTTGGCTGGGTGGGGTTAGTGGTCGGAGAGGGGTGGGGCTCACCTTCTGAGCGCCAGAGAAGGCATGATAGAAGCAGGACACGTAGGTCATGATGGCCTTCTCATCGGGCCTCAGTGTACCCACGATGTCTACACACAGCCGAGCGACCAGCAGCAGGGCGAGAGAGGCCAGTTTAAATAGAGACAGGGAGAGAGAGAGAGGGAGAAAAAGAGGTTGAAGCCAAAGCCACCCAAAGCTAGTAGAATCCCCTTGGCCCGGAAGCGGAACAGGGGCGAGACAGCCGATTGGACAGGGGGCGGGGCTTGGTAGCTCCGCCCACCTGTCCTCACTTCCAGAGCTGCAGGTACCCTGAAAAAGCAGGTCCGAGTGGTGGTTGCCTGGGAGAGGAGGGCTATTATGGGATGCCTTGGGGCGGAAGAGGAGGAGACGATTTGTGAAGGGAGGAAGAAGAGCAAGGCCTGAGGAAGAGAACTTTGAGTCCAGCGCTCTGGGCTGAGACGGGCACGCACACACACCCACTAAAATAGTTGAGCTCCTTTTGTTTTTAACATTTATATATATTTTACTTGGTGGTCAAGGGCAAATACGGTACGATAAAGTAAATGCCATCCATTTATATCCATTATCTACACACCACATCGCCATGGATACGTTTAGCGCCTCGGCGAGCAGAGAAAGTGTGTGAGTGAGTGAGTGATTGAGGGAGTTTGTGTGAGAGCGTGTGCGCGCATGTCCCAACCCCGCCCGTAGCCTGCTGCGGCACTGAGGAGCGGCGGACATTCAGCTGTGCTGGGAAAGACCTTCAGCACATGGTTGTTAGTACCAGGGGTCACAGGTCAAGGGTCACAGGGGTCAAAGGGTACCTTCTGGGCTCCAGAGAATGCATGGTAGAAACTGGACACATAGGTCATTATGGCTTTCTCATCGGGACGAGCCGTGTTGACAATGTCTACGGAGCAGGGGGCAAGCAGGTGTGTTATGTACACGTACACACACACACACACACACACACACACAGGACACGTTCATAGACACACACACACACATTGGATACGTACATAGACACACACACACACACACATTGGACACATACATAGACACACACACATTGGAGACACACACACTGGACACGTACATAGACACACACACACACACACATTGGACACACACACATTGGACAAGTACATAGACACACACACATTGGACAAGTACATACAAACACACACATTAGATACACACACACACATTGGACAATTACATTGAAAATCACAGATTGGTCACACACACATTGGACATACATAGAAACACACACACACACATTAGATACGAACATAGACACACACATTAGACGCGTACATAGACACAAACACATTGACAGGCAGTTCAGGATTACTCACAAGGTACAGAACAACAGATGAGACATGCCAACGTACATTTAACTACCGAACACGCACACAGCTAAATATAGTCATCAGGGCTTTAAACGCAGCAAAACAATGTTTATAGAAGATGAGACGCAGACAATACAGTCAGACACAGACAGGTCAGACAGACGGTTCAGACATAGAGCAGGTCAAACATAGAGCAGGTCAAACATAGAGCTGGTCCTGTGGATGGAAAAAAGTCAGTGGCAGGGGAGAGGGAGGGGCGGTGAATGAGGGAGAGAGGAGAAGGGTGGAGGGAGAGGAGGAGGAGGGAGCAAGTTTGATGTTCTTCCAAGTGACCAGGAGCTCTCCTTCCTCCTGCCATTTTAACATGCACACCCTCTCACGCACTCTCAAGAGTAATAGTCCTAGCATGTGTTGAGCTGGACACACACACACACACACACACACACACACACCCTTGAAAATGACATGTAAATACAGGATTTCGTGACAGTGTTCCAGTTTATATGACTGTCTTCACAAACACACGCAGATTAACGTACCTTCTGCGTCCATCATCTTGGGAATGTCAAGGTACTTCTCGGCCACTTCGAAGGCGTTGTTCAAATTGGTCAAAGGGTCGTCCTGAAACAACCAATCACAGTGTAAGAAAACAGCAGGCTGGCCAATCCAATAACAACTTTCATTTGGTGTTCAAAGTGAAATAAAGTTCAGGAGTGGTTAAGTGAAAGACTTCCATTACAAACATTGTTGTCCTGATTTCAATTCATCTAATAAACTGTCGGTCTGTCTCTGTGTCTGTGTGTTCCCACGCACCTTCCTAAGCTTATCATAGTCGATGAGCTCAGGTCTGTGTCTGTGGATCAGAGCGTTGAAGGCAAGACCATCCTTCCAGCTGTTGGAAATGGAAAAAGAGACAGAAGACACACACACACACACACACACACACGTCAGATGGGGGCATCATTCATTTACAGCTGGCACTGTATGCTAGTATCCCTTCGACATTCATAAACATATAACTAACTAGAGCACTAGAAGAGGCCTCTTCACCACTGGAGGGCAGTCTTTAGCCAGAGACAGCCAGAGTATTGCTGCAGTATTATTCGAAGCAAGGCGTGGATATTTCTACCCCTTCATCAGTGTAATCTGTAGCATAAAGATATTGTTTATGGTGCCAACATGGAATGTTTCCGAGTCAGCAGTACCAAATATGTTGGCTCGTGTGTGTGTTTTTCTGTGCTTGCATGCAAGTGTTTGGGAGGCTGTGTGTGCTTGCATGGGAGTGTATTTGTGAGATTGTGTGTGTGCCCGCTTGTGCTTGGATTGCGAGTGTGTCTGCGTGTGCACGCGCATGCCATTATTGGAGTCTGTTTGTGACACTGTCTGCGTGTGCATGCGTGCACGCGTGCAAGTGTGTTTGTGAGACTGCGCACACACACACACACACACACACACACACACACACACACACACACACACACACACACACACACACACACACACACACACACACACACACACACACACACACACACACACACACACACACACACACACACACGTGTGTACGTTTTACCTGTTGGAAAAGGTTCTGGACATTGACACTTGTGTGGCCTAAAGGTACGGCCACACAGAACGCGTTACGCACGTTAGAGGCGTAGAAAATCTGCATTTCTGCATAGAGAACCATTGGTTTAGGCAGGTAGATGCGTTAAGACGCACCAAAGCAGCGCGTTAGGCGCGTTAAGACGCATTTAACGCACCTAAATAACGCGCCCAACGCACCTACGAAATCAAAAAATGATCTCAGCCTTGTTTGTGGAGCAAAAGAAAAGTAGATAAGATTTGGGCGGGCTCATCTAGCTGCGTAGGCGCGTTGAACCATTTTTGTGACACAATGAAAAGTGTCAGGTTAGGCGTGTTACACGCGTAATCTTACACGCGTAACGCGTTCAGTGTGGCCGTACCTTAAGTGTGCGTATCCAGATGTGGAAGCAAAAATTTTGGTTTTGTGCAAGCGCATGTATTAATGCGTGTGTATGCGTTTAGCCTGCTGTGGAAGTGTGAGTGCAAGTGTGTGTTTAGCCTGCTATGGAAATGTTTGTTTGCATGTGTGTTTAACCTGATGTGGAAGTGTGTGTGTTTACCTGATGTGGAAGTTCTGGACATTGACGTTCTTGTAGGGAGCCGTCTTCCTCTGGCACCACAACAGAAGACCCTCCTTCGCAGAGGTCTCTGCAGACAGAGGGGGATGGAGGAGAGGAAAGAGAGGGAGAAAGGGGGAGGAAGAAGCAGAAGAGAAAAGACGGCGAGAGGGAGAAAGAAGAGATCAGTGGGAAGGATAGAGGGGGGAGGGAAACAGAGAGGGACAAAAAGAACAAAAAATGAAAAAACATTACAGCATGTTCTTTCATTATTGCAGGAAGACATGACCTCTGCAACAGAGTTTATTTAAAGGGTATATCACTTGCAGGGTCCACCATTTAGTAGTGCTATGTTGTCAGGTAGACCACTAGCACTGACAACCAACATCCGGTGACCATGTTCCAATAGTACATCTATTCAACTCTATTCCCCATCTGAGGAGATCTAATTAAACAGCTGTGTGTGTGGGTGTGCATGCATGGAGGGCTGTGTACATCTGTGTGCGTCTGTGTGGGTGTGTACATCTGTGTGTGTGGCAAGTGACATCCCCTTGGTCCAATCAGACTGCAGAACTGCAGTAGCGCGTGTATCAGTCCAGATGGCGCTGTTCCTACAATTTAATTTCTCCCAACTCTTTCAGTTAATGTTGTACAGTAGGCGTAGCAGGCCAGGCACTCAATGTTTTAACCAAAAAGGTCACTGGTTCATGCATACAAATCCTACAGTAAAAACAGGCTGAGGTGCTTCACGCCAAACAAAAAAGTTCTGGGTTGGATCCCCAATGTTTTGCAGGCAAGATGTCTTCACCCTTGTCTTAGAGGCCCCAACCCTGCCTGCTCTGGGAGGACTGGATGGATCTTATTCACCGTCGGGCGCTTTAGGTAGAAGCACCTGCTTAACAACTGAAGAGTGAATATGATAAAACCCAGACAGTGGGGGGGAGGGGGGTCAGGGTCATGTAGGGCTGGTACCGTCTACGGAGATGTCCTGGATGGCGAAACGCAGGATGATGGTCCAGATCATTCCCAGGGTCATCTTGGCGTTCCCGTCCACGATTTCTGTGCACGTCCGGAGGGAAGAGAGAGCAGACAGTTGGTCAAAACACACAACCCACCTCTGATTTCCATTTTCTAAGGCTTAAAACACAACGAGGGCCGAGCACCTGGGGCAGGGGGCAGATTTGGGCATATGGGCTGGTCTACCAGCACTGACGACACGGGGGCGTGCATTCCAGTGTCGTCATTCACAGACGCCATCGTTCTGGGTTGCCCCCCCCCCCCGGATATAATTCATTAAATCTAATCTGGATAATTTTGAGACATTTAAATCTATAAAATCTTTTTTGTGGTGGTATTTAGTGTGGAGTTATTGATGTATTTAGTAAGCAGCCGCGAAATACGCTCGATAACGTGCATATAAACCGCCTCAGGGCCATTCGAGGGGCTTGATTTCACAACATTATCCCTTATATTATATTCTCAGATTACAGAATGTTTGACAAAACCCCGCAGATTTGCATTCAACACCTCGGGTGATTACAGAACAGATTAACGACGCTCTAATGTGGCGATCCAGCCAACAGTCTTATCATCGCCTAGTCCTTCACACACATTCCCCCAATTAACACACTCGTTAGACAGAGACAGAGGGGGTGAGAGAAGAGGGGGGAGGAGAGGGGAGGGTACTGGGGAGAGGAGAGGGGAGAGTACGAGGAGAGAGGAGAGGAGAGGGGAGAGTACGAGGAGAGAGGAGAGGAGAGGGGAGGGGAGTGTACTGGGGGAGAGGGATGAGGGGGGAGTGTACTAGGGTAGAGAGGAATATACTAAGGGCCAGAGGAGAGGAGTAGGGGAGAGGGACTAGGGGAGAGACTCTCTCCTCTCATCATAGAGAGATGAGAGGAGAGGAGAGAGGAGTAGGGTAGAGAGATGAGGGGAGAGGACCGACGAGGAGAATGGTAGTTTAATGTTTCCTCTCTACTATAAACAAGCTCTGCTCTGGGATAGAACAGAGGTCCTTGACCAGTCCCCTAAATCACAAAGCTGTGGCTGTGTCTTTGTTGAACACACGCACACACATTCACACTCATGCACACGACCTGGATACCGAGCCCTATCACCTCGTACTGCACCCAAGTGTGCGCGCACACACACACACACACACACACACACACACACACGCTAACCATGAACAGATAGCCCACAGAAGGTCACCAGTTGGAAAAAGAGCAGAGTTACTGGAAGGAAAGTATTGAGAGAAGAAACAGGCCAGTCCTGCAAGAGCATGTGATGCGTCTACGAGAGTAAAGTATATGTAAACGCCGTACAAGTTTTAATCTAAAGTCCGCTTATTTTAATATACACGTCAGTGAATCACTATGAGTCTATGTAATAAACTATGTTAATAGTAAAGGTTGCGACAATGAGCCTACGGACCACTACATGTTACCAATATATGTGTTAATAATTTCCATAGACCACTATACGTTTCATTTAATACACCGTTGTATGTCTATGGACCGCTATAGATCACAGGTAAAGAAGACAGACGGACAAACAAGGTTCTGGAGGGAAATTAATCGTATATCATCTTCCAGACACTACCTTGAATTTAAGGAATTTTGTGTGGTATGTTCCATCAAACAATAAAGCATACATTCCAACATGGAAACCTAACTTCACCTCCAAAAGATGATAACCTGGTCGAGGGAGACGTTTGATGAAGAAATCTAAAGTTCAAACCCAGTGGAATCCAAGGCAATGCTACATACCTGACCCGAAGATATCACACCCATGAGCTGCTCCAACCTTTTTTTTGTGCATCCATTATTTTAACAGGATTGTGAATGACAATGTTTGAAAGAGCAGAAAAATATCTGACCCCAAGAAATAACTGGAAAGATTTCTCTGATGTTTTGAGGGTGATTTGCCCAGAGCCAAAATGGCTGACGCTAGAGAATGCATAAAATGTGCACACCACTGCATACTGGACACTACCCTAGGCTCATTTGTTATTGGTTGTGTATTCACACCGTGGACACGCACACACACCCGTGTTATTAAGTGGTGCGGTCAACGACCTCTGTCCAACCTGGGAGACAGAGAGAGGGTGTGTATGTGCGACTGTTTGTGTATGTGCGACTGTGTGTGTGAGAGATGTTGGCCCAATCCCATTTCTACCCCTTACCCCTTCCCCTTCCCCCTCCCCCTTGTTTTGAAGGGGTAAGGGGAAGGGGCAAGGGGGAGGGGTAAGGGGTAGAAGTGGGATTGGGCCGTTGTGTGCTTGTTTGCGTGTCACTAAACCACTGACCCTCAGCTCCGATGGACACCAGCTTGACTCCTTTGCTGGCGATGAAGTCCAAGGCTTTGTTGACGTTGTTGATCTTGTGGACCCTCATCTTTCCACGCTCTGGCTTGGGTAACCGCTCACCTACAAAACACACACACAGAGACACACACAGACACAAGTGCTCAGACACACAGGATACAGGAATGCAAGGTGGACAGCATTGAGTGAATGAGAGCCAGCGGTGACTGGGGGAAAGCGTGTTTTCCACGGCCTCAGCAGAATGTCTGCCGTTTACCACAGAGCCCAGATACCTGCTGGTCCACATGCCTGGGCCCGGTCTCTACCCCACAGGACATGCCAGGGTTTTCTCTCTGGTTCCGAGCCCGTCAGCGTTCAATAGCGGTTGTGACATTGGCTACCGCTAACACAAACACAGCTAGAACTAAAAGCCCAACATGTGTTCTTGTTCATATTTTGTGGGTTGGTGAATGAGGACGGGGCTGTGGTAGGGGAGAGAAAGCCGTGCACTATAAGAACGCAGGTCAGAGTCGAAGCCCCGTCGCTACAAGACGTATCGCTGTCGTGGTGAGCCTGCTCGTGGCACCCGATCCAGGTCAGTGTACCGCTCTGCAGTGCGGCTCCCTAGCGATGCTGCAGTGTCTAATTGGAACGGCTGACTTGATTAATTAGCCCACCAGCCTAACAAGCTAGGCTCAGGTGTTGCGAACAGCAGGTGAAACCTGATTGAATGAAGGTTAGAGACAAGTTGCTACCAGGGTTTGGCTCCGTCATCACCGACAATGCAGGAAGAATAAAGTGATTGACAGCTCATTTGCCCGCCCCTAACCTGTTCCGCATTGTGAAATTTCTTTGTAAAATGATATGTTGTTTGGTTATAAACATCCCAGACAATAAGCTCACGTGACAGACATCCAAAACCAGTGCCAAGACTTGGGTAGAATATGCAAGTTGAAGAGTAGATCTTCTAATATGCTTTGCCTGCCGACTGTTAAGTTGCCTTGGATGAAAGTGTTTGCTAAATTACTTAATGTAGTATAAATGTTAAACACACGAGTTAATTTGGTTGATTTGACAGAAAATTGTTCCGATACAACCATTAGAATCAATCAATGTCTTGGGGTAATTTCAGTGTAAAGAGACCCAAGCCGTAGAGAAACATTTTGACAGGCACCATTTAAAACCTTTAGTCATTTAAGCTTTCATGCTTTGATGGTTCTTCGCTGCCCTACTTGTATGGTCGCGTTGGGAAAAAGCGTGTGCTAAATGACAGAATGCAATATTGTTCAGTTACAACCGTCAATGTTCGACATCTTAATGCCCAGCTGGAGTAGAATGCCGGTTTGAGAAGGGGTCCCAGGAAGGCCCACTGTCAGGCTACGCATATCGTCTGGACGGCCCGTGCAGGACCCAGCAGGCTGGGGGAGAGCTAGGGTACGGGGGAGAGCTTACCCGATATGACCTCCAGCAGCAGCATGAGTTTGAGGCCGTCTCGGAAGTCCTCCTCGATGCTGTCTATCTGCGTGCCGGCCTTGCGCAGGTGCGAGTTGCACCATGCGGTGAAGGTCTGAAAAACAAGACAAACGCAGGAAATTCACTTTCATTATATAGGAATTTATTTGTTGTTTTTTGAATGTCCCGCTTTGAATCGACGAATAAAAGTAGATTTGAATTCAATCGGCAGGAAGGGGGGTCTGCGGAGAGGTCGCTGTGACAGCACGGGAAGTGACAACACAGGAAACAGGAAGTTGCCGCAGCCGTTATTGTACAAGCACGGCGCGACAGATCGTGGAGCAACTAGAGACCTTTAATCCATCTCATGAAGACAGTAAATGGAGCCTTGTCCATGTGACGACCACATGTGTGGAAGCAGGGCTTCTAATCGAGGCATCTATGAAAGTGCCGTCTTGCGGTGCCCTAAACCATCACCCAATCATTATCTGTCACGCATGTTAAATAAAGATACTGCGCTATATCCCACACACACACACACACACACACACAGTGGTCGGCTGAGATTCCATTGGAAATGTGTTTCAAATCATTTTATTATTTGGGAGTGGTCCCGGGCACACAGAGACACACTTTAGTCAGGATGCGGCGGCGGCGCAGGCCTGTAGTCTATTGTAGGCGTCCTCCCGTCCCACACGGGCATCAGCCCTACCAGTTAGCTCCCATCACACTCACAGGGTCCGTTCCATACAGATGGAAGACAGACGACTGGGCTGGCAGACCCCGACCCCGACCCCCCGGACAAACTACAGGAACCAGGCTGCTCCCCGACTCAAGTGCTTACTTCACGTTGAGAAAGTGTCACTCGGGTGAGGCGTCAAACTGTCGCTCACTGCGAACACAACCCTCTAAATGGTTTGCCTTTGCACTTCATGGACAGGGCAGGTGTTGGTGTGTGTGTGTGTGTGCGCCCTGTATGTGTGTGTGTGTCTGTCTCCATGGGTGGAACAACATTATGACGGGGTGCTGGCCACGGCCCTGCACCCCCACCCTGAACCACGGCCGGGGGCACAAAGGGATCATTGAGCCCCTGGATAATAGCCCCCTTCAGCCCCACTCGCCCTGACCCTCCCCCAGACTGGACACAGTGGGTCCCGGGAGGGAGGGGGGGGGAGGAGGAGGGAGGGTGGAGCTCACACAAATAAACACACTCGCAAGGGGAGGGGGGGTGAGATGGATGGATAGACAATGCTTCGCGGCCCCAACACACACACGCACACGCACACACACACACACACACACGCACACAGTGTCCCTGGGAGAGCAGACGCATTTAGCAGCAGGCCTTCTCTGACAGGAAGTGGCGGAGCAGAGACAGGAAATTGAACCAGGCTGTCAGGGGCTGATCCTTGCTCCCCTGAGGAGGAGGAGGAGGAGGAGGAGGAGGAGGAGGAGGAGGAGGAGGAGGAGGAGGAGGAGGAGGAGGAGGAGGAGGAGGACTACGACTACCAACATGTTGGGACGTGGACAGCTCCTTTACAAGGGCTGGGCAATAACTCAGGAGCCGCATTTATTGCCTTGGAGTGGTATTGCATCTTCATTTCATGAAGACATCGTCTTATCCTGATACCCAGTTTAGTAGTCTGAATTAATTGCGTCCAGACAACGTGATGATGACTGAGTTAAATCAACGCTCCGACGTCGCCCAGCCCCATCTGCTTACTCTACTCTTCGTCCCCACATCCTGGAGCGTCTACAGCAGCAGCAGGCGCGGTGACTTTTAAGTCTTGGTGACCGTGGCTTCAGGGCAGAGGAGGCGACCCCCCCCCCCCCCCCCCCTGCATGGGGCTCTGTCTCAGCCCGGGCTTCTGGTTGTTCCACCAGGGACACGAGGCTGCTTCCTGCCCCTGGCCGGGTTGTGTCAGTGGGGGAAGATCTAGGCGTGGTGGCCCTGTTTAAACTGGGACAGGCTCCGACAAGCAGCCCTGCCTTGTGCCTGGGTCACACGGTAATGAACGCCAGCGTCTCTATCCTAGCTCGCTCGCTCCCCCCCCCCCCCCTCTCTCTCTCTTCATGTACTTTATGTCTCACGTTCACTCAGCTACGTTTCTGTGACCCCAATGTTTTTTAGAACACCCGCATGAATATTGGATGTAGCAACAGGATTCATATCTACTTAACGTGGGCTGCGTCGACCGCAATGAACGACTTGTGCTGAAGGGTGACACACCTCAGACACACACACACACACCAGACACACACACACACACCTCAGACACACACACACACACACGGCATGTTTTACTTATGAGGCGGGGCAACACCATGTTGTTTAGAAGAAGGCTCATTGCTATGCACACAATGTGAACTGAGAATAAGGAAGTCAATTAGGGAAAATACCGTGTTTCAACAAACAGTTCCTCTAAAATAGTTCCTCTATCATTACCGTCAAATACATTAATTCGTCTTTTGAATCCCCTCTGTGTGTTGCAAGTTCCGCGATTTTTCAATGTAGACTTTGTAGTTCTCTTTTCTCTTTTCTTGTTGATCCCCATTAGTACAGATAACGTAAATGGGTCCGTGAAGGGTCCCGCTGGACACGTCGATCCCCACAGAAACACGCTAGGCCACGGTTCAAAACCAACGTGCAAACGACAACCTACGTTTTCCTGATGTGTTTGCATGAGAGAACCCAATGCTCCGCACAGATGTTTCAGAAACATTTCACAAACATTTCATGATTCGGTGTTTAGGAATATGGGGATATTCCTAAACACAGAAACATGAAAAGTTTGTTCAGAACTTAAGGCAGCTTGATGTTTTACAATATCAGCCAACGTTATGTATTGCACAACAGAACAGAAAATGGCTTCCTAACCTTTGTGGGTAAAAAAAACAACAACATCCCCTAAACCGTTAACCAGCCCAGTGGCTCAGGGTTAAAGCTCACCAGGGCAGAGGTGCCTTTCAGCCTGGTCTGAGTGGCCCGTGAGTCCGAGTCGCCCCCCCTCGGCGGTGGGTGGGGGGGGTCGGGCCGTTGGCCAGGGCCCGATGGCTCTCCGGCTGGACGGAGAGCTCACACGGCTCCAGACGGGGGACGCTGTGGGCCCGTCTGGAAGCGTTTAGCCTCAGCCTTCGCCTCCTCCCCTCCCTCCCCCATGGCTGATATACAACCTCCTCTTTACAGCCTCACAGCCGCCACCATCGGCCGTTTGATCTCCCCGTCACTCTCAAACTCTCTCCCCCTTTCATTCTCTGTCTCCCCGCCCTCTCTCCCCCCCCCTTCGCTCCTTCTCCTGCGCGCACAAAAGCGCAACACTTTGACCATCGCAGTCTAAGCGCTAAACGGGTCAAAGCTCACCTTCCCGATGGACACCATGAGCTTACAAACTAGGAACACTCTGTTTTATTTCCTCCCCACGTTTCAAAGGCTAGAAGAGACAAAATGTAAAAAGAGAGAATGCAATACAAATAGTGCTAGATAAACAAATGCAAAGTCGCCTACAGGTTGTGACAGGCAATGTTGCGCACTGAATTACGTAAGGCTATGTGCACCACGTCGAACGACCAAACACGAAGGCCACTCCTCAACCAGGAATGCTAGACAACAATCTCCACACACACACACACACACACACACACACACACACACACACACACACACACACACACACACACACACACACACACACACACACACACACACACACACACACACACACACACACACACAAAATAAGGCAAGGCGGTTGACTAATGTGTTTAACTCAATCTTTCCGGGAGGAATAAGACACACCTATATTGTACGTGTGTGTTTCATACACCATGCTGGGTAAAACTGATGCATCACACATTGCTATACCATCACAGCTTTGCTCGTCTGTCTCTTGCTGTGCCAAACATTTCCTGGAGACACTAGCACATTGTGTGTGCTTCTGATTTTGTAGATCGACCCGTCCAAGGTATTCCCAGGCACAGGGTTCAAGCGGTGGAGCAGAAACAGAACTACCAGTGCGACTGGTCTGAACGGGATGTCAACAAATCAAACTAGTTCATCGACCTCGATTAAATGTGCTAAACAAGCGGTCCATTTGATTGACTTCAGGCCTGCGGTCGAGCTCCTTCACAGTCCAATTCCCTGTGTGAACAATGTCCACCTAAACCCAATGGAAACCAAAACCAGGTGTAAACCCGGGGATTAAGGCTTTGACTTTTGACCAAAAATCATATTCGAAGTTTGTTTGTTTATTAATATTCAAATATATTTGAATATTTATTAATCATATTTTGACCATTAAATGCCTTCAGTAAGACCTGGATTGGGCTTTCACTGCCTCTTCCATGGTCATTACAATATCATGAATAGACTGCGTGGGGTTCTCCGACGTCTCTCCCTCTTGGCCTGCCCATGACAGGTTCTAATAATAAGGGCTGTCTAATATTCGTTCGAATTTCGATGTATTTTTTGATATTCGAATAACAAAGTTCGGAGTCCAAGCCCTCCCGGGGATGGGAGGAGGCCATGCTGAACCGGTTTTCACTTTGGTCCAGTCCGATCCCACGGACATTTATAAAGAGTCCGGCTGGCAGGGGTCGGTCAAACCGACCGAAGCGGAGCCGGAGGCCAAACCCGTGCTGGCCCGGCCCCGGGGCCTCTCGTTGAGACCCGGTCCAGTCCGGTCTGGTCGGGTCTGGCTGCCTGACACGGCCCTTCTTTATTCCTGGACAAACACACGGCCCAATTAGAGCAGGGCTTGGCGTGTGGCGAGGTAGCGGGGGGCTGGTAGCCGTCACCAGCCCCCCGCCTGTCACCGGGCGCAGGGCCTGCTCCGACTGCTGTACACGCCCCCAGCCCCACAGCGTTCTCCTGCACAACAGGCGCACGCTTCAACTGTTCCTTCCCTCGGAAACCATAGAACATTGTTTTGTAAGCGGGAGCTCAACCGTTCGAACAACATGGGGAGGACAACACTTGGAAAAGATTAGGGAAACATTTTCCCAATGTTCCCTCGAAGTGTCCCACGACGGATTGATTTGGGATTGATTTTTTATTTTATTTTTTTAGGAAGAAGAAGGAATGAACATGAATTCTGGAACAGATCACTTAGAGAGTGCTGGACTGACGAGGGACTTGAATGGCATTCTCAGATGGCATTCCAGAGCAACACACAAATACCTTTCTTGATTTGAGCCGTTGAACAACCACACACACACACACATACGCCAAATAGAAAAATCTGTTTCCCCCATTATAGAACAAGCAGAATTCCACAACTGTCCGAATAGAACTCGTGCACATTCCAAAAGAACATTCCATTTAGGCGAGTTAAGAGAACCAGCGCTATGCTAGGCTAAGGTGAAGACGTGTCTTGTTTGCGAGCCCATCCATTCACGGGGTCCGGCTGTAAGATGACCCGCTACCGTAGACCTCCCTCCCCCCTGTAACATAAACACACACAGTAGCAATGCGATACAGCCCCCCCCCCCGCATAAACACATACACCTCACAGGATCTCCCACCCACAAGTAGGAGTGCGAGTGCCTGTGTGAATACGAAAAGAGTGCATTGCCACACACAAGTGAAAGAGACAGAGCGAGACACATAAAGAGAAACAGATAGAAAGAGCAAGCAAGACACAGAAAGAGAGAGAGACAGATCGAAAGAGAGAGACAGATAGAAAGAGCGAGCAAGAAACAGAAAGAGAAAGATAGAAAGAGCGAGCAAGACACAGAAAGAGAGACCGATAGAAAGAGCGAGCAAGACACAGAAAGAGAGAGAGATAGAAAGAGTGAGCAAGACAAAGAAAGAGAGACAGAAAGAGTGAGCAAGACACAGAAAGAGAGAGACGGATAGAAAGAGCGAGCAAGACACAGAAAGAGAGAGACGGATAGAAAGAGCGAGCAAGACACAGAAGGAGAGAGAGAGAGAGAGATAGAAACAGCGAGCAAGACAAAGAAAGAGAGAGACAGAAAGAGCGAGCAAGACGAAGAGAGGTCAATGGATGGAAGGTGAAACAGACGGAGAGCACGACGCGCATTCTGAGCTGTTGGGTGCGTGATTGGCTGAGCAGATGATGGGCAGCGGCAGCAGAGGCAGCAGGAGTACCGTGGGCCTCGGCGTGCCGCCGTAGGTCCGACCAACACGCGCTCGCCATGACCCCCAGAGCGGGGGCCACACGGGGTGGGGCCGAGGAAGGGTCTGGATCAGATCCCCAGAGGACAGAGACCGACCGGGCTCAGGACCAACGGGTGAACACACCAGAGAACCACACACAACAGAGAGCCACACACACATCAGAGAACCACACACACCGAGGGGGAGAGGTGGAGGGCGAGAGAGAGCAAGGATGGGTGTGAGATAGAGAGAGAAATTGAACAAGAGGGTGAGAGATAGCGAGAGGAGGTGAGAGATCACAGAGGGAGGAGAGAGCGAGAGGCGTCTCAGACGAGAGGGAGGGAAAATAGAACGAGGCCAAAAGCTAGCAATGGGAGGCGAGAGAGTGAGGGGATGAGAGAGAGACTGAGATGGTGTGAGAGAGAGAGAGAGAGCGAGAGAGAGAGAGAGAGCGAGAGGCGTTGAGAGAGAGACCGAGTCGATGTGAGACCGAGACAGAGACGGAGAGCAAGGGATGGGCTGGAAAAGGGAGAAAGGAACAGAAACAAAAGACTGGAGAGGAGAAGAAAGAGGGTCGCTCGGTTCTTTGGGTGATCATTACCACCCACCCCCACACACTGATTTACACACAGACCGGCCCTCCCTCCTGATTCAAGTGCTGACAGGTAGTCGGTTAAGTACAACTATTGTTGCGACGGTCTACACCCACCCAACCCCATCCCCCCCCCCACACGCAGTGCGTAGTTCTTGGCTAGCCGGAGGGCTTGAGCCCTGCCATTATGGGAGTCAACAGATGAACACTGGCGGTCTGCTGGGCCTGGCTGGGGAACACCTACCCTCTCTGAGCTCCGGAAAACAACAGCACAGGAGGGAGGGAGGGAGGGAGGGATGGGAGAGAGGGAGGAACGGACAGAAAGAGAGGGACGGATGGAGAGGGAGGGAGGGATGGAGAGAGGGATGGAGTAGATTAAACGGAGGGAGGAGAGTAATCAGTGGAGGATGATGAAGGGAGGATTTAAAGGGATTGAAAGAGCGGAGGGGAGGTTGAAATGGAAGCCGACACCCGTGGAAGGCGGACACGTTTAGCATCTGTGACCTGCGCACGGCGAGTGGAACACCGGGGGGCGTGCGCTCAGCCAATGTGAGCCAACTTCCTGTTGACGCCACGGCAATCGCCATGGCGACCAAAGCCGCAGCACAGCTTGGAGACGTCTCGGAGAGATTTGTCAGTCAATGATGGAGGACGAGAGCAGAGAGGGAGAATCCGTTTGCACATCCTTCGATGAACCAACTCGGGGGGTGGGATATTTTGGAGTGATGACGGAGCAGACAATGTGGAGGAGGAGAAAGGGAGGAAGAGGTTCAAGAGCCCATGCCATTTTATTTAAGACTCTTCCTGTCTTTGTTACTGTATGTGCGTGCGTGTGTATGTATGTGGCGAGGAGGGGGGGGGGGTCTGTGTGTGTGCAGTTGTGCGTGTGAGCTCGTGTACGACCCCTTCCCCCATCAGTCCTTTTATGGCCTGCCAGGTCGTCCTTCCAGAAATATTTTTACAGACACGTGGCGTGTTGTAAAGCCGTTCCTGAACTTCCTTTGAAGTGGCGAGCGCTCAAACGGTGATGGGGGGGGGGGGGGGGTTCCTCAGAATGCGTACAAGACGGCTCCTAGCCCTGGTGGGGTCAAAGGTCACCAACCTTGGAGACCGTTAAATCAATTTCGTTTTCCTGAGTAATAACTACGTTGACGAAACCTAGAGTTGTGTACTTTACTTAAAAACACCAAAATGTCTAGGGTTCAAAGTTCATACAAAGTATAAACTATAGAGCATTAACTTCCCTAGATAGAAAGTTGACCCTTGCTCAAAAGCACTTAAGCAGGAAAACTGTGGCAGCGCTTGACTCATTCTAAATGAAGAAACCAAACTTGTGTACGATTGGCGATTAGTGCATGGCTACACTAGACAGCCCCCACATCTAGACCTGATTCATTGTGGGTTCAGCTAGGGACGGGTAGGGGGTGGACTGGACCGGGACCCAGGAAGTGAGCGAGCACACTTTGATCTCCCCAAGGGAAGCGGGGGGGGGGGGGGGGGTTAATGTGTCGGGTGACAGGTCAGTGCAGGAGGATGTAACAGGGTTGAGGGGGAGTGGGGGGAGAGCAGGTAATGGGGATGGGGGAGGAGATGGGGGAGTTAATGAGAGACTATGGTCCTGGGAAGGACGGAACAAGGAGAACGGGGAGGAGGAGGAAGGAAGGAGGAGTCTTTGATCCGGACCCCCGAAAACAGAAGCTCCTCAGAGAGAGAGAGAGAGAGCGAGAGAGACTGACAGGAGAGAGAGACTGACAGGAGAGAGAGAAGACAGACGGAGAGAGGGAGAAACACATACACACACAAACAGATTTAGGAAACGGTATACGAGAGAAAGGGCAGGCGATAGAGAGGTAAATGGAACGATAAGGTGGGTAGGATGGAGTGAGGAGCAGAGTGGGGTAGGAAATGGAAAAGGCCCTGGGAGAGGGATAAAGTGAGGAGATCTAGGTCAAGCAGCACATGTTCACCTCTCCGTCTGCTGGTTTAAAGCCTGCGGTGAGCGCCAGATGGGTGGGGTGGTCTGGGAGAGCACTATCCATCAGGTGGCAGTAAGACGCTCATCTCTGGGTTTCTGCCCGACACTCAAATACATATCAAACGCTCGGGAAATTCCTTTCTCAAGGGTTCGGGACCATCTTTAAGAATGTCTTCTAATGTAAGAAACCTTTTTTAATTCACAAGGGGGATTTTCCCTCGGCTCGCTGTAAATGATAAAGGTTTCCATATCCTCCTCCTATTGGCTCCTATGAGCCTTCATCTCCTTCTCCTGCTCCTGGTGCCAAAGGAGGTCTACAGGAACAGGAACAGCCCCACATGACACCGTTAAAGGAGAGGCTTTTACTGCCACTTAAAGGGGAAGTAGCCTGTGGCAGTGTGGCCGGTATGGATGGATCAAAGCAGGGCAGGAGGGGTTAGGGTTATAGCCCAAACGGTTCATAGCCTTCGTACTAGAGGTCAGCAGAGTCCGTCTTTGGTCTTCCATTTCGTTTTTGTGGATTTCCTCTCGGTGCTTTTCCGTGTCTGTTATTTCCCTTTGTATTTCAAATAATCAACATTCCTCTCTCAGCCAATCGGCACCCAGCATCTTTGACTTCCTTCCCCTTAAGAGTTCTCTAGACAGGAAGCCGGAGAACGAGGAGGCTGTTTTCCCTGTTGGCCTGTCCGGTCTCCTAAACCAAAGACCCCCCCCCCTCCCCCTCTCCTCCTAAACCACCAGACAAAAACCGTCTACTTCTGAATTCCTATGTACTGCTGAAGAACATAACTGGGACGCAGGACATTTCTAGAAGGCTTGGGCAGTGATCAGGTTCCTCTCTGGCCTGACAGTTGGTGACTCATAATAAAGAGAGAACTTGATAAGGCTTGAGGTGAGGCAAGCGTCAATAAATGCCTCGACAAATTACTGAAAACTCATGATTTACTAGGTCATCCGCCTACGTTCTCACCGCCCAGATGTCGGGACCGTTGGTGAGTTGGAACTTGTTCAAGGTCGTTCAGCACATGTCTAGCTGTGGAATATTTCGGAACAGATTTCAATAGTGACTTCTTAATGAACAGCCATGAAATTAAACCATACCGGTCAGGAAATACTGAAGATGGGACAGAAATATTGATTTCTTCTCATAAAAATCGGAGTACAAGTACGCAACATGTACCAGAGTTTATATCGCCACTCCTCAGCTAAACATACATGGTGTTGCAATGGCTTTACAACCTTGTTCTGTGCAACCGCTTCCTCCGTGACTCAACCGAGGTGTGATCTTGACACCAGTGTCAACATTTAAACCGACGCGCTTCAATCTGCGTAGGCGCCACGGTTGACCCAGGTACAATGTACCTCACAGAGTACGTTTGGAGAATCAATAAAACATCGGATAACTAATTATCTTTCCCATTGCAAACATACACTCACAGCCCCAACAACGAAATCCATTTTCTGGACTTCCGTCTCTTGAGCCGCTGTCCCCATGGCGGCCCGATTGTTTTCGGAGGGCCGGCCCAGTCTAAACACCGCTGCCTTCTACAGGAAGACAGATAGGGAATCCATGGATTGAGTAACCGATCCATCCACCACGGCCCACTTCCAGACATGCAACAAACATGCAACGAACACGCCCGTCAGTCCTAGACTCTCAGGGGTGCATTTCTGGAGGATGGGTGGGGGAGCGAACTGCGAAGGCCGCTGTTCACCGCAGATGCTAGCGCTGCACGGTTAGCTTGCAGCCGTAATGTAAGCCGACCACAGAGACACGGGGTGACCGCAGAGAGTTGAGTCATGTGTCATTTAACTACCAACCATGGAACGTATGTTTATCTTGATTTGTGTATTCAACGGCAGTCGAACAGTGAGTCGAGTCCATAACCTACCGAGGCTGCCGACAGCATTTTTTGTGGAGAATAACGATGGACAAAAATGTATACTATAGACGATAACAACCATATTTCAGGCCAGTTTCTTTAAATGTCTACTAGACACACACACGGACGCACGCAGTGCGTTTCTTTTTTGTTGGTCCAGATAAGATCCCATTCAGGCGCCTCGTCGGATCAGGGTAATGCCAGGAGACCAAACCAGGGTCATGGATAAGGCCTGGAAATTGCCATTCAACCCGGCACAATGGAACGAGGCCTTGGCCATAGGAGACTTGTTCAGACAACATGGGGAGCCGTACAGATAAGCAGTGATTCATGGCCACATGGATATTGTGTTCTGCAGAAGGCAAACAGAACCTATATAAATCTGCCCTTGGATAGGGAGAATTGTTTAGCATTAACAAATAAAAAGTTAGCCTCGCTCATGAGACTTGTTTGTAAAAGGCGTGTTTACAGAGGAAAGAGAGAATGAGTGATATTTGCAATTACAGAGTTTGTAATAACTGCAGCAGTATTAACTCAAACTCTGACGGAAGATAAGGAGATTGAGGACTCAAAAGTTTAATTGTGTGGACGTTATTATTTATTTATAAAGTCCTTTGTCACAAGAACGTTCAGACATGCAGGACTTTCAGGGCGGAATGTGTACGATCGCGCACCAACTGACCTCTGAAAAGAATCCGGAGTCTGAAAAGAACAAGAGTCAAGAGGAATCATAGAGTTGAAGACAGGAAACAGTCGCTCACAATCTCTGAATGAAGACCCTTTTAATTAACTCCTCTAGAATTTCAGGCAGTGGGGCAGAACCAAACTTTAGTAACCGAATCCTTGCTCTCTTTCTCCCCCCCCCCCCCCCTCCTCTCCAAGCCTCGTTCTGCTTATGACTCGTGTTGATATGATTCAGCAGACCTCATACAGCTACTGTTCTCACTTCCCGTAATCCTAGATTATGTAAAAACAAAAAAGGCAAAATGTACCATTAGGATGTGACCTTGAGAGACTGCAACAGTGCACATGGGCGCAGTTCGTTCTCCAGCCCTCGGGGGGTGCAGCCAGTGGAAACCTCAAAGCTTCGCTATCACAAGTCAACAGAAACACACACACGGCGCGCACAGGGCCCGCTGGTGAGTTAAACAAACATCTCTTTGACCCACTTCGCTGGTGCCCTTCAGGGAAAGGCAACTCCTAACGGAAAAGGTTTCCAGTCACTCACTGACTCACGGTGACCAGGACTTCTGTTGAGATTAGAAATTAAATGATCTCAACACAACACAAACACGTACAGACCTCACAATTACACACATCCGTGAGTACCTCAACTGTGGTTTATTGCGATATTAAGCAGTGCTGTTTAGGGGAAGAGATACGTTGCATTAGTGTCAAAGTTACAGTACTGTGCTCATCAAATATATATATAACCCAGGGTCATTCGGAACAATCCAATTCTTGGAACATCGAGTGAGCGAGTGAATGTTTCCACTGCCAGTAACACCGCCATCAGTACTTCCCTCCATGTTTGGCAGCAATACACTCTAAAGGCTGAACAGCACTAGCAGAATCTCAACACAACAAGACTTTGTTATAATGCATGGTGATTCATTTGAGAAGGCCACAGGGCAACATAAGGCGTCAGACCAGGGCCTTGGGATGACCCACCAAGCAAGAATTCTGCAGCGCCACGCACACAGGTGTTTGGTATTTGTTGTTTTATTGATAAGGGATTTGAGAACCGGTGACGCGGTCCACAGATATGATAGCTAGGTCATTTGACATTCCGGTCTCTGTGCTCACAGACCAGGAGGCTGCTCAAAGGTAGAGGCGTGAGAGAGAAGGGGGTGAGTAACAAAAAAAAAAAAAAGCGTTTCATCTCTGCGACCGAGCAGTGACTGAGCCCCGGAGCCAGGTGTTGAAGGAGAATAAATCTGATGATGACAAAGACGCCCACGGAGATCCATCCGTGTGTTCCCCAGCAGCTCCGGACCCCTACTACAGGAACCCGAGCCCCATCAACACCACGGTCCTGGGGCCCTGACTCATGCGCTCGGGGCCGTAGTGATGGGCTAGGTCGGACACGCGCATGACTGACATCGTAGCAGTGCACACCAGCGAGCCTCGGTGTAGCGAGTCTGCGTGTGAACTCGTTGGAAATAATGTGTGTATTTGTGTGCCTCTGATAACTGCACGGACTGGTCTACTTCCTGTTTTTTTAACCCCAGGACCAGGTTACGGCTGCATGCTCAGGCTATACACTGGGAACCACATCTCGTTAATATAAAATCGGCAGCCTCATTTCCTCTTTAGGGACTTACAGGGGAAGTTGTTGAGCAGGCGATGGAGAAGTGAAGACTCCTACATCGGGGGATGCAGAAATGGAATAGAAACGAGAGTTCACACAAACACACACACCGATATATCAATGGTGTTATGCTCGCTTTAACATGCATGACACTTGGACGAAGAACCACTGAACAGAAGAAGAAACATGCTAGCTCTACAGCCTTCTGGATGGAGGTGAACAAGGGTTCCACTCTGAGACGATGGTACTGCTCAGAGCCAGTTTGTCAGGTCCACACACACACACACACACACACACACACACACACACACACACACACACACACACACACACACACACACACACACACACACACACACACACACACACACACCTATCTTGCAGCAAACGTTGCTACAGTTATATTAGCTAAATGGAAATCAGTATGGACATCTTGTAAAAACGAACTTGGCATTAAACGTAAACTTCACCCCCTACACACACACAGCTGTATCGCCAGAGTCACAGCGGGCCTACAGTCCATATGACGCCTCTGTGCTGAAATTCCTCAGAGAGGGGGTTGGAAGGAGGCAAGGAAACCAGGAAGGCAAGGGAACCAGGACAGGAAACCAGAACAATGAGAGTGAAGGATTAAAAGAAGTAAGGCAGAGAGTGTGAGTGTCAGTGTGTGAGTGATTGTTTGCGTGTGCCATATCTGAGCAGACATTTCAGAATGCATGTTCTCATACTTAACATTCCCATCATACTCGTCATCTGTCACCAGTCATGGGGGAAAGGAGCACGACCACAAAAAGAAAAATTGAAAGAGCAGGGTTCAAATGTACAGTATGTCAAATTGGACATCAAAACAACCCAAAACAACTTTTTCCAAGTATTTCAGGAAAAATATTTTTAACAATAAAACAATCTGAAACTAGAGATGCAGAGGAAGAAAGAAAGAGAAAGAGAGAAAGGGGGAGAAAGAGGGAGAGAGAATGTCAGCAACAATGTGGCTAAACGGGTGTTGCAGGCCGGCCCAGTAGCCCGGCAGCAGACAGCATTGTCACGGTAACAAGCTCTTCCTGTCCCTCCCCTGCCTGCCTGCCGTGCTCACTTTTACCTTATAAGGCAACACACTTAACTGCCATTCACCGCGACAACTGTGACGAAATAGGCCAACAAGGAGCAATGTCTGAAACCATATCAATCATTAAAAAGGAACGCACAGTCACACCCGCATACATTCACACACACACACACACACACACACACACACACACGTGTGCACAATTACACAAATGCTCAAGGCACCTGAACATGCCTAGTGAACAAAGGTAAAACCACCTACGACACACACACACACACACACACACGCACACACACACACACACACCCCTGACTGATCGCATGAGGACCACGCCCGTGAACAAGAGAGACACTAGAAAACCCATCAGGTGGACTCATTTGTAAAATAACCTAGCTGCTTCAAGTGTGTGAACGTGCGTGTTCTGGAGAGCAGGAATGTGAAACGTCATTTCCCTCATAGTTTCACTGCTCCTTTTGCTTCCTATGGGGCAGCATAAACAGCAGAGAGAGAGAGAGGGGTGAGCGAGGGCGAGAGAGACGATAGGGTCTGCAGTGGCCTCAATTTCCTGCTTCTGGATGGAGGCTAAAGACAGGCAAACCCTGATTGGTGTGTGTGAGTGAGATGCCCTCCTAGACCTTTGGAGCGTTGAGTGTGTATGAGTAAAGGAGACAAGGAAAGACGATGAGGAAAGGAAAGAAGGAGAGAGAGGTAGTCAATTACCTGGAGCTCCTTTTACTTTACGTTGTGTGCTTGTTTCTCACACACACACACACACACACACACACACACACACACACACACACACACACACACACACACACACACACACACACACACACACACACACACACACACACACACACACACACACACACACACACACCTTAATTACTGGACCATGTCTGACACACCGATTTTAATAAGGCAAATCCACACACAAATAAGTTACTATGATAGCAGCTGAGGTTTGCCATTTAATGAGGAATATATTAACCACACTATATTAGTGAGTGAGTGAGTCAGTGTAAGACCACTATGCATCCATAAACACACACACCCAAGGGCTTGGCCCATATGGTAGCCTATATCATCCACATAGACACTCAGGAGGAGCACTGAGTCCAAATTCCTTTTGTTACCCGACAAGCTAACAGCCAACGTAAGTAACAGCATTAAAAGACACACACAGACACAGACACAGACACAGACACACAGCCTCTCTTTGGTTGGAGCGGTTCAGTCAATGTGTCTGGGCCCCGTTAGTGCTAAATGGCCGGTTCACCACTGAGCACTGTAGTAGGATGGTAGGTAGGGCTCAAACACGCAGAAAAGAGCCCTGAAAGGGATTGCTGGTCTCATCTGAGGGGAGTTTGAATGTTTGTGCCAATAGGTCCATTGGCACAGTTGCTTATATGAAGGCACATTCACTAAAGGGAGAGTGTGCAGGGCAATATGCTTACCTATATTATAAATGCAATAAAATTGATAAGAGATATCGTTTTAGATTATGTAGATCAGGGATGGGCAACTTTCATGATAAAGAGGGCCACATTTTTCATCATAACCATCCACATGAGGGCCACATGACTGCACACTTCAACTAAACGTGAGCTGAGAGAAGCTACACAATTTCGAATTTGGTAGATATGATTTCCTGTTTTCTGGTGCATTTTGGGGATGGCCACTACCTAAAAAATCATCCAGAATCATAACCTATGTACGGTATGTTAATTGAACCAACATACATTCATTTCATGTTTTCCATGCTCAAACAGCCACATGAATGGTCAGTATTTTTATCAGTGCAAAGGGCTCACATACATCATCATTCAATGAAGTCAAAAAACTGAAAAACAGTGGCCCAACATTAAGTGCAACAACTCAATGAACTCAAACCCAACAAGCAGTTATAGTAGTTGTAGTGGCGACTTAAGTGGATATCTTTAATGACTGATATCGCTTCTAAGCAAACTAGACGCATGGGTTTGCCTTCGAATTCTATGAATTCTTCTCATCTTTCTTGACCGAGTTTTCTGTAACGCGATCAATTATTATTATTCTTTTTTTTTTTATGTGCGGGCCTGACTGAGTGAGGATGCGGGCCGCACTGAGTGAGGATGCGGGCCGCATGCGGCCCGCGGGCCGCCAGTTGCCCATCCCTGATGTAGATGATTGATTAATACAATAATACAAATATTAAGACTAGATATAGTTGAAATGTTTATGTAAAACATGAAGGTTGTCTTTTGGCTGAGGTCATAGTATGTTGGAGCAAAGCGGTCTGCATTTCTGATCCGGTCTGATTTGTTTCAGCCAAGGGAATTGAACCACAGGCTTTACCTGCCGAGTCAATAAGTACTGGAAGATACGAAGATTCCTTTGTAATTTCCTGCTAGGAATCTTCTCCTCCCCCTGATAAGTTAAGGGTTAAAGACCGAGTTAAAGGGTGATTTAAAGGGTTATTTAAAAAGGGTTTAAGAGTCCGTAAGAAGCAAGATTTACACTGGTTCATGCAAAGAAGGAGTTTAAATGGACTGAGGGGAAGTGAGCATGCACGGACGATCTGTGCTATAGTGTTGATAAAGAAATTAAGAGACGTGTCACAGAGCTCCGCAGGAAACAACAGCTTCACACAGAGGGAAGCATGCTTGCAAATAACATCAGCTATAGGTGTGACACACACACACACACACACACACACACACACACACACACACACACACACACACACACACACACACACACACACACACACACACACACACACACACACACCAGAGCTTGCATTAACCCATAAATGCACAATTTCCCTAGTGGTCCTCGTGCATTGGTTGTAGAGCAAGCAGGATGTTCAGCAGTCGGGCCACAGAGGGAGGGAGGATCAGGAGGGAGGGGGAGTTCGGGGAAATCCCTAGAGGGAGCGAGTTGATTGGATCAGGCAGGATCGGAGCCATTAACAGATCTATCCCTCGGACTCATTCAGCACCGTGGGAAAAATCTCCCTCCTCCTCATCGTCGTCATCATCCTCATCAGCTGGTGGTGGTGGTGGTGGTGGGCTTTCCCTGACAAAGGCCGACGCCATCTTTTACACTACATTTATGAAGGTGAATCACTCGGTATAGTGCTTTTCACCTCCGGTTTAGACTGTCACGGTTCTATTTCAATGTTCATAATGTACTTTTTGCTTTTGGCAATGCAGCCCAAATGCTCGTTTCCCATGCCAATTGTATAGCAGTATTGGAATCCCGCTGTGTTCCGTCTGCCAAGTATGTCCAGGAGTAAAACCCAGCCGCCGCCGCCGCCGCGGCAGCAAGGCAGCGGGGCAGCAGGGCTGGGTTTGATTGGGGGTTTCACGTGTCACACAGCACCGGGACAAACCCAGCGGCCTACACTAGGCGCCTTTGTGCACAGCCCCTGACGACAACTTTTTACAAGTGGTTGCTAGGCTGACGGGGCAGGCATCGGCTGGTCGGACACGAGACCTTGGGGTTCGCCCCCTCCTCCCAGAGAGGGAGGGACGCTGGTCAGCATTAGCCGCTATGGGGGAGACGTATGGAACGGGAGCTACGCGACTACCTCAGCCTTCTGCCTGTGGGGAAGAGCCAAACAGTAACACAGAAAGCCGACATGCTGCCTCAATAAGATGGCTAAATGCTCTGGAGTATCGGATTAAAAGGGAGTGCCTGTTTTACCACAGGATGTGACGTTGGTTAGCCATTACAAGCCATTAAAAATGGACAAATTTGCGACATCACCCATGGGCGTGTCCATCCAGATGTATGATGGATGAATCAGCAGCATGCTAGTATTCCCAGTGGACCCTACCCACTGGTATGCCGATTCATCCTACGCATCATTCCAAAACATAGGAGGCTGGTCTGACTTGATTCCACCCAGGTCATGTGGACCTCATCGTTAAGTTTTTTTCACTGTGCGTGACCCTGGCTAACATTGGACCCAACGGTTTAACGCTTCACTAGTCACTCGATATATGCTAGAGATGCACCGATTGCAAAATTCTTGGCCGATACCGATTTCCGGTTTTTAAGGAGGTCTGACCTGCCAAAACCGGTTTTTCCGATACCGATTTTCTAAGAAATAATTATAATCATATAATATGTTGATAGGTTTTCAATGTAGTGAGTCCCCGGGACCCACAGGTGGCGAGTTGGGTGGGTCCCTGAGAAATTCAATGGGTCCCGACTCCCCAGTTTAAAAAATGTGTTTCTTTTTTATTATTATTCTATTTCTTAAATGAAATTAATAGTGTTAAACTCAATACATGAAATTGTCATCTGAAAAGCGCAGCCATTTGTATGTGGTGAGCCACTGCTTCAGAAAAGTTCGCTTTTTTTGGGAGGAACATGTAGAAGGTTGAGGCAATTCTTCTGCAGTGGGCTCATCAGGCTCAGTAGAGGGGGAGGCAGAAGTAGGTACAGGCAATGTTGAGGTACTCTCTCTAGGCTGATCAGAGTCAGGGAGGAGTGCAGAGGTAGTGGGGACAGAAAATGCAGCTGCAATAGTTTGCTGACCTGCAATAGGTTTCATCTTTTTCTTTGGTGGTATTTTTGCGTTCTCTCTTCTCTGCCTGTTTCTCGAGAAAAACGGGATCTCGTTGGAAGCGCGATGTATGCGCAGGCGCCGTTTGGGCATAACAATATGTAGGCTGCCGTTCAATGTAGTTTTCATCACCACCACCGGATTATGTTTCATTTATTTCATTACAGCACGTCCCCTAAACGTTACAACATAATCGACACGAATGAGCACAGCATCGAGCAGTGGAAACGTGGGTTTATTTACTATGAAGTTTGTATTTTTAATTGTTGAAATGAAATCAGCGGTGACGAGCTAGTTGTTTTGGTAGCGGCTAAATTAGCATGTCGCGATACTTTGAACAGGGGATCACGTCTGCGCCGAGTAGATGCGCAGAGGGTTGAAACAGTGCTTGTCTGGTCTGCTCACAAGAAGGTTTCTTTGGCCAGTTACTGTGATTAAACACGAGTTGTTTAATGTTCACAATGTATCGTTTTTCATGGGGAAAATTAGATGCGTCCCCGGGACGCATGGATAGTGAGTTTAGTGCGTCCTTTCAGATTTGAATGCGTCAGGGACGCAGGACGCGTACCTAGCAACATGATCCCCCACGGCTTATTTTTGACTTGCAAGCATTACAAACAGCGTGTTTTGGGTCGTCCTGGCACACAGTGAAATAAGTCCAAATCAGCGACATGTTTTTCTTCCCGCGCTCTGGGCGCCTTGAGCTGCTACGCACCGCGCATGCGGGTGAGTTTGATCGGCCGAAAACCGGAAATTACGACAGTGACCGGCAGGTCACCGATTGTGGCCGATTGGATACAAAACCGGCTTTTTTAATCGGCGGCCGGTTGATCGGTGCATCTCTAATATATGCACGAGTCAAACCTTGACCAAGATATGTTTCACATGGTTAACCACAACAACAAAAAATACGGACTTCCTTCCTTCCTTCCATTTCAATGATACAGAAAAGAGAAGCACATCCCTCTCTCCCTCCCCCTTGGGTTCTGTCACTTCCCTATGAAAGGAGGCGGCAAACATCATGTCTTGCACCCTGCTGTGTTTTCCCGCCTTGTGGAGAGGCCTCGTCTCAGTGGAAGATAAAATAACTTTACTTGAAGCTCGCAGGAAGGCTCGGCTCAACCCACCAGCACTGCAGTGTCTAATGGGGCTGAACTCTTGGAGTACACGTGGAACATGCCCCTCATCGGGACGGATTGCCCGGTAGCTAATGGCGGGGTGGGAGTCCGGGCCTTCGTGTTCAGATCCTATTTCTTGTTAACATACCACTGGGAAGAAGCAACGAACTGTCACTTCCTCTGCGCTACAGCTCAGTCTCGTCCCACCATCGCACCAGATGGGGGTCTTAATTGCCCGTCGCTTTACAATGTGCCTGACGCGATGTGATGCAGAGAATCTCACCATCTCTGGACCAGCCTCCTACTGAGTCTCCTCGTGTTTCCACCGAGGTGTCATATACGAGACGCTTCGCTCCGGATCCTATTACCACATGAGGTTTCAAGTATTTTCCAAATTGGAAAACAAATTCTTCCCTTCTATCCGTCGGTCCATTCCTGTCGATTTTTTCCATCTAACCTCAAACATCCCTGTCCTCTCTGGACAAGCGTTGGTTAACCCCCCCCCCCCAGCCCCGAGGATGGGCCAGTGTATCCATCCTGTCTGGCTGTCTGACGTTTGGCCTCATGGCATGCGGTCTCCGAAGGCCCCCCCCCTGTCTACTCTGCAGCAGAGATCAATCATCAAACCCGCATCGGTCCCCAGAATACACTGACACACAAACACACGGCTCTCCAGTCGGTGAGAGGATCAGGGGCCGGAAGGCTCCACCACATGGCCCAAGCAAAACAATATCGCTCTGCAGCGCCTGTAGACTCAGAGCAGCTAAATTACATATCGTCTGAGCGTAGCGGTGGTGATCGCTGGATTGCATGGCTACGGTCCTGTTCAAACATGGGACTTGTAGTCCCATGGTCACTCATGCCTGACACACAATGAGGAAACAAAAACCTCACAAGTGACACACATATGACCACACAGACCTAGGAGACGAAGACGAATGCCCCGCCGCCGAAGAGAGCTTGTGCGATGATAGGAAACACGAGAGTGTCGACGACAAACACTTCTGACAGAGAGAGTGCTGCGCAGGAATTCAGAGAGAGTTGGTTTACTTTGAGGGAAGGGAGGATTGATTAAATGTTTGCGGTCGATTCAGTGGGGCATGGCAGTCGGGGTAAATATTTAATGATACTGTAATGTGTTGTGGAACTTATATGGGTAGACGGACACCGAGAGATAGGGAACCGCTGGGCCAAGTGGAAAAACATTACCCACAAATTACCTTTACAATGTCTCTCCCATCCTAATATGATTGCTTCCTGTCTGCTGGATTTGGTCAATCGACTGGCAGGTGCTAGAGGCTCATACTCCTTGAAAATGTCTACTTTCGAGTGAGTGAGTGAGTGAGTGAGAGAGTGTGGCCTTTAGCCTAGTGCCCTAGTAAGCGTGCTGTTAAATAATATAGCAGTGAGCTAGCAGAAGAAATCAGAGACACATGGACACTTGAAAAGCATTGTCAGTCTTTGCTACCAACAAAAAAGCACGGTCTGGATAACACATAACCACTCGTGAGGCCCTGCTATTAAAACAAGGTCCTGTCCCTCTTTCAATCAATAGATAATGTACGTTGGGCTGGGTTGCACTGGCAACTAAGCATGCATCATCTCTTATCAGGTGTTAGCTATATATCATATATAGAAGTTTCAATTTGGACTTAGTACCACGAGCAGCTGCCTCAGTGTAGCATGCCTGGCTAGACGGGCTGCCACAAGTATCTCTGTCCACAACCAGACATGCCAATTGACGTTATTCGTTGCCCACAATTCAAAGCAAAAGTTGGGAGAATCGGGTTGAGGTTCTGGTCACACACACATCACCTGCCACCATCCATGACAACAGTGTATAATCGAACCATCTGAGCTCGGATAGAATGGGTATAATCGCTACACTGGCAGTGAGTGTGTTTCCACGTGGGTTAGGGTGGTCCACCAGATGTCGTTCAGATCAAAAACATATAAAATAAAAATAAAAGGCTTTTCCCATGATGTAAGCTCACCATGAGTCTGCCAGTACCAAGCTATGCGATGATTTATCGCTCAATCTCACCTCATCACTCAGACAGGTGCTAACACCCCCGCCCCACCACATCCACCTATACACCATGTGTGAAAACTTCGCTGGTGCCCCGAGTTCAACTGCAGACAAGACAGCACTTGTAGCAAGAAGCGCAGCAAACCGTTTCTAAGAACACCGCTCTCCACAAGATTTCCATCGCTGCGGTTTGGCCGTCTACTCTTGTAACACATTCTTACTGTTTCTGTTTTCTCGCCGTGTGACTGTCGGTGAGAATAGAGTTAAAAAGAGGTTTCTCCGAAGAGATCGCCTGTAGCAACAACCCACACACACAGTGAATAAAGTGCAGGTTGTGTGCATGCGTCGCCTTTCCCTGCCTTGTAGTGTTCAGAACTTCATGCAAAAAGGGCTCACGTGCCTTTAGGTAAAGAACGCGCCATTTTAAAATGGGTCTTGATTCAGAATAATTTCCTTCAAAAGTGGTTTGATTTTACTAGCCGTCTCTCACACGCTCACAGAGGGCTATTATAACCTGCAACAACCCGTATTTGTTTAACTCTGCAGTGTTTAGAAGCAAGAGAGTGCCACAGCTATACGACTGTTGGAAAAAAATCGAAAAGGAACCAAGCTCATTTTCAAGTGCAAGTCGACCCCCCCCCCGCCACACTCCAACACACACACAGCCCACCACCCTCAATACCCATTTACACAGCCATCTACACACACATCGCCACACCTAAACACACATGCCTTTGTTGTCAAGCCTTGCCTGGAAGCCAGCAGACTCTCTCTCCTGCTCTCATAAAACACATGTGGTTTGAGCTCGCTCTACAGGTTGGGATCTCTCTTAGGGGGAACAATAAATCAAATAAAAGCTATTCGACAAAACAAAAACTGTTTCAAAGAAGATTGGGGGCTTGTCTACTCTTGAATGATTCGGGTCTAGTAGGTTTTATGCAGAGATATCTTGCAACACACACACCTGGTAGAATCAGGTTGTAGCCATGAGGCCATGAGGTTGTTGGGTGGCCATCTCAAAATACCAGACGACGCACAAGCCATACTTAAAATCACAGAGCTGTAGTGCGTTTTTGTGCTACGTAAGCCATCAGTAGGTCTACAAAAACACAATTAAATGTATTGCTTTATTCGATTATAATCGTCTCCCGACTTAAAGGAAGCTTACATGCGCGGGAGAACCGCCCTGCATGGATACTGGCAGCTGCCCAAAGGGAAGGCCTTATCCGCCATTGTAGCTGATGAGAGTTCCTGGGAAGGAAATGCCATGCTCTAATCCTGACAACCATGCCCGGCACAAGACCAGGCCCATTAAGAACGATGTGCAACACACCCAGAGTCAGGCCTGGGAGACGCAGGGATTCACTGCTTTGGTAATCTCAGATCCATCAGTCCTACGTTCTAGCAGAACCTCTGGGGGCCCGGCACAGAGCCTAGGGCGGGGGCGCGGGGGGCGGGGGGGGGGGGGGGGGGGGGGGGGGACACCATTTCCCGTTTCCTTATAGAGATATTCTAGCAAAGAAAAAACGAATTTGAGCAGGTTGAAGAAGCTTTCAGAGTGTATTTATACAGTGGCCACTCTACACACTGGTTTGATTTGAAACCTTAAGCCACTTTATGGCGGCTTTGCTACGGCTTGCCAAGTCAGTGTTTGGCAATAACACACTTCCAGATCACCGCCTCTAGGAATATGATGGTCGAAGCAAATATAACAGCAAGAAATTGAAACACCCCGTTCACCATATTTGCGTGTGTGTCTGCAGATGTTGTGGGACTACACCTTCGGGACATCGGTTGACAGCTTGAGCCAAGTTGTACCCAACGCTGTCCATAACCCTGCCATGTTGATACGACAGTGCCAAAGCCTCGGTGTCAGCCCTTTAGCTTCATAAACGCCTGCCAGATAACAGGGATTAGGCCTGTAAACCACAAAGTGCCATCACCAACATCGGTCGCGATAGTTAGTCACCTGATACGGTCAATGAACGGAAAACCTTTTCTAGGGTAGGGTGATATATTATGAGAGCCGCTTGAAGTAGTGAGAAGGCTGGACGGTACAGTTATACAACATCCGTGAAGCCACACTAAAGAATTACACAGGTACAATATAAAGTTAGTACTTGACATCGAACACATATTTTAAACATGTGATCACATCCAGGGAAAATGTGCCTATTTGGGAGATGTGCATAAGGAATATAAGTCCTTACTATGACTCATAACGACTAAACATGGGGCTTACATCCGCTGATTTGAGGGGTAAAAAATAATCATATGTGCTTAAAAATATGTTTGTAGCAGCTATTCTTTTTACCGCCTTATCCTTCCAACGCGGAAAATATTACAGTGCAGTTAAACACTGACCGCCCCCCCCCCCCCTCCCCCCCCCAAAGTGCCCCCCCCCCCCCTCTTTAGCAAGAGACCCCTCCTCCTTCTGGCCGAGCAGACTACAATGGCCTACCAATGGAATGTTTCCCCACTCACTCACTCACTGGGGCTTGTGGGAGAGAGACAGAGTGAGAAAAGGGCAAGGGGAGGGAGAGAGAGTGAGCGAGAGAGCTCGGATTCCATTGTCCTACAGCGAGCCGCGTTGGCCAGCTGACCGCCCTGGGCTGAGTGAGCGCCCGGTTGGTAGTTTGGTTCTGGATCGGGGCTAAATGGGATGCCACAGCTGGCCCGGGATCAGCTGGGAATGGGGGGGGATTACAGCGTGTGTAGCGCCATGGTCTCGGGGTGACCCCGGCTGCTTATTGGAAGCCGTCCAGGATATTGTCAGGGATATAGGGCGTGGCAACATGTCAATGGTACCTCATAAAGTAATTTCACTGGGATTGCACCAACCGTAAGACATTGTACGACTACATATTGTAGTCCAAGTAGGAAAAGGTGACATTAAGAGGTTAAAATATTGCTGTTGCCAGCTACTGGAAACTAAAAGACCACACATTCTGGTGCACTAAATATCAGTTTATATGAATCAATATTGGCTTTTTAATTCACAAGTTCGTCATCTTCAAAATCAATCATCCGTCAAATGTCCTCATAGCAAGGTAATAAGTTGCAGAGTCCTCATTGGTTGTTTGCTTGATGATGTAATCCAGGGAACTGGACTCTTTCGAAGGCTTGCCAGTCAAACAAAAGAATGTGTATAATCCAGGCAAATATCCGCTACACATAGTGGTCAATTGCAAAGGATCGCAGGCAATAGAGGATCGCAAGGTCGGGGAGATTAGAGGCTTAAATCTGCATTCAGAGGTTAGCATTGTGGCGCACAGATAGCAGCATGATAAGAACAAGGTTAGCCTATTGTTTCAGCTTGTTTACAGGAAAAACAGCAAAGGGCAGAACAAACGACAGGATCTGCAAGACAAACATTCTTGCCATTCACACAGTTCCATTTCTTTGATAGTGGCAAAAGGTGAGGCCAACGTGCAAACGCCGTAAAAAAAAACAAGACGGAGGTCTACAGAATGACGCTTTGAGAGAGTAAATTCCTGAAATAAAACACCGCACCCCAATCAGGTCTTTCCTGCTACACGGCATCAGCCAATCACGCCACAAACAAAATGAAAAATAAAACCAGCCAATCAAAGCGGCTGCCACTCCTGCCTCTCTCCTCAACACATTCTATTGTTAGGTGAGATCGGAGAGTCTCGTGCTAGGAGGCGTCAGCTCTCCCAACAAATGGCTTGCTTCTTCTACTGTTCCTCATTAGAAAGGGTAGAATAGCTGGAGGGCCCATATCTGTAGTAGTCGTAGCAGTAGGTCAATGGTGATGGCACAGAGCATTATTCAAAGCACTCCTTCAGCAAAATGTCTCCTCTCACTTGCCAAGTGACTGCTTTGGCCGGCCTGCCAGTCACACCAGAAGCATGCGACAGTGGGCGGGACCTAACAAACCGATATTGTTCCCAAGCTGCCCACCTTGGCCGCAATGGAAATATGTGTGTGTGTGTTAGAGGTGGAAAGTATTGACTAACTCGATCATCATGTCTGTGATATTTCCAACCCAATGCTCTCTGTGATACTTTGGAATTGAGCACGTTAACACTTTAAGGGCCGGTATAAAAACGTAAAAGTGATGGTCCAATTTAACCAGGAAAGATAATGTCAAGACACATGAAAACCTAAGCCTTTATCACAGTATTACACTCGCCAAACCGCCCAAACTAGTTTCATATTACAACTTTACAATACGAGTACAGGCCGGGCCAGTTAAGCATTCAAATAGGAATAGGCGTAAATATAGGCAGTGGGCTCGCTGATTCAAGTTCATCAACAACATCGTAAAGGAGAAAATGCATACAAAACGCAGACTAAAACTTCAGTGTGGTTTCTTAATAGTAGGCCCACTCCCTTGCTTACATTAAACGCCAGGTCTCCCACGGAGGTGCCAACCTTTGTTAAAATGTACAAGGAACGGTTGCATCATATCCTGTGTGGCAGGATTTTTTTTTTTTTTTTTTTAAAGTCTTATGATTTTATTAAATATTAAGACATGAAAGTGCATACATCAACACTTTCTATAAAACGGCCAATATATCACACACAAGTTGTGTGTCCAGTTGCTTCTTGTGGAGTTTGTATATTATAGAGCAGGAAGTCAAACTTAGATCTGTTCTGAGACCAGTGGGCCTAAATCACACCCCTTCCAAAACAGGCTAGGTAGGGCCATATGAAATCCGTTTTATTTTTTTCCAAATTCCGTTTTGTTTTTTTCCAAATTCCGTTTTTTCCGTTTTAATTTTCATTAATTCCGTTTTTACACTTAAAATCATCAGAACGAGTGTCAAATAAGTGCCAACGAATACAATTTAATGAGATAGAAGACTACATTTATTAAAACATCACAATATTGCACTGTTTTTAGTGCTTCAAATAAAAACATGACATAAATATTAAAGTGCTTATAAACTATTTTTTTATAAACTCAAAGTGTTGTTTGAAGGGGCGTGCCCTGGCTACGGCGTTCATTGTTTTTCATATGGATTTTGGACTTCAAGTGGTCATCGCACGTATCTTTGCGTTTCCAATCGATAGTATGTTGACATATTCTACAAAACACCTGAGTGATAGAAGTGTTTTGGATATTGTTCGGCTCTGAATTTGGGGTTAGAACCGAATTACGGGCGCTTCAACTTCTTCTTCGGCTTCTTGTTAGGAGCGGGACCTATTGTTTGCGTGGTGGACCGGGGATTTTTTTTTAACATTGTTGTGCGAGTGACTGCTAAACATTCAGTGACGTTAATGTCACCTGTGTTGTTTCCCTTTTCCCTCGAAACTGAATTTCACCAAAATAATGGCGAATTCCGCTGCATTCCGCTGCATATTGTAAATGTGACGTCTGATGTGCCTTGTCCCTGTTGCATGTTATATGTGCTGAAAAACAGGAACCTGCTGGAAATCAGTTATTTTACTAAGACAGGCCCGTTTTAAATTGTAACTTTGTTACTTTTAATACTTTCCTGCTTAATAAAATAAAAAATAAAAAAATAAATAATAAAAAAATATTATCAGTTGATTCCGTTTTTATTGTCCAATTCCGTGATTCCGTCCGCGTTTTCGTTATCGCGGATTTCATAGGGCCCTAGCTAGGGTTTGGGGGAAGGCGACTGAAACAGCATTCCCCATTTCGTTACCCCACCAAGATGTAACCAAGTTGTCCCCTCAAGGATAATTTCCCAATGCGACCGTTATTGACAAAAGATGATGAAATTGTGAATTATGATGAGTCAAACCACTCATCTAAACCACAAATGACACTGACGCATTGCTAGTGAATGAAATGCTGGTCAGGCCAATCGCTGTTCATTGCTTCACGAGACAAAAATAAATAAATAAGTAAACCCAAGAAGAGACACAAACGTGACGCAAGCCCATAGATGTCCAGGGACTTGGGTTCCACAGGTGGATTTGGTGTTCATGCCAAGGCCTTGGTTATTTCATTGGCATGTCTCACCTCAGTCATTGCATCCATTCTGGGTGAACCGCCTGAACGCCCCACACACAGAATGCAGCCCGTCTAGATTTGCATTTTAAGCCAGGTCTTTCCTCACCACAGAGCATCTCGATTGCTTCCTACATAGATAGCAAAGGAAACGCATTTTCATAACGATTAAAACTGACAGCTTCTGATTGGCCAGGGACTGAATGTGTTCCAAGAACTACAATACCCACCATGTCTATACAGGATGTTAGACCACAACCCAGTGCTGGTCTGAAGATTCAATCATAACATAAGCCATATGCAAATCTAGGTGACCATCTTGCTTCTAAGCACTTAATGGTAGGGGGAACTGAATTGGCCGCTAGGCGATTAGGGCCCATGTGGCTTACTGTTTAAATGTCTGATATTCCCAGCATTTGCATCAACAAGACATCTTCAATCAACTACTGCTTGACACACTCTTTGTTAGGTGAACTGCCTCACTTCCTGTACCACTTAACCATTTCCTGCAATAGATTCAGTAAATCCAAATATGCAGTACTTCTCTTTGTCTCAGGCAATGGCAAGTAGCTCTTGGTAAAGAAAAGTGGATCAGTAGATACAATTCAATGCCAATATTGTCCCATAAAAGCTCCAGAATAACTGTCAAAGGGTTGAGGGTTTGCATGCAGCCTCTTGGGAGTTTGCAAGTGAAGAGTGGTGGAGTCACTGCACACTTCAACGTGTTTGGGCATGTGGGCAATGCCTCCCTCATGAGAAACTACATAATTACAGGTCTGTCAGGCAAGCCGAGCTCAGCCTGGCAGAAGAAGAGTGACAAGGTGAGGTTATTGTGTCCATCTTATACCAACTGGCACCTAAATGGTCAACTGGATGTTGTAGACTAGAACTACACAGTGTATGTTGGGTTACCGACAGTTTTTCCAATATTGTTGCGCAACATTGCAAATGAATGACAGAGTGCCCTCGTAAAAAATCAATACAATAAAAAGAAAAAACACCTTGAGAAGCAACTCTGCTCAAATACGTGACTAAAGCATAACGATATAGGCTCGGACTTGTCATTGTGGACTTTTTCCATATAAACAACGAAGACAAAACTAAACCTATTCCCACACTCATTAAATCCGGTGTGTGTGTGTGTGTGTGTGTGTGTGTGTGTGTGTGTGTGTGTGTGTGTGTGTGTGTGTGTGTGTGTGTGTGTGTGTGTGTGTGTCCTATTTTTACGCAATAACTGGCACAGCAAGGGTGAATACACCACAGGAATGTGCCCTTGGTTCCCCCACCTCCCGGGCCAACATAACTCAAACTTGGCTGAAACAAAACCTTTTCGCAAATCTCGGGTATGTTATACCCGTGAATGTTCCCTGGTATTCTCATCTATACGTTGATTGTGAGCCAATACAAAATAAGATTATCTTGACACTATTCCTGTGTAAATATTTGCCCGCGTTACATGTTCCCATGGAATGGAAATTAGCCGACGTATAAACTTTGGTCTAGGTGGCCTCTGGACAAACATTGTGCAAACATCGTAGCCTCAATGACTGTGTTGAAATGACAGCCGATGAGACGGTTTACCGGATTGACTTGATAACGATTCATTGACGAATAATCATGTCGTACCTTTACAGAAAAGGCATAAACGATCATAGGCTGTCATTCCGGGAGAAACAATGCTAGTCATCTGGCTAGTCGGTGAATCACGTCCAACGGAGACCCGGCCCAGTTAGCATCACACACACCGCAGTCCTTCCACTCGACTGACTCACCAGTCACTGCATCTCTATTTTTTCAGCGGCTCACATAGTGATTTAAATTGCAATCATGCCGTGGTTGTAAAGTGGTTCAGCAGCGCCGTGTGCGGGGCTTGGTAGCCCATGATGGGGTCGACTGTGTGAGAAGGCCGTGGCGATGTGCAACAGAGAAAGGGGACTTGGCAGTGGAAACTAAACGCTTCTCACTCTTATCGGCCTGCTAGAAGCGCAGTGGCACGATTACATCCCACACACACAAAAACTCAAGTCCGTTTACTATTTTTAAAGCCAGAACACGATATGATCGCCAAGACGCATTAGGTTAATCATATGCCCCCCTTGTAATCGCTTGCAAAATGTGTTAAGAGGGAGTCCGTCCAACATTAAAACAGCAGCTACACAGCAGATTAGCAGGAGACCGCTGGAGGCTGGCTTCATTCAAAGCGGGGAGTGGAGTTACAACTAAAGCAGGGCATCAAACCCCAGGAAAAAGACCCACAGGATCCGTGTCCAACGGAGAGCGGACACCAATAAAGTAGTTATAGTTTAGAAATATAGTTCCTGTGATTTGCCGGACAGTAGCCAAGCAGGGCCCACGTTGAATTCCGCGACCTCTCCATCCCTTTCCCTGCCATTTTTTCACTCCCGTTCCTCCGTCAGCCTCACCCTTCTCGGTACCCCCGGTTCGGTGCCCCCCGACTCGGTTCCTACCTTTCTCTGCTGCTTCTCCCAGGCGGGGTCCAGCAGCAGGTCCCGATCCCAGTCATTCTCTTGCTCCATGTAGATTGGTGTTCCTTCGGCCGTGTATTGTTGGTTATTGGCAGCGTGGTAATCTACCATATCAGCTTGGTAGACCTATGTAAGAACGTGAGCTATGCTATTTATTTTTCGATTTATATTATCCAAAATTAAAAGGAAATGTGTGTCCCGGTTGGGCGGTAAGAGCGGCGGGAGTTCTCCTGCTTCGGACGGGAATATCCGGTTGAAGCAGTGTGGAAATCCCTGCTGCTTTAGGAAGAATGCTTTCTCCACCCGCGGAGGGAATGGTGTGGTAGGGAGGAACCAGCCGCTCCTACCACTGGCTACGTAGCCTCCACACGTCTTATGAATATTCATGAGCCCCGTCTGAATGTGGGCCAGTGTGACTGAACGTCAGCCCAGCGGACGCGCGCTGTCTGCCCCCGAATGGAAGCGTGCAAAAGTACAGCTTGACAGAATAATGTTTTTTTACTTTATGATTGGCAATACGGCTGCATATTTTATAAGGGTTTTTCCAACGTGACATCAACTAGGGTATCAACTATTCTGTGATAGCTGATATAATAGTCTGGACTCCATACAAAGATATCGTGAATATTTTGACACTGTTCACATGGTGTGATCATAATAACGGAGCATGTTTTAAAAAAAACGTTTTTACGTAATAAATCAAACTATTGACAGTTGAACAAGCCCCGCCCATTTGATGGACAACCAATGGCGGTGGTGCATTCCTCGCGCCCCCCCCCCCTCACCCCCCACCACCACATAAACAGACAGACACGCAAATAACGATACAATGTCTCAAGGAATTATTCTTGTAAAATTTCACATTCGTATATTTAACCTTCTTTACATTAATCCTGTACCATCATTGGGCCCATAAACCCACGGATAGTAAAACAATTTATATTAACCATTAAAAAATGTCATAGGACCCCGGCCGCGGTTTGTCCATCACCCGCTGACTCATGCCAGAGAGAGCCACCTAGAGAAGTAGGTCATTCACACACTGCTCTGTCCCCGTTTGCAAACGCCACAAAGCCCAGCATATTATTTATAGAGGGTGACAGGCCCACAACGCTAACTTTGAAATTCTGACGTATTCTCACATGTCAGGAGGGTCACTAGATCCGCAAAGCTCTGTAATTTGAAGCAAAGACCCCCTGGCCAGCAGATCACAGTGTTTCATAATTATAGTATAGGCCTATGTATATTTTATTTAGTAAAAAAAAAAAAGACATAATAACTGGTTGTATTTATGAAGCTTTACATTGGATACGGCCAACTTTAATAGTGGTTTATTGTAGAAAAGAGCAACATTTATGTTGGAAGTTCACGCTGATTGAGTTGAAAGTGAGAACTAGGTGGTTGTTGAAGTGTGTGTAAATTGGCCTCCACGTGTTAAGGCTGTGAGTTTTTTAGGCTTAAAGATAAGCAACTCTTATAGAAGGGTAACACTTTATAATAAGGTGCCATAATAAATAGCAAACCTAACCCTTTTTTTTTTTTTCAAGTTAATAGTTTTTTTTCACTGACCACAGAGTGTCGCTGGTTAGGGCTAGGGTTAGGGTTGTGTGTTAGGTGTAGGGTTAGGGTCATGTGTTAGGGTTGGGTTAGGGTTATGCAAACACCTAATATTTTATTAATGATGAAAAAACTATTAATTTGTGCCAAAAATATATTTTAGAAACAATTAACAAATATTAACAAAGGGTTAGGTAATGACTAGTTTGCTATTTATTATAGCACCTTATGTAAAGTGTTACCACTAGAAGTTGTTCAAGTAAAATTGTAGTGCAACTGGGAATCATTTGAACTTCCAACTCACACACACACACACACACACACACACACACACACACACACACACACACACACACACACACACGCACACGCACACGCACACGCACACACACACAATCTTTGGAGGGAGATATTTACATATACCGTCATGTGTTTTATTTAGGGTTTTATGCATTATCTAGGCCACACAAATGACCAAAAGCGCAGAAATGTTTGATAAAATAATAACAGAACCTTTTGAATTGAACAATATAAGGTAAATATATAGACACATAATATCAGACAGATTGAAATTAACATGGAATAAACCCTGTAGACAAAAAACTTTTAGTCATTAACGTGGATCACAAAGACGATGAAATCAATGCAATAGTGCAATATTCTAAACATGAAAAAGGTTGAATGCCACTGTTCAGTTTTCTAATGTAAAATGAAACGTTAAATTGCTTATAGCTGAGCTAAAACTCAATAGCTTTTCAAAACTATTCCTAAAAACAACTGAAAGTCCAGAGGTCGTTGAGGTTAGCGGGGCCCTCAGTTGAACATGGTCAGATGGAGCCACTAAAGAAAAGCAGAAACACACAAGTACAAATTAAATTTACATTATTTAAACAATTCATTTTGTATGGTGTCGGTAGAAATAACTAACTGTTCTGTCAGGGTTTTCAAGTGATGCACATCTGGCTTGTTTCGACACAGGTACCCAGAGTTGTACAACACAGAGTGCAAAAAACTTCCCCAAGTTACCTCCCAGCCTGTACCTTGAACCCAACCAGAGTGCTTTTACTGGTAGTTAGATGTGAAATGATTGGTAATCCGCTCATAGAGTATATTAGTGGGTCGTTTTTGGTGAATTTAACTTTAATTAAATAACTTAAAATATATATATAACTATATGTATTTTATTTTACAACAACCCCAGCCAAATACATTTATGTGGCTACGGTTCTACTGAGGCAGCAGCACAGCATGAACTCTGTGGGCAGTAAGGTGTGTTATTGTCTGAGTCATGTGGCGAGTAACCCCATCCTGTCCCATTGTACCCAATCACAATACAGAATGCATTGCATTTGCAGAATGCAAACCACACTCTCACATCATCAACAACATGTCTAAATCGACACAAGAGGGTCCAAAATGGTGGCCGTGTACCTGTTTGAAGGACATCGAGATCATTCCCCGTCCTGCGACATCGAACGCTTGGAATTTCTCTACAAGAAGAAGAGAAGCCATCATTCAGGGAGCGCTTGTTTTAGTACACCTGGATTAATAGAGTGGTGGGGCAGCATCATTCAGAGAGCAGAGGTGCTTAATTGTTGAGGGTGGGGGGGGGGGGGGGGGGGGGGGTGTTTTAAGTGCAATATTTATTCATAACATCGGTTTATAACTCTTAAATAAGAATGATAAATCAAGGATAGATCAAACTAATAGTGCATATATTTAAGATTTCTTTAGACCGTTTCCGTTCAGGATTATTATTATTATTTTTTTATACTCGGGGGGGGGGGGGGGGGGCCAGAGGGATGGCCAACCTCTGACCAGGGGGGCCCCCCGTGGCCCCCACGTGGCTACACCCCTGGGCAGCATCATTCAGGGAGAGCTTGTTTTAGTACACCTGGATTAACAGAGGGGTAGGGCAGCATCATTCAGGGAGCGCTTGTTTTAGTTCACCTGAATTAACAGGGGTAGGGCAGCATCATTCAGGGAGCGCTTGTTTTAGTACACCTGGATTAACAGAGGGGTAGGGCAGCACTCAGAGTGAGTGTCTTCAGGTAGCTGACCTCTTAAGAGACTAAAACCG
>NC_044063.1:8649847-8679847 GCF_902167405.1 Gadus morhua
GGTGGAGGAGGGACACTTGGTTTGTCTGCGTAGTAGACTTGGTGGATTGTAAGCTCTGATTGTTCTCAGCCTCACTGAAGGTGGAGGCCCTCCATCTTGGACTCCCACACAATAACACCCCCCAACACACACACACCTTGACCTGAATCTTAATGAAGGGTCTCCTCTTAAACTAATTATTTTGTAATGCTAGAGACCATAGCATGCACTATAGGAACAACGTAACCTCGGTAACACCTGTATGTTCACCACAAAAAGTAACATGCCTCTCTACAGCCCCAGGCCGGCCAGACAAAAGAACAAACGGGCCAGAGGAGTTTTTAACTGTCGGGACAATTATCTAATATCTAATCATCTACATCATCTGTGACGTTACGCAATGCTCCTCTCCACCCAGAGTGCATGGACAGGAGACATTGTTGAAGAGAGAGAGAGAGAGAGAGAGAGAGAGAGAGAGGGGGAGAGAGAGAGAGAGAGAGAGAGAGTGCCTACTTGGCGTAGGCCTTCTCCAGCAGACAGCTCCAGAACTCGTTTCTGTTGGGAGAGCGGAGGTAGTACAGCTGACCGTTCTGTGTGGGCAGGAGGTCATCCACCCTCACCTCCTCCCACTTCCCATACTGCCAGAACTACAGGGGAGAGAGACACAGACCCACAACAGGAGAGAGAGAGAGAGAGAGAGAGAGAGAGAGAGAGAGAGAGAGAGAGAGAGAGAGAGAGAGAGAGAGAGAGAGAGAGAGAGAGAGAGAGAGAGAGAGAGAGAGAGAGAGAGAGAGAGAGAGAGAGAGAGAGAGAGAGTGAGACAGAGAGAGAGAGAAAGAGAGAGAGGGAGGAAGAGAGAGAGGGAGGAAGAGAGAGAGGGAGAGAAAGATAGAGGGAGAGATAAAAAGGGAGGAAGAAATAAAGAGGGAGGGAGAGAGAAAGGTAACAATGGAGCATGGGAGGGAGACACACACACACACACACACACACACAGAGAAACAGAGAGAAACAGTGAATGACTTAACAATACAGCACAAAATATAGCCCATCTTTCTTTTATTTATTCTTTGTACGGTTTTAGCAAAAGGTTAGTCTCTCTAACCATAACCCAGACATGGTAACTAACGACTCAGACACTATCAGACCCAGGTCTGGTTTGAGTGACGGCGGGCCGGACCAGGCACTGACCCTGAAGTAGAAGCTGCCATCGTATCCGTTCTGGAAGCCCTGGCCCGGAGGCACCACCCTCTTCAGTAGGGAGCGGTGCATGGAGAGGGAGGCCAGGGCCGACAGGAACCAGCAGTCCCCTGCAAAGGGTCAAAGGGCCCGTCAGGAGGAGCAACAAGTTCCCATGCAAGGATCCTTATATTATTATGAATTTTATAATGCATAACAATACTGATTAAAAGGTGCTGTAGCTCTAGGTGAGTGTTTAGAAGGACCTTTTTTTGGTTGTTTAGTTTTAATCTTTTAATCCTTTCTGTTCTCTTTACAACTTTACAATATTAATCTACAGCTATGCAGATATTCTACCAAAGAGAAAATAATTTGCGTTAATGGGCAAAGCTTTCAAAAGTAGATTTCAAATAAGAGCATTTCAGACCTGTACATCATTGTAAGCCTAGTTTCCTAGAGCTGGCCGAGTCTGTGAATCACCGATTACGGGCTCACAGATCCTTGCCTTCGGGAACATTATTGGTCCAAACAATTTGAAGCGAGAGAAAGTGAATCACCGAATTGAACCAGATCTGAGCTGGTCTGCCATCAGACTTCAAATCAGATTCATATCCAAAGTCTACATGGGTGAGGCAAGTACAGGATCAAATATAAAGGGGTTGTACTGTGGATCAGATGATCCCATCTCCTGGTGGCTGGGGGTATGAGAATCCCTGTTAGGTTGCGTTACTCTGCTCTGTAACGGTTCTCCCAGGAAAGGCGTTGCACCGCGTTCGTAGTCCTACTCACCCAGATTCCCTTGGCACACATCCATGCGTGTGGCTCCGTCCACGATGAACTGAGGAGGAGATGATTTACACAGCTCCTACAGAAAGGTAGGAGTGGGAGACAGAGACAGAGGGAGAGAGAGAGATGTTTTCAAACCTGTTTTTATTCTTGACTGAATAACATGTTCTAGACCAATACACCAAGATCTATGAATCAGTGAGATCTATGGTTCAGTCTTATGTGTGTTATGTTATTCTGAGATTGGCTGTAAGTAACCCCTATTCGATCAATACAGTTAAGTCTAGAAGAGACACAGAGGGAGACAGAGAGAGAAAAGAGTGAGGGAAAAGGTAAAGTCACACCTGGTGGTTCACTCACACCTGGTGGTGAAATAGGGGAGAGATAGATGTGGGACATCTAACTGGGATTAAGGACAAATGTGGGTTTAAGGAAGAAAGATGTTGGACCGAAAGGAAAACAGGGAAATTCAGACAAATACATCACACAGAGACTTAAAGAATAAGAGAGAAGGAATACAGACAGAGTGAGGGATTTTGTCCTTTGCTTGTTGCATAAAACATTTGTTCAGCTAATTAACTGCTGACAGAAATTAAATGAAGGAAGACAAAAAGAAGGCTGACAATGAGACATTTTTATGAAATGTTTGTTTCATTCATATTTTTTTTAATTCATGGCATGAAATGATGCGCCTTTTGCATGTGATATAAAGGCTAGAGGCTTATATTACTAAGATAACTATGCAGAATTCAACACAATTAAATTTATAATACTTCTGTCAGAATGTCATTCTTAACATTGCGATTACAGGCACATTGTTTGGACGATAAACACTCTTATTTAATAAATGTTTTATTATATCCTGTCCTGTTTCTTTGGCTCTGCTCTGTTCAGTATACTCTTCCGTGATGCCTGCTTTCCTTCTGGGATTAGTAAATGAGAGTAATTTATCTTAATTTAAGTACTGCACGTAGTAATTGAAGACATGGTGTCAGCTGGCAGCTTGTTTTTAATAACTACTCGCGTTTGAAACATCATGTTTCAGTTCTTAAGTGCTTATGCTACTACATCCATAACACACAACCACTGTATCCCGATAAGTCAATAACTTTTAATCGTGACCAAATAATAAAACCAGTAATAAATCAGCGTGGTAAATTAGTGCCAGCCCTGCCTTGCTCCAATAGCGTCTGATTACAGGTTAATATTTAATAACTGTTAGCCTGCCAAAAACATTGTAATCAGTGTCTGACAGTGTCTGTCTTTACTTAAATGTTTGTGTGTTTTACACTCTGAAGCTGAATCCTGTTTGTGCTTTCAGAGGCCAAGCGAACACCTTGACCTTTGGTGCATTTGAACTTCTGGAAGAGTTATAGAGGCCGAATCAGCAGGTACAAATACCTAAACCGAGCCACAACAAGTCGAAGATCTGAAACATAGATGTTTTGGGACAGGATTCTGGCGTTCAGGAGAGTTAAGAAAGACAAGTAGTACCAGACCTAAACGCCTTCATTAGGTCGGTAGCAGGTTGATGGTTAATAGTTCATAGCATCAATACTGAGTGGCACACAGCATGTGTTGTAAAGGAAATACTTATCAGCCGTACCAACATCCATAACCATTAAACCATGGATGTTCCCCAAGGAACAGAACGAGAGACCGAGAGACAGAGAGACACAGAGAGAGAAAGACAGATAGGGTGTAACAGAGAGAGAGAGAGAGAGAGAGAGAGAGAGAGAGAGAGAGAGAGAGAGAGAGAGAGAGAGAGAGAGAGAGAGAGAGAGAGAGAGAGAGAGAGAGAGAAAGAGAAAGAGAGAGAGAGAGAGTCAAAGAGAGAGCCTGGGGGTGGATCATCTACAGCTTTGTGTTTAAGGGTAATGTCAGTAAACAGAACCCGTTCAGCAGGATATCAGTTGAGCACATTCAAGCGGTCCCAGAATGAAAATGAAGGCCCGCTCAAACAACACAAAAGACAACCCAAATACAAATCACTGTATTTGGGAGCGTTCATGGACAGAGCTATACAATGGTAGAAGAATCACGGTAAATATCTGTGAAGTTCCCTGCAAATACATTATTGAATCTGTATCTTTAATCATCAATTAATATCGTATTTTTTTTATGGACATTTCATGATTGTAAAATAAGGGTCACATCTTTCTAATATGTTTTGATAGGTATATTTTGATGTGATTTAAAAGTAGTAATGTACACATCTATTCATAATTTTTGGGCTGGATATAGTTTCTTAATCTATTAAAGCTATTGTATCTTCAGGCAACATCTACTCATTAAATGTTATTGTATTCAGTGATTTCGTTGTTACAAATCTGCAGAGCCGGACAGTAACGGAGTACATTTACTTGAGTACAGTACTTAAGCACAATTTGAGGGATCTGTACTTTACTCGAGTATCATTTTTGGGGAGTACTCATGACTTTACTCTGCAAATATTGTACTCTTTACTCCTCTACATTTCTATCCATAACCGTAGGTACCCGTTACTTCTTCTGAAAAATAAAAAATAAAAGGAGAAAAGAAAAATCTCGGAAACCCTCAATTTGTTGTTTTGTTTCCCTCTCAAACGTGATTGGATTGTGCAGGCGCCACTGATTAGGACAGCCTTCAGCCTATTAGCAATCACCTTCGCTTTCCACCAAAGTCAACTCAATGGCCAGAATTAGATGAGACGATTGTTGATTTGATTGATGAAAAAACAGAGAACCTCACACACACATAGAATTGTTAGCTGAATTTTCTTTTCTGATATTACATATTTATGTAGGCTGAGCAATTGTTTTTATGTTCTTGAGTATACTGTTATACTGTTATACTAGTGTATACTATCGTGCTATTGCCTTGTGGGCAAATGAGAAATGTTAAATAAAGCAACATGGTAAAAAGATGAAAATGACTCCGTAACTCCATGTAGGACGTTTCTATACATAAATGTAAGCACTGTGGCAGTAGTAATGCAATATTTAGAAAATGTACTCTTGTACTCTTGATACTCAAGTAATTTTAAAAACAAGTACTTCAGTACATTTACTTAAGTAGACATCTGACTGTAGTACTTTTACATTTTTTTTTTAATTTAGCAAGGGGTATCTGTACTTTTACTCAAGTAATGAAGCTGTGTACTCTGTACGCCTCTGCAAATCTGTTATGTTGTCTTCAGTGTTGTGTCTTACAATAGACAGTAGATCATCCAGTAGACAGAACCCATTCAACAGGATCTCCCTAAAGCTAACAGTAGTCTGACTCAGTTGCATATATTAACGCAAACACAATAACAGGGCCCAGCCCTGGAGGATGAACAAGTGGATGTGTCTGAATGATTGTGTTTGCTAAAGGCCTTGGCCCCCAGGGAGGTTTTGTAAAGAGTTTTTTTGGAGAGAGGTCTACATTGTCCTACAGTCATCCTCCCCAAGTGCCAATAAGCACGTGCTAAATTCAATTCAAATAAATGGATCACTATAAAAGCAATAGTTTCGTTTTTCTTGGCTGCTTTTCAGATAAAGCGAGCACATTTAAAATCACTTTGGAATCTGGTCATTTGTGATGTCCTTTGCCATTGGTTATGATATTTAAATTAAATTAAGTCATTTTGACGTATCAAATGATTGACTGTTCTGCACCGATAAAGTAATGCTGCATTAAATTATTAAGGGTCGTAACACTTACACTTTCGTTATTGAGGGAACATTAAGACATAGCTAAGAACCGGGTCAATACGAAGTTCACATCTTCTAATCAGGAGAGACCAGAGGACGAAGAGATCACGGGAGGGAGAGAGAGGGGGAGAGAGAGAGAGAGAGAGAGAGAGAGAGAGAGAGAGAGAGAGAGAGAGAGAGAGAGAGAGAGAGAGAGAGAGAGAGAGAACAACGATATGGATAGAGACCAGAGGAGAGATGTAAAGGGAGCCCAGAGGTGAGAGATAACAACAGAGGAAAGAGATGGAAAGGGAGACAAGAGGAGGGAGAGATGGAGAGACCAGAGGGTTAAGAGACACGTGGAAGGAAAGAGCAATGTGTCTCCTGCTGAGAGCACTACAGGAGACACGATGTCTGCAGGTCCTTAAACAATCTTGAATAGTTAAAACACCCTAACCCAGACCCTACAATAAAAGGTAGGCTACCAAAGTAACTAGTCAGCAGCTTTGTTGTATCGCGTTTCTATATCTAGCTTATTGCACATGAGCAACCTGATTGTTGATTCCTGTTATCTTTGACACTAACACAAAGCAAATCACCAGTGTGTCTATCACTTTACCATGGGCCGCTTCCATTCAACGGACTTGGCCAGCAGCTCTTGTCCAACAGGAAAGGTGTAGTCAATGAAGAGGCCGTCCTGACCCACGGGTTTGACGTTCCCGTTGGTGTCCGGTGGTTGACCGCCAAAGATATCCGACAGCCAGCGTCTGGACTGGGACCCCAGGAGCTCGTCGATGGGCGATTCCAATTCGTCCTCTGTGGTAGGAATCGACCCTTCCGATGAAACACTCATGGCTGCGAAAGTTGATTCTTGCGACCCTAAACTCCGACTTATCAGAGCTGAAATCTCAAGTAAGCGCTTCGTGGTTCTCGTCGCTTTACCTGTGCAGGGAAAGTTAGGCCACTCCCTTATTGGGAGTCGCCGCACACATGTACTCAAAAGTCAATGGCAAATTGGCAATGGCAAGACCGGGATTCCCCACGTTAATGAAATATGCCCGTAGGACCAGAGCCCGTTGTGGGAAGGTAGGCCTAAAGGAAACTTATAACAAGGAAATTGTGCCCAACACGATGACAAAAATAACGCTGGGATTATGCAATACAGGATCTGCCGGAAATAAAATCCTGTTTATACATCCTAGATTTAATACAACGGTTTCACATTAGAAGAGTTCATATGCCTAAGCAATATTTATGATATGCCTGTTAAATGAAATGTATTTATTTCTTTAGTCCCACATCATTTACATTTTTTTGTTCACATAGGCAAAACAAATAACATGGTCATATAGAATTTTCAAATATTTATAATTTATCCAAACTGACTTGCAACTAACAAGACTAGGAATCTAAAAAAGGTTAATCAATGTTTCGAAGTAGATGGTCATCTGTAGAAGGCTCATTTATATTCCCTTTGGATTCATTTCAGAAATTCCACACTATAGTTTTGACATACTCGTCTATAAACACAAAGTAGATCAAACGAGACAAAACCAGGAGGATTGTAAATGATAAATTACATTTATTGGGAAAAGGTGTACTGATAAGAAAAAAAATAGAACCAGGTTTGAAATATGTTCTGTATGAGTGCTGTGTGAGCTGGTATGGGTTTGTCCATCACTGAGATGTGGCCATGATGCTGGAAACACCTGCAAAGAAGACAGAACGGACCAGAGGAAAACAAATGCTGTTAAATATGTCTTTAACATGAAGTGAACCATGTTACACAGGATATAAGCTGGAATTGATGTCCTTTCATATTTGATTATGATGCAACATGTTGCAACATCGGACTGTGAGAAATGGAAATCCATAATTTCGAAACAGTTGTTATGATTAACCCTGCCACTTTACTGGGTGTGTCTCCTTTACCAGTTATCACAAGACAGCCTCAACTTGTCTTGGCTGAGGGATAATGACCAATATTTCACTTCCAAGTCCATAGCTCTTTTCTATTTAACCTGTATTTATTCAGGAAGTCTTAATGAGGCGATACACCTCTTTTGAATCAGAGATCCGATATACATGAAATATATAAAGATTAGCCAGGGATTATGGTTAAACAACAGAAACAGATTAGGGAAGGATCTCAGATTTTGTATTTCCTTTTAGTTCTTTAATTATAACATTATAGAAGGTATGAAGATCTTCACAGAAAAAACATTCAGGTTGAGCCTTGTGTCAGAGCTGCATGAGAGAGCCTAAGCAATAGAGCATAGGTCTGGTGGTGGAGCTGCATGAGGAGGCCTAATAAACACAGAGGTGAGGCCTTAAAGTAAAGCGGCCTGAGAATGCCACACAGGGTGGGGCCACACAGGGTTGTCGTCGTCTGTAACTATAACCTCCATTAGTTCATGATAACTACCACCTAGATCAGGGTTGTTGAACTCTTGATGTTGAAGGCCATAATGACCTCAATTAGCCTGGCTCCGCCCGCCTAAGTACCTCCGCTCAATTTGAATTTCCCTTCAGTACTAGGCCTGCGGTATGTTAGTGGGTTTTCTCCGTCTAAATTTTCTGCGTCCAATCAGCGAAGAGAGGGAGTGTCTGAGAACAATGACGTTAAAGTCAGCTCTCGTTGACGGACATTTTCACGCACTGTGTTTTGTTTGTTTACAGCCTGCCCGCAACGTGATTCCCGGCCAAACGTTAGCGATTGGTTATGGCAGATCCAGAGTGGCACTGGGCAGGTCCAATAGTTTTAAACTTCAACAGTCACCCGCCTTCAATTGAGTCAACGTTTGTCAATTGAGTGGGTCCAGACTCTCTGTACAAATTAAATGAAGTACGAGAGTCTGGTAGGACCAGGCAAGGCCTCAATACTACTTCATATAAATATCCTGACCTGTTTGTGCTTGAAAAAATACAATTGTATACAAAGTTGACGGGCGCATTAGTCATAAATTTCCCCTTCTGCATAAAGTCGGCAGCAAATGACACCCCTATTATATTTTAATCCCTACTTGCCGTGTGCACACTGAGCACGTTGGGTTTCCACCTACTTATGTGAACACTTTTATTAGTCTGAAAATGTTGCAATTTGATTGGTTCTATTCCCACCGTTATCTGACAGGGACATGTCCAAGTTAAAGTAAACGTTATTTTAACCATTCCCCGGAGTTATAAATGGGCCTTCTGTCTAGAGTGCAATCTAGCACCCTCCGAGTTATTTTGGAATACAACAAAAGACTTTCTAAATTTGATATTTGATACTACTTACTCTCAAAGTCAATCTTCTCCACAATGTTCTTGGGCTTGACACTCTCTTCCTGGTTGAAGATGAAGATCTGTCCCTCCTCATCCTCCGTCCACCCGTACTTGTTCATCCAAACCTTCACCTGTGTGTCTGTGGAGGGGGAGGGACACCATCAGATCACAGGCATCAAACTAGCGACCGTTTTAACATTGAAACGTTCAAAGCATTTCCACACACTGTAATGTTTTGCTTGAGGAAAATTAGGATTAAAAGATTATAATTGCACTTAATATTCAGTAGAATTTACTGTGGAACATTAATAAAGCAGTTACTAAGTTGCAAAAGTATGACAATTAATTGTGCAGCCCTACCAAGAATAAAGCATAACTTTGTAATAAAAACATTTGTTTTGGAACACCAAATGTCCCGTTGAGGTTCGCTAAAAACACAGCTTTATAAGCTGCAATGTATGATATGATAATTTGGCATCAAGAACTATTTGTGGGTAACAAAATGAAACAATTGATGGCCACTTTCAGGTCAAAAGAACAAATTCCAAAAGTAAATGGACCCTGCAACTATAGTAACAACTGTGGGTGTATGAATGATTGACCGCACTGGATGGTGTACCCTACCCAGGGGGTCTCCAAGCATCTCTGCCAGTAACCGGTGCTCGATGTTCTGGTACGTGATGCCCACCACGTGGCAGATGACTGGAGAGGAAGAGAAGAGTTTACTTATACCACAGCCTTCTGATTGGTCAATAATATTCCACGGTGAGCTTTTATTTATTTTTAAATGACAGGAAAATGGTCAAATACAACAAGCAACCAGATATTTCCTTGAAAAGGCTCAAAGCACTGCGTTAATGCCTTAACTTACACTTTCTCACAGAGTCCTCAAAGCCAGCAATGCCATCGATGAGCTCTCGGTTCTCCTCCAGACTGGTCTGTGAAACCGCAACCAAACAAAATAAAGCACTGAATAATAATACACACAAGAAACCCACGCTGCGGGAACTCCATGAAAGATATGGCTTGGAAAGAAAAAAATAAAAAAGGGACATAATTCGACTTGAGGCTCATCCTACTAACACCTTTTAGTGCCTTAGGATAAGATAAACTGTTGTTTACTAGCATGTGCGGATATATGCAGAGGTGAGGCTGTGCAATGGCGAGGATGTGCACGTGCAGCGTACCCAGAAGCTCTGGAAGTGGCAGGTCTCCAGCAGGTTCCCCAGGTACAGGATCTGTCTGATGGGGCGTTCCTCTTGCTGCGACACTGTAGTCAAGGAAACAGACACATGGACGCCACCCCAGCCCCCCCTATCCCTCCCCACCCCTACAGTGACTCACTGAGTCACTCAATTTAGTCTATTTCCTTTATTTATTGCTTTCTTATCTTTACCCAACTCTGTATAATGCCTTCTGCAACTGCTGGCAACCTAATTTCCTGAAGGGATTAATAAAGGTTTCACTTATCTTAACCCTAGGCAGCTCCTCAGTTTGCTTTTAGAGCAGACTGACATATTTTTCGGTTATGGATCTGTTCTCCTAGAGAGACGCAAGCATTGACATGTAATCAAAAAGTTAAGCGTTAAAAAGTTCCTCCTATTCACACATTACGTCACGATTAATCCCTGGCACCAATGGTCTCCATACCAGGGTTGGTGGACAGACCAGAAGCAGTGAGATTCCTTTACACCAAACCCTCTTCCTAGGAAAGATACACGAAAACATCAACCCTAAACTTGGACAACAACCTCTTTCCATCCTTAGCTACTTCAACAACCAACAACAGGCTGCCCAGATAGTTCTGTACGGACCAACCTACGGGCCCACCCAGTGGACGCTACCAACTGGTGTCTTGCTCGTGCCATGATGCATTTGGGTGAACACACCCACGTTTGATGTCACTATATGGCATCTTTTGAAATGCCATATAGGAATGGCTACTCAAACCTCTGCTCGTTAAGTACAGGCCCTTTAAAACCACTATAGGTAAGCACTCCTCCCCTTCATTAATTATTTAGAGGGAAGATTTGATTGCCACTCTGTATGACGCGACAGGTTCTGATTGGTTGAAAGTTTGTCCTTTGCCAAAAATAAAAATGCATTACTTAAATGCAAATGAATGCACTATAATTGGACAGCATAATGAATATGCCATCTTTACTTACGTCAAGCTAAGCTACTTCTGATCAGGCTAACGCCTGATTTCCACCGGGGACGTAAGCGCCGCGGAACGGCTGCTCCGCGGTCACCGCTGCTGATCGCTGCCTCTAATCAATGAAACCATTGCGGAGACTGCGGAACGCCTCAGCAGCGTCCCAGGAGTGCCGCACCGCAATCATTCCGTAGCACTTCTATTTTTGACGCGAGCCGTTGCTGAACCGCGTCAATTTCAACAGAGCAGATCGAGCCGGGCATAGCCAAAGCCAGAGAATCCGGTCAATTTTCTAAATTAAAACAATACTCAGCTCATTTAGCCCATTAACACATCAACATTACGTCATGAGCGGTGGAACCAGGTCAGCAGTCAATCAATCAAAGGGTCTCAGAGGGTCGGCAACATGGACGACGAGAGACTGATTGTCGAAGTGGAGCAACATAAAATAATTTATGAAATAAAATCATCCTTTTTATAAGGACAATGTCAGACAGGACAAAGCCTGGCATTTAATTGCAGTAGTTTTGGGGGTGGAAGGTGAGTACGTTAGGTTTAGGATTATCGCGTGATCTTGCGTGAATACGGCTGGCTTGCAAGGCCGCGCTACGGAAATTGACGCAGGGCAGAGTTCGCAGCTGTTCCGCGGCACATACGTCCCCGGTGGAAATCCGGCGTAAAGGCTGACCAGCAGGACGGTGGAATGGAGTCGTCAGAACCAGCCACGTCGTACAGGCGAGGAAGAAAACAACTGCAGCACCAAAAAGATACGTGGGTCTGTTCGATCATGCACTTGCACAGGGTGAAGTCTGTGTGGGGCAGGTTGGTCAGGGCCTTCAGCAGAATCTGGGACGTCACATTGGCCTGGAAGTAGGCTGGGTTGAACTGGTACCTGCAACATGTTTTTTAGTCGTTGAAAAAAAAAAAAACATTCATTATGATGTGCTTTAGAATTAGATGGAAGAATACAATCTGTTGAATCGTTAAAGTGAACAGCACCGTACAAATCCAACAGGAGCGGGTAATAATAAACAAAGAATAAAATGAGAATTTTAGATTAATAGGGCTTGTACATCACAACGTAGCCTTACAATAAGCGTCTCAATTGTTGAAGCAGAGGAAAATTGGAATGTTAGCTATTATAAAAGTAGGTCATTATTCAATTATAAAAGGATTTCTATGGTCATTGTCTTTTAATTAATCTTGAACACATTTGCTGTTATAGGAAGACAGCCATGTTTCAAACTGCCACACAACTACAACTCTAATGGTTCCGCTCAAAATCGCAGAAGACCCCCAGCAAAGATTCCCATGATGCATTCTGATGTACAAGCTCTATATAAAGTGGTGCCGTTTCAATAATAGTGACGCGTTATGTAAGTTAACCGGTCTGTATTGAGCTAAAATTATGAAAACCTAATGGGAAAAAATAAACATTAAAAAAGCTTTTTTAGATCTGTGTCGGACATTTTTCAAGTTTGTGGAACGTACAGTTTGAGGATGGCCAGGTTAGCCTCCAGATCATAGGCGTTCTCCTTAGCTTGGGTCTCCACGTAACGCTCCAAGACAGCGAGGTTCTCTGGGTTGTACCTGCGAATACATTGTCAGACGTCATTATGATACCACAATCATGTGCATCCCTTGTCGATACCCAAGAGACCAACCTTAGAATCATATTGAAGAGAAGCACCGAATATGGCAGAATGTCAATATTATCCATCGATATTGACATCAACTTTATATGAATATCTCAAAATAGATAAAAGCGATGGCCAATCCTTCAAATTAGCGATGCAATACTGCCTGCCTGCCTGCAAAAAACTCGTTGGTTGATTGGCCTTTATGAATGTTATTGTGCCGTACAGCAGGGATATTCGTTGAGGCTAGATTCATTGTAAAAAGACAATAATTTAACATTCAAGATGAGAAGTCGTAGGGAATAATACTAGTGTAGATGCTAACGGGCAGGCTAAGTGCTGCCTAGCCATTGAGCTAACCACTAGATCGCTTATTCTTGTACTCATCCACACCTGTCGATCCCGCGTAGAAGCTTTCCAACATTCGCCCTCATCTGTTCGAAAGACAACGCCATTTGGTCCTAACTTTTGTTTGTGTTTATCGGGTGAAAATCCCAATAATGTCCACACGTGGATGTTAAGTAGACAAGAGAACCGGCGGAGGGAGAACCTGCTTGGACCGGAAAGAGCGAAAACATAAGAGGGGGACTAAATCAGACCCATCGATTAGGATTTAAAACTGAAAACACCAAAACTATTATTTCCTTTTTACGATGTCAAATATTATAAGTGAAATGTGAAATTTAGCTTGAATTACCTCCGGATTTAAACGTCGTATTTAAAGCGAAATATCAACGAAATAACTGGTACAAAGCGTACTTCCGCCGATTAAACTATGGTTCCTAGGCCTAGGCCAGCGAATTTTCGTTCCGAGCGCACCAGCTTTACTTTCACTGTCGCCCCCTATCGTTGAGTATAACAACTATGAGTATTTGATCTGTAGGCTTCTGTGAAAAAGGTGTCTCCTCATTTGTTTTTTATAAGGTACCTTCTCATATAATAAACATAATAACATTAAGTCTTTAGTTTAAAAAATAAAACATTCCAAGGCTTGTACATTAGAATGCATCATACAATTAGTATGTTGGCGATACTAAGACCAATTTGTGATGAAAGGAGTATTGTATGAATGTTGAATCCTGCATAAACGTAAAACCACCGTAACCTTGATTAATTAAAACTTTATTTTGCCAGGTTTCACACGAGGGACCCCGTTTAAAACACCAAAATCTCACCCCATAATGAAAAATAATTTCATGATTAGTTACTAAACCATTACCAAAATACCATTACAACCAATAACATTCCTAGGCTCCTATACTTCCAAAATGGAGGCGAGGTCATTGAAATGTGACAACACAATGTACAAGCCTGTGCAATGCATTGATATAACCTGCAATATATCACATTAGCAGCGTCAACATCGTGATATATGTCATCATTTGTTCTTATTGTTAATTTAACTATTTTGCCTGCCTGTTCTAAAGGCTGATATCTTATCATCAAGTGAAACATTTGATCTATAGCAGGGGTCTCAAACTCAACTTACCTGGGGGCCGCTGGAGGTAGCGCCTGGACCAGGCTGGGCCGCATTAAGCATTCAACAAAAAAGAAGAAGCACAACGGACCCAATCTATGTTAATGATCGGGCTATAATTAGATCACGTTGGCGATGTAATCGCTGGGGGACACGCAACTCAAAATTGGGACTGTCCTGGCAAAACCGGGACATCTGGTCCCCCTATCACAAGTGATAAAAAAGCGTGGCAAGCCACTCAGCAAAAATGTGTGTTTGACAACAACACACTAACACTAAAGTTTGATGTCAAGTAGGGGGCACAAAATATCGTCCCGCGGGCCAGTGTTTTTCCGCTAGAAAAAATTGGTGCCGGTCATGTGACCTGGAAGGTTTCAATTTAACGTTTTTAGATCCGGCCAAGAAAATCAAGCCTGACCCGGCCCGAGCCCGTGCACGTTCTGTCCGAGCCCGGCCCGGCCCGACACATTAACTGTAATATGAGCCCTCGCCCGATTTCAACCCGACATTTTTTTTAATGCATGTGTAGCTTTGTACACATTTCATACTTAGGCCTACTCTGCTAAATATATATGTAAGGAATAATGTATAGAACGCCGGTCATTATCGGGAAAACAAGCCCCGACAGGGCGAACAGAACACCGACGCGCAGCGGAGGTGTCTTGCTTCTCCCTGAAGGGGCTTATTTTCGCTAATGACCGGCAACGTTCTATACATTATTCCGCTTATTACACGGCTACTTGCCAAAACGAAAAATAACTTCACATGGTGTCTCTTTTTACAATTTATTCGTTACCAGCATTCGTAGTGTTGATCAGCAGTGAAATAGTACGCCAAAGACGCTGATGTCGCTTAGCAACCGAAGACGCTGGGGTTGACAAGTTACCGGACTACTTACTACTTACTACCCATGCAAGTGAACGGAGCGTTCCACGGCATTGAGAAGACCCGTGTAATAAAGGCCTATAATATTTCTGTTTATGGAATAGATTTCTCCTCAGATTAGGCCAATAAAGCAATGATAAAAAAAAACACAAGCGCTCGATCAAAGGCCCGGCCCGAACCGGCTCGAGGATAGTGCTGGGAAATATCGGGTCAATCAAAACCCTCATTGTTTTAAATGAATTGGCTAAACAAATGACCACTGTAGCATATTTAAACACATTTCAAATTGTGCAGAGAGAATTATTTCCATTGGTCATTCTGACCGGAGTCATTTAGAATTTTCTGTCCTCCTCATTTTTTTCCCGGTCAATGGCCAGTAATTACCGGACAACGGAAACTCTGACGCAGGCCTCAATTGGCCCCCGGGCCGCAAGTTTGAGACCCCTGATCTATAGGGTAATGTCTTCAAGAGACGTGGCAAGTTTTGGAAATAGGTTAAGTGTGGTTAGTAGATAGATAGCGATCTATTCATAGTGTGACAAGTTCATTTTCTCCTCATGTTAAACGGCTGCTTGCTACTGTTTAACATGAGGTCATAGTTGTAGCTCTATGGGCCATCAAATACACCATTTTAAGCCGATCTGTCAGCCACCTGGATGAAAATCACAAACATTGCTAGCTACGGTACTGTGATTCTGTATCCCTGAATACACTACACCATCGGTAATGTTTTTTGGTGGCCCCATTATTCATTGCTCTTGTTGTGGTAAGACCGGTTTACAGGAAGTTAAAGGGAGCGACAAGCATGAGACACTCTGCTGATCTGCAACATAAATATACACGTATTGTTCTCCTTGATCTTCTCCGCCTTATCTAGCTAGATCCCCTCCCCCTTTCTTACAACCATGATTGCACAGTGTGCAGCCCCATGCAGCAGTGGAAACCCACAAAGACGCACTTAACTGGAACAGACTGACTTCAAAAGCCACGTCAACACCAGAGCCTTCCCTATGACCTCGGCCAACTGATGAAACAACTGCATTTACGCTTCATTATAAAGCAATAATGATCAAGATACTTTTATTGTGTACTTGTTAGGCCAAAATATGTCAAGTTATATTTATTCAGAATAGGTCGAGGAAGAGCAGACATAAATGCACTTTCATAAATACCTACATACATACGTAGATACATACACACACAAATACACACACACACAGACACACACACACACACACACACACACACGCGCGCACACACACACACACACACACACACACACACACACACACACACACACACACACACACACACACACACACACACACACACACACACACACACACACACACACCTAAATACATACACACACACCTAAATACATACACACACACATGCCTACAGGAAACAAAATTGTTTAAATGAAACGAAAGCCTGTTTGACAGAGAGAGAGGGTGTGTGTGAGTGGAGGGGAGAGAGAGAGGGAGCGCGAGCGAGACAGATGGGAGGGTTGCTTGAGTGAGAAACAGGAAGGTGTGTGAGTGATAAACTGAATGAGAAAAAGACATTAGCTCTAAGCTTGAGGGAGATCAGCTACCTTTCAGCATGAGCCAGTAGACACTGAGAGAGTGTGTGTGTGTCTGTGTGTGTGCACAGGAGACGGTTCAGCCAGCGTGTGTGTTTGTGGGTTGTGTATATTTATGTATGTGTGTTTGACTATTTGTTGGGACATGTGTGAGGGGCTGCGTGTGTAGACATAAAAAGATGTCAAAGCAGCATTTCTGTTGATATCAAACAAGATGGATTCCCAGCAGAAGATGACGTTGGACATCTCCACGACAGATCCCCAGGAGGACTTTGATATTCTCGTCAGGGTTGGAGGAGGGACCTATGGAGATGTGTACAAGGTCAGACACATCCACCTTCTCTTTTTTTGGTATCAATTTGAGTCTAAACACGGTCGGAAAGTCAGGCAATTTGGAAAACGTTTTTGCAACAATGTTCCGCAATGTAATAGTGCTTCTCATCAGATTCACACGTTCTCAGCAATTTGAGAAACGTGATCTGAAAAAAAGATAACATGCTTATGACAACGTTTTCATTTTGAGGCGATATAAAAAGAGGTTGCGGAGGTTTTTGGTTGTCTGCGGCCAGATGCAGGGTCTGTATGTACAGGCCCTTCAGCATGTGAACATCTGTCTTTCTCGAGCGGAAGAGCTTTACTTTCACCAATAGTGAAACAGGAATCATAAAATGTCAAACAAGATTTTATCTATATAAAGTCCTGTCGACTGCACTTGATCCTTTCAGTCGTAGAACCTTATTTGTCGCTTTAAAAGCAGCAATATTACTACACAATTCCAATAACCATATTGTGAGTAAAGGCTGGAAACTAATGTGTGTACTGTTGAACACAACCTTTCATTTTTTATAAATAGTATCTGCAATTGAATATGTTTGTAAAAAATGTGCTTATCCACTGAATTCAGGCTGATTATCATTTTCAGTGTTGAATTCTTTCTGATTTTGAAGTAAATAGAATTAGCGATAATCCCTTGAATACCCCAGTGTGAAAATACGTTGTATTATTTTACCAACACATAATAACCACTTCTTGAGACCTGAGAGAATCTTTGGAAACTCAGTACGCATGGGACTGCTTTTCAACCCCAGTCCCATCCTCTTTATAAGAAGCTCCTCAGTGCTGTCTTGGGGACATATTAACTTGGTGAATGGCGCATTAATCCACACGTTGTTTGTCCAACAAAGGAAACACCTTTGTGTTTGTCAAATCTTCGAGTTGGAATAATGTTGAAGAATGAAGAATGTAAGTCTTACATACACAAGGATTATGGTCAGTGAGGTTTTAGCTCTACCCTGGAAAGGGTTTCCAAGGTATCAGATAATAGCCGTGATGCTAGCTGTAGTTGCACTACCATAAACAGTGATTGTTCCGGAAGAGGTGAACGAGGGGGGATTCTTTTTTTTTACAGTGCATACTTGAGGAACACAGCATCACAGTGACCTCTTCTCTGAGTCCCCCTCCATCCACCCCCCCCTCCCCCCAGCCCCCAAATCCCACTTCCTTCCTGTGGGTACTGCTAGACTGGCGAGGGTCTCTACATCAGTTTTGGCAGTTTGTAAGACACACACACACACACACACACACACACACAAACACACACACACACACACACACACACACACACACACACACACACACACGCACACACGCGCACACACACGCACAGCTGTAGGTGTCTGTGGGTCTGTGTCTGACATCGCAGCCACGCCTACAACCACACACAGACGGAAGGTGTGTGTGTGTGGCAGACATGTCCTTCTGTGGAGTTTCTGGGCTCAAATTCCACGTTTATAACTCGGAGATGGCTCTCTTTAATTTCCTCTAAGTTGTTAAAATGTTAGGCTCTGTTAAAAAGGTTTACAAATTATCATTATTATGAGATTCAAAGTCCAGTGCAGTTCCTACAGACACGAATGTAGGCATCCCAGCACATTCTAGTTTCTTCTACTCCAAGGAGTGCCAAAGGCCTGAGTACGGTTGCCTCTTGCACATACGCAACCAGCTCAGGTTGCGTACCCGTGCATGTGTGCGTGTCGGCTCATTAGCATCTGTACCGTGCCCTGAGCACACCTCTCCGAAGTGTACTGAGGCCACGGGATTAAACTGTACATGAGTACGGATGGCGTGCTCACACTAGCCAAACGATCTAGACTTTAGGGGGCAAACGTACTCGGGCACGGTACAGATGGCCTAGTGTGAGTGCGCCCTTAAACGGTAGACGACCTGGCTGAGAGTGGGGTAGCCTCGCGTTGCCATGGCAGCTCTGCCTCCGTTGAGCTAGGTTGAAACCGTGTGGTCCCCACCCCCACTAACCTAGCCAGCGGAGGGGATTGGTATGCTACACTGTGAGGCTGAGGGAGATGATGCTGTTGACTTTGTGTGCATGTGTGGTTATGTAGCTGCTGTGCTCTGTCTGTGACCGATGCAAAGCAGAGAGAAGATGGAGCTGTGGGGGGGGGGGGGGGGGGGGGGGGGGGGGGGGGGGGGGGGGTGAAAAGAACTTCCTCTAAAGGAACAGTGGATAGACCCTGCTGACGGCTGTTTTTCACACCATCCTCAAGATATTTGCATGTAGTTCACACACACACACACACACACACACACGCACACACGCACACACACACACACACAAACACACACACACACACACACACACACACACACACACACACGCACACACACACTCACACACACACACACACACACACACACACACACACGACACACACTCACACCGACACACACTCACACACACCTTCTGCAATGGGTGCAGACTGCAGCATTTTTAACTGAGAGATCACTCATCTAGCAAACCAGAAACAATTACAAAAACGTTTTATTCAAAAATCTTTCATTTGGCACATTCAAACAAAAAAACGGCTCGCAAGAATCACAAATCATTAAATTGTTAATCATTAGACAATGAACAAGCAAATTGTCTAAACGTTCAAAATGGAGGCATTCATTGTGTTTTGACGTCGATCATGCAGTCATTTGTCTAGGGCAGGGGTTGGCAACCTGCGTCCCGCGGGCAACATGAGGCCCTTTGGCGCAGCCCTTACGGCTTTTTGGCCAACAATATATATATATTTTCTTTATTTTAGAACTCAAGGATAACACACATTGGATACATTTTCCTATGATTGTTGCAGGCCAAAAGTCAACCATACATATCAATTTGTAAAAATATTTTGCTTGTATATGGGATGAAAAATGTTTTTTCAGCATGAAATGTGCATCGCAAGACTATCCTGGCACACTTTTTGAGCGGGTAACTTGCTAACTAACTAACTGACTATGGTACCAAAGAAGGCAAAACACAGATAAGCTGAAAACAACATCATACATCCCTGATATTCATTTTTGTTCAGACAACAAAAATCCCATGAAACTGCATGAGAAAGTTAGGGGGTGTTTGATTATCTCATTCATCAGAGCAAGTTGTAACCCTGAGTTAATATGTTTTTTTGCTCATGCAGGCCCCAAGTGTTGCTGGGAATCAATGCAACAAGACTACTGTTTACTAGTGTTGTTATATTAAAGCAAGGTTAGGCTGATATTTTCTATGATGCAATGATATTCATTTCATTTTCACAAACTGAATGAACTGAAACCGAAGAGCTAAGCGAACTAAATTTCACCGTAAAACCTGATAGTTGATTTTTCCTGCATTCCTCCCTCATTTCTTGTTAGATGTGACATCCACTCAAATGCTTGATTTGTAGCCTACGTTTTATTGCAATTGCATGTATTCATTGCATAAACTCAAATTGTTGTATATGGCTATACAGGATATTTAATTGGTAAAGTAGCTAAATAACCTATTATAACAAATATGAGGCCCTCAGAAATCGATCCACACCCCATTTCTAACCAAAAATGGTCCTTTACAAAGAAAAGGTTGCCGACCCCTTGTCTAGCTTTAGTGTTTACCTAGCGCTGACGATGGGGCTTCTCGAAGCAGTTGTCCGCAACGGAGCAGCGAAGGCAAAAAACAAAGTAGGCCCAAGTACTACCCTACTCGAAACAATAGACTAACTCAAACGCAGTCAACCCTCATTCGTTTCAAAGTGTTCCCAATAGATACCACTCATTCTCTGTTTAGACAGAGTTGTCTCCCCCTAGGTCTGCAGTAGTAAGAAGCAGGTAGGAAACTGCGAGGCCGATGGGGTTCTGGTGTGAATTGATCGTACATAGACAAAGAAATACTATATAGGTGTACTTTGGTGGGCACTATGGCAGTTTGTTCGCGGCTCTATTCTCAAAAATATGTATCCCCAGGTCCCCAGGTTGTTAACACACATAAACCCTCAGATTGTGTTTGATTTAAATGTTCTTGTTTCAACTTCTTCTGAAGTTGAAACATAACATATGTGTGTGTGTGTGTGTGTGTGTGTGTGTGTGTGTGTGTGTGTGTGTGTGTGTGTGTGTGTGTGTGTGTGTGTGTGTGCGTCTCTCTCTCTTGTGTGCATGAGTGTGCATCAAAGTATCTCTAGTAATCTGTAAAAAACAATTTTGCAGATTTTACAGGCCTGTTTTCTGTTGGAGCAGAAGGAGGCCACAGTGATGTCACATAAAAACACATATTTCTTTACTTTACGACGCCAGATCAAGCTGTAAAGAAAGAACGAATACAATCCCCTTGGGCTACATACACCCATCTGTTGTCTCATCATTGTTTTATTGAAAGTTTATTCTCATAATGTAAGACAACATACATATGCATATACGTCTTGCTTCGTTGTTAGAATCCTATCTGGGATTAATAAAGAGCTATAACATTTATTATTGATAGAATAGTATTGATACTGTCGCAACCGGGGTTAAAGTCATGACAGAGAGAGATTGAAAGTCTCAAGTATGTAGGTTTGTCAGTATTAAATAGGTGACTCCAATCTATTGTTCTTCTGCCTAAGATACTCAGTCACAGTCCCGTCGCCGGTTTTACTTGTTCAGCAAGGGCAAATAGCAGATAATCACAGGCCAGATGAGGAGTATCTAAGGAATGCTGAAATGAATTGTCTGTGAGTATGTGTTTTTGTGTGTGTGTATGTACCGTTGTATGTGTGTGTGTGCTTGTGGTAGGTTGTTAGTGTTCAAATGCCTGCTTTGTTACCATTGAGGTTAAATTTAACGATGAAAGAGGAAGAGAAACTGGGCTTGAACTAAAAGCATCGCCCAGAATGCCAGCATGTGCTTGTGGGTTCTAATGTGCTAATTCGGAAAGGCATTTCACCCATCCTACGCTCGTCGCTCGGAGATGTGGGCCGTCTGCCCCCGAGTGCGGCCCCTGGAAACCAGCTCAAGGTGTAGCGCCCTTGCCTTGGTTACAGAGAGGGCAGGTGGGTTAGCTTGCATGTCTTTGTGGCGTATGAGGAAACAGGACAACAGGAGACCCACATGAACATGGGGTGAACCTAACCTAGACCAACTACATAATGTGCATGTGTGCACATGTTTGTCTTGGCGAGTACATCTGTGTGATGATGTGTGTATCTCTGTAAGTTATTATGCGTTTTTAAGTGGATCTGTGTGTCTTGATTCATTTGTGTGTGTGTGTGCGTTCTAGTGCATTAAAGTGTGTGTGCATTTGTGCGTAACTAATCGGTTGGAGACATGTTGCAATGTGCAACGCAACACTTTGTTAAGAGCATTGTTAATCTAACTCTAACTCCTACATGAGCTGTTACTCACAGAAAGGTGTTAGAATACAGAGGAGGGCTCAGATTATGACAGATGTGTTCATCCTTTGATTTGGAGAAAAGTGGCTTAATTATTGTCATCTGAAGTCTAACTGATTTGTATTTCAATGTGCAGTGTATATGTTCAAAATACAGTATGCACAGTTCAAGTGACAATTTACCAATCAATATTTTTATATATATATATTTTTTAACAGTCATTGCAACCTCATCAACTATAAAAGCGCCGTCTTGAGGGATCAGAGGGAACTGGGTTTTTCCCTCTTACATGCATCAATCTATTGTCGATGTTATCAGATGGAGCACGGTGTGTTTCCTGCTGTGGCTGTTATCTACAGAGACATGCTGTTCCCCGATTAAATGAAGACTTGGTTAGACAAGTCTTCCTCCCCCAGCAGACCCATCTACCTGTAGATGGTTCTGCAACTCCTATCCGCTCCTTAGTGACCTGTTTCCAAATCGCTTTGGATGACAATGTCCTGTTGTCCTTCACATCATCCGCGCTGCAGCATTAGTACCAAACAGCAGCACAGTCAGTCAAAATGCTCTGTAGGCTGCTCCTGTAGAAAGGATTTATGTCTTTGTACGAAGGGTATGTTCATGTTAAGACTGAGTGTGTGGTGCTTTATTGTATTAGGGAGCGTGCATTTTCAACCTTGACCCAATCACCAAAAACTTTAAGACAACCTGCAATATGGCATCAAAATGTAATCATGTCTGTCTTAAGGTTATTCGGTATTCCTTTCGGCATCTGTTCAGTGTGTGTCATGATGGGAGTTTGGTCACTGTGTGTGTGTGTGTGTGTGTGTGTGTGTGTGTGTGTGTGTGTGTGTGTGTGTGTGTGTGTGTGTGTGTGTGTGTGTGTGTGTGTGTGTGTGTGCATGAGATAGTACATGGTAGTGTGTCTATGCATCTCTTTACAAAAGTCTACGGTGAGCCGATGTGGTAGCGGGACCATAGCAACGGCTGACGTTTATCTACATTGCATATCCATTGCGGGGAATGTGTTTGACTTGTTACTGTAGATCAGTTATTGTGTAATTGTACAGCTTGAGATGGTCTTTCCTTTTAGTGACCTTTCCGACCACGCACACACACACGCATACTTGCATACTCACACACACACGCTCACGCAAACATACATGCACACACTTATAATGACACATACTTAAAGACACATTTATGCACACGGTCAGAGATACACACACAAACACACACCACATACACACACACACACACACACACACACACACACACACACACACACACACACACACACACACACACACACACACACACACACACACACACACACACACACACACACACACACACACACACACACAGCCAAAATGGAGTTTCCATTGTCTGTTGTTATTTACAGCAGCGGTCCTCCCACACATAAAAAGCCATCGGAGACAGAAAGAGTTGACTTATAATATCAGAATGTAATGAACAAGTTGTTTCCAGTTGGTTATGTTTGCGGGAATTATCATCATTCAATGATTTTTGCCTGTAATGCAACAGTTCCCTGTTTTAAATAACACAAAGTCTAAGTTTATTGTCTGCCTCATTTGTTTCTCAACTAATTAACTTCCGGTCAAAGAAGAGTCAGTGCTATGCGTTAAGCTCCATGATTTGAGGAATTGGTTAAAGAAGGGACATGTTTAGAAAATGTAAATACACAAAAACAGTCTTTTACTATTTTTTCAAAGCAGTCAAATACGTTTCCACAATAAATAAATTAAAAATAAACAAAAAAACGGTTCAGATTAAACTCTATCTATTTATACCATTATTAGATTAAACATAATTCCTTAGCAACTAGCTCATCTTATTTAAGACAGTGGGGGGCAGGGTGGTGTTGATTTACTCCAGACATATGCCTTCTGCCTAATATTTGTACAGATTTGAAGTCCAAAATTCGCTATGAATATGGCCCTAATATTTGGACTTTATCTTCAATCAACGAGCTGATTGAAAATCGTCTTTGCCGTGGCTCATTAAGATAACTAACTGACCCTAACCCTACCACACAATATCCAATAATCTACACAACATGACTAACTTATCTCACTCGAACACATGCTGAGCCCACAGTTCTGTGGCTGGGTTCAAGGTCTGCACGAAGCATTGAGTTGTCTGGTGTTAGTCAAGTCTTCTATTCATCCAACCGTCACACATCTAAAGGTCAGAGACAGAGGTTGCGGGGAGAGGGAGGGAGGGAGGTGGGTACAGTAGTGTGAAAGCAGTCAGAGTCAACATAGAGGGTTGCATTTGTGCATGCAAAATGTCCATGACGTGATCGTGGACATGTTTGTCATTTTAACCCATGTAAAAAAATTGTGTTGTATGTCCCTGCGATGTGCACAGCAATTAAAGTGACCATTTTCACAACTATACAAAATAATACAATTGCGCGTGTGTGTGCGCGTGTGTGCGCGCGTGTGTGCGTGTGTTCTCTACAGGCTCGTTACAAACAGAACGGTGAGCTGGCAGCCATGAAGGTGGTCACGATGGAACCAGGTGAGATGACCAATAGGATCACTTCCGTTACTATGATGACTGGAACGTGACCGTCGGAAGAACTACATCTCAATGCAGTCACATGTTTCTCTGTACTCACTTCCCTGTGCCTCCCTCATGTATCACTCCCCCTCACTCTCTGCCTATTTGCCTTGTATCCACCACCCTTCTCTCTGCCACTCACTAATATCTCTCTCTCTCTCTCTCTCTCTCTCTCTCTCTCTCTCTCTCTCTCTCTCTCTCTCTCTCTCTCTCTCTCAGAGGATGACTTCTCCATCATCCAGCAGGAGATTGTCATCGTGAAGAGCTGCAAACACAACAACATAGTGGCCTACTACGGCAGCTACATATGGTGAGCTTTGCTCCATCTCTCTCTCATCTTGCACTCTCTTTGTCGCTCTCACTTGCTCTCTTTCTCCCTCCCTCCCACACACTCTCTCTCGCTCTCTCTCTCTCTCTCTCTCTCTCTCTCTCTCTCTCTCTCTCTCTCTCTCTCTCTCTCTCTCTCTCTCTCTCTCTCTCTCTCTCTCCCACTCTCCCTCTCACTCTCTTCCCCCCTCAGTTATCAGAATGAATCATGTATCATCCTGCAAGTTAACTGTATAATGCCCAAAGGGAAGTGGCATGATAGGACTCTGGCTAAGAGTACGATCACTGATCCCCGAGCAGGATGCCTCGACATCCTTCCTGCTCCGAAATGACATCTTTCTGAACCCAATTCAATTTCGATAATAGCACCAGCGCCAAATGAACTAAGATACCATTACGTGATTTCTCGTTAATCAGAAAGTTGCCTAAATCAAGTCACCTCTCACCACAACTAATCAAATTTCTTTAACTCTAGCAAACAGCGGAATGTAGAATGCACCATGCGTTCTACATTCCATATGCAAATGAGCCTCTCTCCGTGTGACGGACTGGGCTCAGGAAGGCGCCTGTGCTCGGTCTGTGCCGTGTTCTTGCTGCCCAGTACAGACTCACAGAGCGCCGTCTGTCTGTCCGCAGGGCCAACAAGCTGTGGATCTGCATGGAGTTCTGCGGCGGGGGCTCCCTCCAGGATGTCTACCACGGTGTGTGTCTGTGGGCGGGGCTATCTAGAGCCGTGACTAAAAACAGACAAGTGCTCGTGTCTGTTGTAAAACGGGAGGGTACTCTCTGATGTTAAGAGATTAATGTGTTTGTTCCCACCGCCACCTCACGTTAACGATGTTCTGTTCTGTTTCTCTTCCCCTTCCTCCCTCTCTCCCTCTAACTCTCTCTCTTTAACACTATCGCTCTCTCTCTCTCTCTAACACTATGTCTTTCTCTAACACGCTCTCTTCCTCTTCCTCCAACACTTTTTCTGTCCCTCCCTCTCTCCCCCCCCCTCTCTCTCTCTCTCTCTCTCCTCTCTCTCTCTCTCTCTCTCTCTCTCTCTCTCTCTCTCTCTCTCCTCTCTCCCCCCCCCTCTCTCTCTCTCTCTCTCTCTCTCTCTCTCTCTCTCTCTCCTCTCTCTCTCTCTCCTCTTCTCCCTCTCTCTCCCCCCCCCCCCCCCCCCCCCCCCCCCCTCCTCTCTCTCTCTCTCTCTCTCTCTCTCTCTCTCTCTCTCTCTCTCTCTCTCTCCCTCTCTCTCTCTCCCCCCTCTCCTCTCCCCCCCCCTCTCCTTCTCCTCTCCCCCCCCCCCCCCCCCCCCCCCCCCCCCCCCCCCCCCCCCCCCCCCCCCCCCCCCCCCCCCCCCCCCCCCCCCCCCCCCCCCCCCCCCCCCCCCCCCCCCCCCCCCCCCCCCCCCACCCCCCCCCCCCCCCCCCCCCCCCCCCCCCCCCCCCCCCCCCCCCCCCCTCCCCCCCCCCCCCCCCCCCCCCCCCCCCCCCCTCTCTCTCTCTCTCTCTCTCTCTCTCTCTCTCTCTCGCTCTCTCTCAGTGACTGGTCCTATGACAGAGCTCCAGATAGCCTACATCTGCAGAGAGATGCTGCAGGTGGGACCACCTCTGCTGCCTCACCTGGTTGACTCATTAGTAGCCCTGCTGTCGGGTTGACCATGTTGATGTTAACATGGGGTTATGTTGTGATGGGTGTTTCTATAACAGGAACTACCTCCATGTTGACGTTAACATGGGTTATGTTTTCTATATCAGGGCTTGCCTACCTCCGTGCTGATGTTAACATGGGGTTGTGTGGTGAAGGGTGTTTCTATAACAGGAACTACCTCCATGTTGACGTTAACATGGGTTATGTTTTCTATAACAGGGCTTGACTACCTCCATGTTGATGTTAACATGGGGTTATGTTGTGATGGGTGTTTCTATAACAGGAACTACCTCCATGTTGACGTTAACATGGGTTATGTTTTCTATAACAGGGCCTTGACTAGATCCATGTTGATGTTACAGTTTTTCTCAATCATTTAAACACGTTTTCTGAAACTAAAGCATAAATTAAACACTGTTGTGATACATTTAAAACACTTCCATCAAAATACTGTTGACATATGTTTTGGCTTCATAAGGCCATGTTATATATTCCAATGTATAAAATTGTTTAGAAATAGCTTCCTTTTTTGAAGTTGCAATTTGGTGGTACATACAGTATAAAGACTGTTGCCATTTTGTAATATGATACTGTCAATATATCATATTGCATTGACACAATTGTATCAGAATAGGATACAATGCATATTTGTCTTATCCAATAAGCTCCAATGGGCTAAACTCACAATCCCTCTCCAATTCTCTCTCTCTCTCTCACACCAATTTTCCCAGAGTCATACTGTTGATAAGTTGATACTGCAACATTGTTGGAGTTCTGAGAATACACCAATGTTACCTATTTTGGCGAACCTCACAGTACAGTAATTGCACTGATAAGTAAAAATGAAAAACACAACAGTTAGAAAATGTCTTTCCGGCGATTAAATTATGTCTGGAGTCTTGTAGTTGATACATGAGCTTCATCAAGTTTTCAGAATTGTGCGCATAGTTCCGTTTTTTGTGTGTATACAATGGAGAAAAACTGTAACATGGGGTTATGATGTGATGTGGGTGTTTCTATACCAAGGCCTGGACTAGATTGATGTTGATGTTAACATGGGGTAATGTTGTTTCTATACCAGGGCCTGGACTAGATTGATGTTGATGTTAACATGGGGTTATGTTGTGATGGGTGTTTCTATACCAGGGCCTGGACTAGATTGATGTTGATGTTAACATGGCGTTATGTTGTGATGGGTGTTTCTATACCAGGGCCTGGACTAGATTGATGTGGATGTTAACATGTGTTATCTTGTGATGGGTGTTTCTATAACAGGGCCTGGACTACCTCCATGGACAGAAGAAGATTCACAGGGACATCAAGGTCAAAGCTTTCCTTGTTGAACTGTACAATGTGGGGGCTCTTATTCTGAAATGAATTATTTTTCTTTGAATTCAGAAATCATGAGGCTTGTGTTGTGACATCAATTACTGTTATTGTGGTTGCGCTATCGCCGTTAGAGACTGACCGTAAGCTAAAAGCAAACCTCCCTATTTGGTCTGTTATTGAATTCTTGTAACTGTCCACCATTATTCCTCAGGGCGCCAACATCCTCCTCAATGACCAGGGAGAGGTGAAGCTAGGTAAGGAGTCCGCCTGGCGAAGACCAGAAAATAAAAGCAATCTAAACTTACCTTTGCTATGCAGCTGGCCTTCCAGTCACAACAAGTAGTATATTTCCTTCAGAGCACAAAGTATCATAAGACTCATTGGAGAGCCTCACGCACCATCGACTGAATCAAGTGTTCTTGTGTTTGTTATCACCATTCTTTAGCGGACTTTGGGATTTCTGCCCAGATTACAGCGACTCTAGCTCGCAGGATGTCCTTCATTGGGACGCCATATTGGTGAGGTCAAAAGTTCAGTTCCTATTTAACCAGCTAGGACCAGAATTTAAAATGTAAAATGTCTTAAACTTGTTATAGTCATGGACTCATGGAGCTGTGATTGTAACTATATCGACTGAAATTAATGAATGAATTAAATGAACGGTATGTTATAACTGCTAAATGCCTGCACAGTACTACATAGAGGACACTATGGCCAGGATTTTGTCAATTTGTTGGCCTTCGGTCGATGCTTTTACCGCTGAAGGACGCTTGAATTGCATTCATTCTTGGCATGGATAGGAACTGAACGAGGGGACAGGAAGCCCTGACCAGGGCAGTGTTAATGCTCTTCCTGTCCACAGGATGGCGCCAGAGGTGGCGGCTGTGGAGATAAAGGGAGGCTACAATGAGCTGTGTGACATCTGGTCGGTCGGCATCACAGCCATAGAGCTGGTGGAGATGCAACCACCCTTGTTTGATGTACATCCACTACGGTAAGCACACACACACACACACACACACACACACACACACACACACACACACACACACACACACACACACACACACACACACACACACACACACACACACACACACACACACACACACACACATTCAGTCACACCCACAACGGTAGGTACAAACTCTCTCACACACACACTCACACACACAGTCCCACTAACAGACGTCTACTCCTTCCCAGGGTCCTGTTCCTCATGTCTAAAAGTGGCTACCAGCCTCCCAAATTAAAGGACAAGTCCAAATGGTGAGGAACACCACGATAACCAAATAGAGCAAGAGAAAAACGTTCTCAGATTTAAAAGAGCAAGGAACAAACCTTTATTTTTCTCCTCCATCTCTCTCTCTCCCTCTCTCTCCTCTCTCTCCTCTCTCCCCTCTCTCCCTCTCTCCTCTTTCTCCCTCTCTTTCTCCCACTCTCTCTCCCCCCCCCCCCCCCCCCCCCCCCAGGTCCTCTGCGTTCTACAGCTTTGTGAAGGCCATGCTGGTGAGGAACCCCAAGAAGAGGCCGAGTGCCTTCAAGATGCTGTCGGTGAGTCTGGGGCTGAGGGCTCACCAGGAGGGGAGGGCTGCGGGGTAGGACACTGATTGGCCGATACCGACAAAGGTCACTATATTCCCCATGATCAAAACGTTGTTTTGATGTCATCGACCGGGGATGATTTCACATGTGAACGTAGCCATGTGGGACGGACATGTATTTTATGAAATAGCACCAAATTAACGATGTGATGTATTTTGGCGGATCTACCAATATTGGCCAGTATAGCGGCGCTGTAGAATCAAACCCTGTCATACAAAGGATGACGTGGCT